>NC_137119.1:45638839-45801292 GCF_949357685.1 Gobio gobio | reverse complement strand
TCCTTCGGGGATCGGATCTTGGATCGATTTCCCCTAACACGCCAGGTCCTCCAACTCTGAGCTTCAGATGGTGATGGATGGGGCTTTGTTTATATATGGTTATTAAATTTTAAAATTAAAAACAAATGTGTTGATAGTGAAAAAACGATTTATGAAGCACCATACAGTGTTGATAGGTATTTAAAAATAAATGTATTGAGGTTGAAAAAACGATTTATGAAGCACCATACAGTGTTGAAAGGTATTTAGCAGTGGGAGGGGCACCCCGCCCTCTACCATACGGAGTTGGAGAGGGAACAGAGACAGTTGTCATCCCAATTCGCCTGATGAGAACCTTTGGAAAGTTCGAAACGCGTCGCGAGAGTGTGCCTGGAGGACACGGGACCGTAAAAATGAGTACAGCTGCCATCATTTGAAAGGTGGGTGATGTAGCAGAGCCTTGGAAAATTTTCTCTTCATGCCCAAATAGGCGTCGAGTTGGTCAAAATGGCCTCCATCATTGGTGTGAGTGATGTTGAAGAGCCGCATAATTTTTTCTCCGTCCCCTGTGACGTCGAGTGTCTCCTTATGTCCAAATAGACGGGAGTTATATATGTCCAAATAGACGGGAGTTATATGCCCCTCACCACATCTGCCTAAAACCTAACCTTCGTTTTTTTATAAAATTAAACCCTTGTTAATATAGCCCTCTTGATTTGAACCCTGGCAATTTTAACCCTCTGGCAATTTTAGCCCTCTATTTTATTTTTTAATAATGATATATATCTGGTCTCGTCCAGTAGCCGTCTTTAGTGGTCAGCGGTTGGGTGGAGAGTGCATAACCATTTCCGATTCCTTCGGGGATCGGATCTTGGATCGATTTCCCCTAACACGCCAGGTCCTCCAACTCTGAGCTTCAGATGGTGATGGATGGGGCTTTGTTTATATATGGTTATTAAATTTTAAAATTAAAAACAAATGTGTTGATAGTGAAAAAACGATTTATGAAGCACCATACAGTGTTGATAGGTATTTAAAAATAAATGTATTGAGGTTGAAAAAACGATTTATGAAGCACCATACAGTGTTGAAAGGTATTTAGCAGTGGGAGGGGCACCCCGCCCTCTACCATACGGAGTTGGAGAGGGAACAGAGACAGTTGTCATCCCAATTCGCCTGATGAGAACCTTTGGAAAGTTCGAAACGCGTCGCGAGAGTGTGCCTGGAGGACACGGGACCGTAAAAATGAGTACAGCTGCCATCATTTGAAAGGTGGGTGATGTAGCAGAGCCTTGGAAAATTTTCTCTTCATGCCCAAATAGGCGTCGAGTTGGTCAAAATGGCCTCCATCATTGGTGTGAGTGATGTTGAAGAGCCGCATAATTTTTTCTCCGTCCCCTGTGACGTCGAGTGTCTCCTTATGTCCAAATAGACGGGAGTTATATATGTCCAAATAGACGGGAGTTATATGCCCCTCACCACATCTGCCTAAAACCTAACCTTCGTTTTTTTATAAAATTAAACCCTTGTTAATATAGCCCTCTTGATTTGAACCCTGGCAATTTTAACCCTCTGGCAATTTTAGCCCTCTATTTTATTTTTTAATAATGATATATATCTGGTCTCGTCCAGTAGCCGTCTTTAGTGGTCAGCGGTTGGGTGGAGAGTGCATAACCATTTCCGATTCCTTCGGGGATCGGATCTTGGATCGATTTCCCCTAACACGCCAGGTCCTCCAACTCTGAGCTTCAGATGGTGATGGATGGGGCTTTGTTTATATATGGTTATTAAATTTTAAAATTAAAAACAAATGTGTTGATAGTGAAAAAACGATTTATGAAGCACCATACAGTGTTGATAGGTATTTAAAAATAAATGTATTGAGGTTGAAAAAACGATTTATGAAGCACCATACAGTGTTGAAAGGTATTTAGCAGTGGGAGGGGCACCCCGCCCTCTACCATACGGAGTTGGAGAGGGAACAGAGACAGTTGTCATCCCAATTCGCCTGATGAGAACCTTTGGAAAGTTCGAAACGCGTCGCGAGAGTGTGCCTGGAGGACACGGGACCGTAAAAATGAGTACAGCTGCCATCATTTGAAAGGTGGGTGATGTAGCAGAGCCTTGGAAAATTTTCTCTTCATGCCCAAATAGGCGTCGAGTTGGTCAAAATGGCCTCCATCATTGGTGTGAGTGATGTTGAAGAGCCGCATAATTTTTTCTCCGTCCCCTGTGACGTCGAGTGTCTCCTTATGTCCAAATAGACGGGAGTTATATATGTCCAAATAGACGGGAGTTATATGCCCCTCACCACATCTGCCTAAAACCTAACCTTCGTTTTTTTATAAAATTAAACCCTTGTTAATATAGCCCTCTTGATTTGAACCCTGGCAATTTTAACCCTCTGGCAATTTTAGCCCTCTATTTTATTTTTTAATAATGATATATATCTGGTCTCGTCCAGTAGCCGTCTTTAGTGGTCAGCGGTTGGGTGGAGAGTGCATAACCATTTCCGATTCCTTCGGGGATCGGATCTTGGATCGATTTCCCCTAACACGCCAGGTCCTCCAACTCTGAGCTTCAGATGGTGATGGATGGGGCTTTGTTTATATATGGTTATTAAATTTTAAAATTAAAAACAAATGTGTTGATAGTGAAAAAACGATTTATGAAGCACCATACAGTGTTGATAGGTATTTAAAAATAAATGTATTGAGGTTGAAAAAACGATTTATGAAGCACCATACAGTGTTGAAAGGTATTTAGCAGTGGGAGGGGCACCCCGCCCTCTACCATACGGAGTTGGAGAGGGAACAGAGACAGTTGTCATCCCAATTCGCCTGATGAGAACCTTTGGAAAGTTCGAAACGCGTCGCGAGAGTGTGCCTGGAGGACACGGGACCGTAAAAATGAGTACAGCTGCCATCATTTGAAAGGTGGGTGATGTAGCAGAGCCTTGGAAAATTTTCTCTTCATGCCCAAATAGGCGTCGAGTTGGTCAAAATGGCCTCCATCATTGGTGTGAGTGATGTTGAAGAGCCGCATAATTTTTTCTCCGTCCCCTGTGACGTCGAGTGTCTCCTTATGTCCAAATAGACGGGAGTTATATATGTCCAAATAGACGGGAGTTATATGCCCCTCACCACATCTGCCTAAAACCTAACCTTCGTTTTTTTATAAAATTAAACCCTTGTTAATATAGCCCTCTTGATTTGAACCCTGGCAATTTTAACCCTCTGGCAATTTTAGCCCTCTATTTTATTTTTTAATAATGATATATATCTGGTCTCGTCCAGTAGCCGTCTTTAGTGGTCAGCGGTTGGGTGGAGAGTGCATAACCATTTCCGATTCCTTCGGGGATCGGATCTTGGATCGATTTCCCCTAACACGCCAGGTCCTCCAACTCTGAGCTTCAGATGGTGATGGATGGGGCTTTGTTTATATATGGTTATTAAATTTTAAAATTAAAAACAAATGTGTTGATAGTGAAAAAACGATTTATGAAGCACCATACAGTGTTGATAGGTATTTAAAAATAAATGTATTGAGGTTGAAAAAACGATTTATGAAGCACCATACAGTGTTGAAAGGTATTTAGCAGTGGGAGGGGCACCCCGCCCTCTACCATACGGAGTTGGAGAGGGAACAGAGACAGTTGTCATCCCAATTCGCCTGATGAGAACCTTTGGAAAGTTCGAAACGCGTCGCGAGAGTGTGCCTGGAGGACACGGGACCGTAAAAATGAGTACAGCTGCCATCATTTGAAAGGTGGGTGATGTAGCAGAGCCTTGGAAAATTTTCTCTTCATGCCCAAATAGGCGTCGAGTTGGTCAAAATGGCCTCCATCATTGGTGTGAGTGATGTTGAAGAGCCGCATAATTTTTTCTCCGTCCCCTGTGACGTCGAGTGTCTCCTTATGTCCAAATAGACGGGAGTTATATATGTCCAAATAGACGGGAGTTATATGCCCCTCACCACATCTGCCTAAAACCTAACCTTCGTTTTTTTATAAAATTAAACCCTTGTTAATATAGCCCTCTTGATTTGAACCCTGGCAATTTTAACCCTCTGGCAATTTTAGCCCTCTATTTTATTTTTTAATAATGATATATATCTGGTCTCGTCCAGTAGCCGTCTTTAGTGGTCAGCGGTTGGGTGGAGAGTGCATAACCATTTCCGATTCCTTCGGGGATCGGATCTTGGATCGATTTCCCCTAACACGCCAGGTCCTCCAACTCTGAGCTTCAGATGGTGATGGATGGGGCTTTGTTTATATATGGTTATTAAATTTTAAAATTAAAAACAAATGTGTTGATAGTGAAAAAACGATTTATGAAGCACCATACAGTGTTGATAGGTATTTAAAAATAAATGTATTGAGGTTGAAAAAACGATTTATGAAGCACCATACAGTGTTGAAAGGTATTTAGCAGTGGGAGGGGCACCCCGCCCTCTACCATACGGAGTTGGAGAGGGAACAGAGACAGTTGTCATCCCAATTCGCCTGATGAGAACCTTTGGAAAGTTCGAAACGCGTCGCGAGAGTGTGCCTGGAGGACACGGGACCGTAAAAATGAGTACAGCTGCCATCATTTGAAAGGTGGGTGATGTAGCAGAGCCTTGGAAAATTTTCTCTTCATGCCCAAATAGGCGTCGAGTTGGTCAAAATGGCCTCCATCATTGGTGTGAGTGATGTTGAAGAGCCGCATAATTTTTTCTCCGTCCCCTGTGACGTCGAGTGTCTCCTTATGTCCAAATAGACGGGAGTTATATATGTCCAAATAGACGGGAGTTATATGCCCCTCACCACATCTGCCTAAAACCTAACCTTCGTTTTTTTATAAAATTAAACCCTTGTTAATATAGCCCTCTTGATTTGAACCCTGGCAATTTTAACCCTCTGGCAATTTTAGCCCTCTATTTTATTTTTTAATAATGATATATATCTGGTCTCGTCCAGTAGCCGTCTTTAGTGGTCAGCGGTTGGGTGGAGAGTGCATAACCATTTCCGATTCCTTCGGGGATCGGATCTTGGATCGATTTCCCCTAACACGCCAGGTCCTCCAACTCTGAGCTTCAGATGGTGATGGATGGGGCTTTGTTTATATATGGTTATTAAATTTTAAAATTAAAAACAAATGTGTTGATAGTGAAAAAACGATTTATGAAGCACCATACAGTGTTGATAGGTATTTAAAAATAAATGTATTGAGGTTGAAAAAACGATTTATGAAGCACCATACAGTGTTGAAAGGTATTTAGCAGTGGGAGGGGCACCCCGCCCTCTACCATACGGAGTTGGAGAGGGAACAGAGACAGTTGTCATCCCAATTCGCCTGATGAGAACCTTTGGAAAGTTCGAAACGCGTCGCGAGAGTGTGCCTGGAGGACACGGGACCGTAAAAATGAGTACAGCTGCCATCATTTGAAAGGTGGGTGATGTAGCAGAGCCTTGGAAAATTTTCTCTTCATGCCCAAATAGGCGTCGAGTTGGTCAAAATGGCCTCCATCATTGGTGTGAGTGATGTTGAAGAGCCGCATAATTTTTTCTCCGTCCCCTGTGACGTCGAGTGTCTCCTTATGTCCAAATAGACGGGAGTTATATATGTCCAAATAGACGGGAGTTATATGCCCCTCACCACATCTGCCTAAAACCTAACCTTCGTTTTTTTATAAAATTAAACCCTTGTTAATATAGCCCTCTTGATTTGAACCCTGGCAATTTTAACCCTCTGGCAATTTTAGCCCTCTATTTTATTTTTTAATAATGATATATATCTGGTCTCGTCCAGTAGCCGTCTTTAGTGGTCAGCGGTTGGGTGGAGAGTGCATAACCATTTCCGATTCCTTCGGGGATCGGATCTTGGATCGATTTCCCCTAACACGCCAGGTCCTCCAACTCTGAGCTTCAGATGGTGATGGATGGGGCTTTGTTTATATATGGTTATTAAATTTTAAAATTAAAAACAAATGTGTTGATAGTGAAAAAACGATTTATGAAGCACCATACAGTGTTGATAGGTATTTAAAAATAAATGTATTGAGGTTGAAAAAACGATTTATGAAGCACCATACAGTGTTGAAAGGTATTTAGCAGTGGGAGGGGCACCCCGCCCTCTACCATACGGAGTTGGAGAGGGAACAGAGACAGTTGTCATCCCAATTCGCCTGATGAGAACCTTTGGAAAGTTCGAAACGCGTCGCGAGAGTGTGCCTGGAGGACACGGGACCGTAAAAATGAGTACAGCTGCCATCATTTGAAAGGTGGGTGATGTAGCAGAGCCTTGGAAAATTTTCTCTTCATGCCCAAATAGGCGTCGAGTTGGTCAAAATGGCCTCCATCATTGGTGTGAGTGATGTTGAAGAGCCGCATAATTTTTTCTCCGTCCCCTGTGACGTCGAGTGTCTCCTTATGTCCAAATAGACGGGAGTTATATATGTCCAAATAGACGGGAGTTATATGCCCCTCACCACATCTGCCTAAAACCTAACCTTCGTTTTTTTATAAAATTAAACCCTTGTTAATATAGCCCTCTTGATTTGAACCCTGGCAATTTTAACCCTCTGGCAATTTTAGCCCTCTATTTTATTTTTTAATAATGATATATATCTGGTCTCGTCCAGTAGCCGTCTTTAGTGGTCAGCGGTTGGGTGGAGAGTGCATAACCATTTCCGATTCCTTCGGGGATCGGATCTTGGATCGATTTCCCCTAACACGCCAGGTCCTCCAACTCTGAGCTTCAGATGGTGATGGATGGGGCTTTGTTTATATATGGTTATTAAATTTTAAAATTAAAAACAAATGTGTTGATAGTGAAAAAACGATTTATGAAGCACCATACAGTGTTGATAGGTATTTAAAAATAAATGTATTGAGGTTGAAAAAACGATTTATGAAGCACCATACAGTGTTGAAAGGTATTTAGCAGTGGGAGGGGCACCCCGCCCTCTACCATACGGAGTTGGAGAGGGAACAGAGACAGTTGTCATCCCAATTCGCCTGATGAGAACCTTTGGAAAGTTCGAAACGCGTCGCGAGAGTGTGCCTGGAGGACACGGGACCGTAAAAATGAGTACAGCTGCCATCATTTGAAAGGTGGGTGATGTAGCAGAGCCTTGGAAAATTTTCTCTTCATGCCCAAATAGGCGTCGAGTTGGTCAAAATGGCCTCCATCATTGGTGTGAGTGATGTTGAAGAGCCGCATAATTTTTTCTCCGTCCCCTGTGACGTCGAGTGTCTCCTTATGTCCAAATAGACGGGAGTTATATATGTCCAAATAGACGGGAGTTATATGCCCCTCACCACATCTGCCTAAAACCTAACCTTCGTTTTTTTATAAAATTAAACCCTTGTTAATATAGCCCTCTTGATTTGAACCCTGGCAATTTTAACCCTCTGGCAATTTTAGCCCTCTATTTTATTTTTTAATAATGATATATATCTGGTCTCGTCCAGTAGCCGTCTTTAGTGGTCAGCGGTTGGGTGGAGAGTGCATAACCATTTCCGATTCCTTCGGGGATCGGATCTTGGATCGATTTCCCCTAACACGCCAGGTCCTCCAACTCTGAGCTTCAGATGGTGATGGATGGGGCTTTGTTTATATATGGTTATTAAATTTTAAAATTAAAAACAAATGTGTTGATAGTGAAAAAACGATTTATGAAGCACCATACAGTGTTGATAGGTATTTAAAAATAAATGTATTGAGGTTGAAAAAACGATTTATGAAGCACCATACAGTGTTGAAAGGTATTTAGCAGTGGGAGGGGCACCCCGCCCTCTACCATACGGAGTTGGAGAGGGAACAGAGACAGTTGTCATCCCAATTCGCCTGATGAGAACCTTTGGAAAGTTCGAAACGCGTCGCGAGAGTGTGCCTGGAGGACACGGGACCGTAAAAATGAGTACAGCTGCCATCATTTGAAAGGTGGGTGATGTAGCAGAGCCTTGGAAAATTTTCTCTTCATGCCCAAATAGGCGTCGAGTTGGTCAAAATGGCCTCCATCATTGGTGTGAGTGATGTTGAAGAGCCGCATAATTTTTTCTCCGTCCCCTGTGACGTCGAGTGTCTCCTTATGTCCAAATAGACGGGAGTTATATATGTCCAAATAGACGGGAGTTATATGCCCCTCACCACATCTGCCTAAAACCTAACCTTCGTTTTTTTATAAAATTAAACCCTTGTTAATATAGCCCTCTTGATTTGAACCCTGGCAATTTTAACCCTCTGGCAATTTTAGCCCTCTATTTTATTTTTTAATAATGATATATATCTGGTCTCGTCCAGTAGCCGTCTTTAGTGGTCAGCGGTTGGGTGGAGAGTGCATAACCATTTCCGATTCCTTCGGGGATCGGATCTTGGATCGATTTCCCCTAACACGCCAGGTCCTCCAACTCTGAGCTTCAGATGGTGATGGATGGGGCTTTGTTTATATATGGTTATTAAATTTTAAAATTAAAAACAAATGTGTTGATAGTGAAAAAACGATTTATGAAGCACCATACAGTGTTGATAGGTATTTAAAAATAAATGTATTGAGGTTGAAAAAACGATTTATGAAGCACCATACAGTGTTGAAAGGTATTTAGCAGTGGGAGGGGCACCCCGCCCTCTACCATACGGAGTTGGAGAGGGAACAGAGACAGTTGTCATCCCAATTCGCCTGATGAGAACCTTTGGAAAGTTCGAAACGCGTCGCGAGAGTGTGCCTGGAGGACACGGGACCGTAAAAATGAGTACAGCTGCCATCATTTGAAAGGTGGGTGATGTAGCAGAGCCTTGGAAAATTTTCTCTTCATGCCCAAATAGGCGTCGAGTTGGTCAAAATGGCCTCCATCATTGGTGTGAGTGATGTTGAAGAGCCGCATAATTTTTTCTCCGTCCCCTGTGACGTCGAGTGTCTCCTTATGTCCAAATAGACGGGAGTTATATATGTCCAAATAGACGGGAGTTATATGCCCCTCACCACATCTGCCTAAAACCTAACCTTCGTTTTTTTATAAAATTAAACCCTTGTTAATATAGCCCTCTTGATTTGAACCCTGGCAATTTTAACCCTCTGGCAATTTTAGCCCTCTATTTTATTTTTTAATAATGATATATATCTGGTCTCGTCCAGTAGCCGTCTTTAGTGGTCAGCGGTTGGGTGGAGAGTGCATAACCATTTCCGATTCCTTCGGGGATCGGATCTTGGATCGATTTCCCCTAACACGCCAGGTCCTCCAACTCTGAGCTTCAGATGGTGATGGATGGGGCTTTGTTTATATATGGTTATTAAATTTTAAAATTAAAAACAAATGTGTTGATAGTGAAAAAACGATTTATGAAGCACCATACAGTGTTGATAGGTATTTAAAAATAAATGTATTGAGGTTGAAAAAACGATTTATGAAGCACCATACAGTGTTGAAAGGTATTTAGCAGTGGGAGGGGCACCCCGCCCTCTACCATACGGAGTTGGAGAGGGAACAGAGACAGTTGTCATCCCAATTCGCCTGATGAGAACCTTTGGAAAGTTCGAAACGCGTCGCGAGAGTGTGCCTGGAGGACACGGGACCGTAAAAATGAGTACAGCTGCCATCATTTGAAAGGTGGGTGATGTAGCAGAGCCTTGGAAAATTTTCTCTTCATGCCCAAATAGGCGTCGAGTTGGTCAAAATGGCCTCCATCATTGGTGTGAGTGATGTTGAAGAGCCGCATAATTTTTTCTCCGTCCCCTGTGACGTCGAGTGTCTCCTTATGTCCAAATAGACGGGAGTTATATATGTCCAAATAGACGGGAGTTATATGCCCCTCACCACATCTGCCTAAAACCTAACCTTCGTTTTTTTATAAAATTAAACCCTTGTTAATATAGCCCTCTTGATTTGAACCCTGGCAATTTTAACCCTCTGGCAATTTTAGCCCTCTATTTTATTTTTTAATAATGATATATATCTGGTCTCGTCCAGTAGCCGTCTTTAGTGGTCAGCGGTTGGGTGGAGAGTGCATAACCATTTCCGATTCCTTCGGGGATCGGATCTTGGATCGATTTCCCCTAACACGCCAGGTCCTCCAACTCTGAGCTTCAGATGGTGATGGATGGGGCTTTGTTTATATATGGTTATTAAATTTTAAAATTAAAAACAAATGTGTTGATAGTGAAAAAACGATTTATGAAGCACCATACAGTGTTGATAGGTATTTAAAAATAAATGTATTGAGGTTGAAAAAACGATTTATGAAGCACCATACAGTGTTGAAAGGTATTTAGCAGTGGGAGGGGCACCCCGCCCTCTACCATACGGAGTTGGAGAGGGAACAGAGACAGTTGTCATCCCAATTCGCCTGATGAGAACCTTTGGAAAGTTCGAAACGCGTCGCGAGAGTGTGCCTGGAGGACACGGGACCGTAAAAATGAGTACAGCTGCCATCATTTGAAAGGTGGGTGATGTAGCAGAGCCTTGGAAAATTTTCTCTTCATGCCCAAATAGGCGTCGAGTTGGTCAAAATGGCCTCCATCATTGGTGTGAGTGATGTTGAAGAGCCGCATAATTTTTTCTCCGTCCCCTGTGACGTCGAGTGTCTCCTTATGTCCAAATAGACGGGAGTTATATATGTCCAAATAGACGGGAGTTATATGCCCCTCACCACATCTGCCTAAAACCTAACCTTCGTTTTTTTATAAAATTAAACCCTTGTTAATATAGCCCTCTTGATTTGAACCCTGGCAATTTTAACCCTCTGGCAATTTTAGCCCTCTATTTTATTTTTTAATAATGATATATATCTGGTCTCGTCCAGTAGCCGTCTTTAGTGGTCAGCGGTTGGGTGGAGAGTGCATAACCATTTCCGATTCCTTCGGGGATCGGATCTTGGATCGATTTCCCCTAACACGCCAGGTCCTCCAACTCTGAGCTTCAGATGGTGATGGATGGGGCTTTGTTTATATATGGTTATTAAATTTTAAAATTAAAAACAAATGTGTTGATAGTGAAAAAACGATTTATGAAGCACCATACAGTGTTGATAGGTATTTAAAAATAAATGTATTGAGGTTGAAAAAACGATTTATGAAGCACCATACAGTGTTGAAAGGTATTTAGCAGTGGGAGGGGCACCCCGCCCTCTACCATACGGAGTTGGAGAGGGAACAGAGACAGTTGTCATCCCAATTCGCCTGATGAGAACCTTTGGAAAGTTCGAAACGCGTCGCGAGAGTGTGCCTGGAGGACACGGGACCGTAAAAATGAGTACAGCTGCCATCATTTGAAAGGTGGGTGATGTAGCAGAGCCTTGGAAAATTTTCTCTTCATGCCCAAATAGGCGTCGAGTTGGTCAAAATGGCCTCCATCATTGGTGTGAGTGATGTTGAAGAGCCGCATAATTTTTTCTCCGTCCCCTGTGACGTCGAGTGTCTCCTTATGTCCAAATAGACGGGAGTTATATATGTCCAAATAGACGGGAGTTATATGCCCCTCACCACATCTGCCTAAAACCTAACCTTCGTTTTTTTATAAAATTAAACCCTTGTTAATATAGCCCTCTTGATTTGAACCCTGGCAATTTTAACCCTCTGGCAATTTTAGCCCTCTATTTTATTTTTTAATAATGATATATATCTGGTCTCGTCCAGTAGCCGTCTTTAGTGGTCAGCGGTTGGGTGGAGAGTGCATAACCATTTCCGATTCCTTCGGGGATCGGATCTTGGATCGATTTCCCCTAACACGCCAGGTCCTCCAACTCTGAGCTTCAGATGGTGATGGATGGGGCTTTGTTTATATATGGTTATTAAATTTTAAAATTAAAAACAAATGTGTTGATAGTGAAAAAACGATTTATGAAGCACCATACAGTGTTGATAGGTATTTAAAAATAAATGTATTGAGGTTGAAAAAACGATTTATGAAGCACCATACAGTGTTGAAAGGTATTTAGCAGTGGGAGGGGCACCCCGCCCTCTACCATACGGAGTTGGAGAGGGAACAGAGACAGTTGTCATCCCAATTCGCCTGATGAGAACCTTTGGAAAGTTCGAAACGCGTCGCGAGAGTGTGCCTGGAGGACACGGGACCGTAAAAATGAGTACAGCTGCCATCATTTGAAAGGTGGGTGATGTAGCAGAGCCTTGGAAAATTTTCTCTTCATGCCCAAATAGGCGTCGAGTTGGTCAAAATGGCCTCCATCATTGGTGTGAGTGATGTTGAAGAGCCGCATAATTTTTTCTCCGTCCCCTGTGACGTCGAGTGTCTCCTTATGTCCAAATAGACGGGAGTTATATATGTCCAAATAGACGGGAGTTATATGCCCCTCACCACATCTGCCTAAAACCTAACCTTCGTTTTTTTATAAAATTAAACCCTTGTTAATATAGCCCTCTTGATTTGAACCCTGGCAATTTTAACCCTCTGGCAATTTTAGCCCTCTATTTTATTTTTTAATAATGATATATATCTGGTCTCGTCCAGTAGCCGTCTTTAGTGGTCAGCGGTTGGGTGGAGAGTGCATAACCATTTCCGATTCCTTCGGGGATCGGATCTTGGATCGATTTCCCCTAACACGCCAGGTCCTCCAACTCTGAGCTTCAGATGGTGATGGATGGGGCTTTGTTTATATATGGTTATTAAATTTTAAAATTAAAAACAAATGTGTTGATAGTGAAAAAACGATTTATGAAGCACCATACAGTGTTGATAGGTATTTAAAAATAAATGTATTGAGGTTGAAAAAACGATTTATGAAGCACCATACAGTGTTGAAAGGTATTTAGCAGTGGGAGGGGCACCCCGCCCTCTACCATACGGAGTTGGAGAGGGAACAGAGACAGTTGTCATCCCAATTCGCCTGATGAGAACCTTTGGAAAGTTCGAAACGCGTCGCGAGAGTGTGCCTGGAGGACACGGGACCGTAAAAATGAGTACAGCTGCCATCATTTGAAAGGTGGGTGATGTAGCAGAGCCTTGGAAAATTTTCTCTTCATGCCCAAATAGGCGTCGAGTTGGTCAAAATGGCCTCCATCATTGGTGTGAGTGATGTTGAAGAGCCGCATAATTTTTTCTCCGTCCCCTGTGACGTCGAGTGTCTCCTTATGTCCAAATAGACGGGAGTTATATATGTCCAAATAGACGGGAGTTATATGCCCCTCACCACATCTGCCTAAAACCTAACCTTCGTTTTTTTATAAAATTAAACCCTTGTTAATATAGCCCTCTTGATTTGAACCCTGGCAATTTTAACCCTCTGGCAATTTTAGCCCTCTATTTTATTTTTTAATAATGATATATATCTGGTCTCGTCCAGTAGCCGTCTTTAGTGGTCAGCGGTTGGGTGGAGAGTGCATAACCATTTCCGATTCCTTCGGGGATCGGATCTTGGATCGATTTCCCCTAACACGCCAGGTCCTCCAACTCTGAGCTTCAGATGGTGATGGATGGGGCTTTGTTTATATATGGTTATTAAATTTTAAAATTAAAAACAAATGTGTTGATAGTGAAAAAACGATTTATGAAGCACCATACAGTGTTGATAGGTATTTAAAAATAAATGTATTGAGGTTGAAAAAACGATTTATGAAGCACCATACAGTGTTGAAAGGTATTTAGCAGTGGGAGGGGCACCCCGCCCTCTACCATACGGAGTTGGAGAGGGAACAGAGACAGTTGTCATCCCAATTCGCCTGATGAGAACCTTTGGAAAGTTCGAAACGCGTCGCGAGAGTGTGCCTGGAGGACACGGGACCGTAAAAATGAGTACAGCTGCCATCATTTGAAAGGTGGGTGATGTAGCAGAGCCTTGGAAAATTTTCTCTTCATGCCCAAATAGGCGTCGAGTTGGTCAAAATGGCCTCCATCATTGGTGTGAGTGATGTTGAAGAGCCGCATAATTTTTTCTCCGTCCCCTGTGACGTCGAGTGTCTCCTTATGTCCAAATAGACGGGAGTTATATATGTCCAAATAGACGGGAGTTATATGCCCCTCACCACATCTGCCTAAAACCTAACCTTCGTTTTTTTATAAAATTAAACCCTTGTTAATATAGCCCTCTTGATTTGAACCCTGGCAATTTTAACCCTCTGGCAATTTTAGCCCTCTATTTTATTTTTTAATAATGATATATATCTGGTCTCGTCCAGTAGCCGTCTTTAGTGGTCAGCGGTTGGGTGGAGAGTGCATAACCATTTCCGATTCCTTCGGGGATCGGATCTTGGATCGATTTCCCCTAACACGCCAGGTCCTCCAACTCTGAGCTTCAGATGGTGATGGATGGGGCTTTGTTTATATATGGTTATTAAATTTTAAAATTAAAAACAAATGTGTTGATAGTGAAAAAACGATTTATGAAGCACCATACAGTGTTGATAGGTATTTAAAAATAAATGTATTGAGGTTGAAAAAACGATTTATGAAGCACCATACAGTGTTGAAAGGTATTTAGCAGTGGGAGGGGCACCCCGCCCTCTACCATACGGAGTTGGAGAGGGAACAGAGACAGTTGTCATCCCAATTCGCCTGATGAGAACCTTTGGAAAGTTCGAAACGCGTCGCGAGAGTGTGCCTGGAGGACACGGGACCGTAAAAATGAGTACAGCTGCCATCATTTGAAAGGTGGGTGATGTAGCAGAGCCTTGGAAAATTTTCTCTTCATGCCCAAATAGGCGTCGAGTTGGTCAAAATGGCCTCCATCATTGGTGTGAGTGATGTTGAAGAGCCGCATAATTTTTTCTCCGTCCCCTGTGACGTCGAGTGTCTCCTTATGTCCAAATAGACGGGAGTTATATATGTCCAAATAGACGGGAGTTATATGCCCCTCACCACATCTGCCTAAAACCTAACCTTCGTTTTTTTATAAAATTAAACCCTTGTTAATATAGCCCTCTTGATTTGAACCCTGGCAATTTTAACCCTCTGGCAATTTTAGCCCTCTATTTTATTTTTTAATAATGATATATATCTGGTCTCGTCCAGTAGCCGTCTTTAGTGGTCAGCGGTTGGGTGGAGAGTGCATAACCATTTCCGATTCCTTCGGGGATCGGATCTTGGATCGATTTCCCCTAACACGCCAGGTCCTCCAACTCTGAGCTTCAGATGGTGATGGATGGGGCTTTGTTTATATATGGTTATTAAATTTTAAAATTAAAAACAAATGTGTTGATAGTGAAAAAACGATTTATGAAGCACCATACAGTGTTGATAGGTATTTAAAAATAAATGTATTGAGGTTGAAAAAACGATTTATGAAGCACCATACAGTGTTGAAAGGTATTTAGCAGTGGGAGGGGCACCCCGCCCTCTACCATACGGAGTTGGAGAGGGAACAGAGACAGTTGTCATCCCAATTCGCCTGATGAGAACCTTTGGAAAGTTCGAAACGCGTCGCGAGAGTGTGCCTGGAGGACACGGGACCGTAAAAATGAGTACAGCTGCCATCATTTGAAAGGTGGGTGATGTAGCAGAGCCTTGGAAAATTTTCTCTTCATGCCCAAATAGGCGTCGAGTTGGTCAAAATGGCCTCCATCATTGGTGTGAGTGATGTTGAAGAGCCGCATAATTTTTTCTCCGTCCCCTGTGACGTCGAGTGTCTCCTTATGTCCAAATAGACGGGAGTTATATATGTCCAAATAGACGGGAGTTATATGCCCCTCACCACATCTGCCTAAAACCTAACCTTCGTTTTTTTATAAAATTAAACCCTTGTTAATATAGCCCTCTTGATTTGAACCCTGGCAATTTTAACCCTCTGGCAATTTTAGCCCTCTATTTTATTTTTTAATAATGATATATATCTGGTCTCGTCCAGTAGCCGTCTTTAGTGGTCAGCGGTTGGGTGGAGAGTGCATAACCATTTCCGATTCCTTCGGGGATCGGATCTTGGATCGATTTCCCCTAACACGCCAGGTCCTCCAACTCTGAGCTTCAGATGGTGATGGATGGGGCTTTGTTTATATATGGTTATTAAATTTTAAAATTAAAAACAAATGTGTTGATAGTGAAAAAACGATTTATGAAGCACCATACAGTGTTGATAGGTATTTAAAAATAAATGTATTGAGGTTGAAAAAACGATTTATGAAGCACCATACAGTGTTGAAAGGTATTTAGCAGTGGGAGGGGCACCCCGCCCTCTACCATACGGAGTTGGAGAGGGAACAGAGACAGTTGTCATCCCAATTCGCCTGATGAGAACCTTTGGAAAGTTCGAAACGCGTCGCGAGAGTGTGCCTGGAGGACACGGGACCGTAAAAATGAGTACAGCTGCCATCATTTGAAAGGTGGGTGATGTAGCAGAGCCTTGGAAAATTTTCTCTTCATGCCCAAATAGGCGTCGAGTTGGTCAAAATGGCCTCCATCATTGGTGTGAGTGATGTTGAAGAGCCGCATAATTTTTTCTCCGTCCCCTGTGACGTCGAGTGTCTCCTTATGTCCAAATAGACGGGAGTTATATATGTCCAAATAGACGGGAGTTATATGCCCCTCACCACATCTGCCTAAAACCTAACCTTCGTTTTTTTATAAAATTAAACCCTTGTTAATATAGCCCTCTTGATTTGAACCCTGGCAATTTTAACCCTCTGGCAATTTTAGCCCTCTATTTTATTTTTTAATAATGATATATATCTGGTCTCGTCCAGTAGCCGTCTTTAGTGGTCAGCGGTTGGGTGGAGAGTGCATAACCATTTCCGATTCCTTCGGGGATCGGATCTTGGATCGATTTCCCCTAACACGCCAGGTCCTCCAACTCTGAGCTTCAGATGGTGATGGATGGGGCTTTGTTTATATATGGTTATTAAATTTTAAAATTAAAAACAAATGTGTTGATAGTGAAAAAACGATTTATGAAGCACCATACAGTGTTGATAGGTATTTAAAAATAAATGTATTGAGGTTGAAAAAACGATTTATGAAGCACCATACAGTGTTGAAAGGTATTTAGCAGTGGGAGGGGCACCCCGCCCTCTACCATACGGAGTTGGAGAGGGAACAGAGACAGTTGTCATCCCAATTCGCCTGATGAGAACCTTTGGAAAGTTCGAAACGCGTCGCGAGAGTGTGCCTGGAGGACACGGGACCGTAAAAATGAGTACAGCTGCCATCATTTGAAAGGTGGGTGATGTAGCAGAGCCTTGGAAAATTTTCTCTTCATGCCCAAATAGGCGTCGAGTTGGTCAAAATGGCCTCCATCATTGGTGTGAGTGATGTTGAAGAGCCGCATAATTTTTTCTCCGTCCCCTGTGACGTCGAGTGTCTCCTTATGTCCAAATAGACGGGAGTTATATATGTCCAAATAGACGGGAGTTATATGCCCCTCACCACATCTGCCTAAAACCTAACCTTCGTTTTTTTATAAAATTAAACCCTTGTTAATATAGCCCTCTTGATTTGAACCCTGGCAATTTTAACCCTCTGGCAATTTTAGCCCTCTATTTTATTTTTTAATAATGATATATATCTGGTCTCGTCCAGTAGCCGTCTTTAGTGGTCAGCGGTTGGGTGGAGAGTGCATAACCATTTCCGATTCCTTCGGGGATCGGATCTTGGATCGATTTCCCCTAACACGCCAGGTCCTCCAACTCTGAGCTTCAGATGGTGATGGATGGGGCTTTGTTTATATATGGTTATTAAATTTTAAAATTAAAAACAAATGTGTTGATAGTGAAAAAACGATTTATGAAGCACCATACAGTGTTGATAGGTATTTAAAAATAAATGTATTGAGGTTGAAAAAACGATTTATGAAGCACCATACAGTGTTGAAAGGTATTTAGCAGTGGGAGGGGCACCCCGCCCTCTACCATACGGAGTTGGAGAGGGAACAGAGACAGTTGTCATCCCAATTCGCCTGATGAGAACCTTTGGAAAGTTCGAAACGCGTCGCGAGAGTGTGCCTGGAGGACACGGGACCGTAAAAATGAGTACAGCTGCCATCATTTGAAAGGTGGGTGATGTAGCAGAGCCTTGGAAAATTTTCTCTTCATGCCCAAATAGGCGTCGAGTTGGTCAAAATGGCCTCCATCATTGGTGTGAGTGATGTTGAAGAGCCGCATAATTTTTTCTCCGTCCCCTGTGACGTCGAGTGTCTCCTTATGTCCAAATAGACGGGAGTTATATATGTCCAAATAGACGGGAGTTATATGCCCCTCACCACATCTGCCTAAAACCTAACCTTCGTTTTTTTATAAAATTAAACCCTTGTTAATATAGCCCTCTTGATTTGAACCCTGGCAATTTTAACCCTCTGGCAATTTTAGCCCTCTATTTTATTTTTTAATAATGATATATATCTGGTCTCGTCCAGTAGCCGTCTTTAGTGGTCAGCGGTTGGGTGGAGAGTGCATAACCATTTCCGATTCCTTCGGGGATCGGATCTTGGATCGATTTCCCCTAACACGCCAGGTCCTCCAACTCTGAGCTTCAGATGGTGATGGATGGGGCTTTGTTTATATATGGTTATTAAATTTTAAAATTAAAAACAAATGTGTTGATAGTGAAAAAACGATTTATGAAGCACCATACAGTGTTGATAGGTATTTAAAAATAAATGTATTGAGGTTGAAAAAACGATTTATGAAGCACCATACAGTGTTGAAAGGTATTTAGCAGTGGGAGGGGCACCCCGCCCTCTACCATACGGAGTTGGAGAGGGAACAGAGACAGTTGTCATCCCAATTCGCCTGATGAGAACCTTTGGAAAGTTCGAAACGCGTCGCGAGAGTGTGCCTGGAGGACACGGGACCGTAAAAATGAGTACAGCTGCCATCATTTGAAAGGTGGGTGATGTAGCAGAGCCTTGGAAAATTTTCTCTTCATGCCCAAATAGGCGTCGAGTTGGTCAAAATGGCCTCCATCATTGGTGTGAGTGATGTTGAAGAGCCGCATAATTTTTTCTCCGTCCCCTGTGACGTCGAGTGTCTCCTTATGTCCAAATAGACGGGAGTTATATATGTCCAAATAGACGGGAGTTATATGCCCCTCACCACATCTGCCTAAAACCTAACCTTCGTTTTTTTATAAAATTAAACCCTTGTTAATATAGCCCTCTTGATTTGAACCCTGGCAATTTTAACCCTCTGGCAATTTTAGCCCTCTATTTTATTTTTTAATAATGATATATATCTGGTCTCGTCCAGTAGCCGTCTTTAGTGGTCAGCGGTTGGGTGGAGAGTGCATAACCATTTCCGATTCCTTCGGGGATCGGATCTTGGATCGATTTCCCCTAACACGCCAGGTCCTCCAACTCTGAGCTTCAGATGGTGATGGATGGGGCTTTGTTTATATATGGTTATTAAATTTTAAAATTAAAAACAAATGTGTTGATAGTGAAAAAACGATTTATGAAGCACCATACAGTGTTGATAGGTATTTAAAAATAAATGTATTGAGGTTGAAAAAACGATTTATGAAGCACCATACAGTGTTGAAAGGTATTTAGCAGTGGGAGGGGCACCCCGCCCTCTACCATACGGAGTTGGAGAGGGAACAGAGACAGTTGTCATCCCAATTCGCCTGATGAGAACCTTTGGAAAGTTCGAAACGCGTCGCGAGAGTGTGCCTGGAGGACACGGGACCGTAAAAATGAGTACAGCTGCCATCATTTGAAAGGTGGGTGATGTAGCAGAGCCTTGGAAAATTTTCTCTTCATGCCCAAATAGGCGTCGAGTTGGTCAAAATGGCCTCCATCATTGGTGTGAGTGATGTTGAAGAGCCGCATAATTTTTTCTCCGTCCCCTGTGACGTCGAGTGTCTCCTTATGTCCAAATAGACGGGAGTTATATATGTCCAAATAGACGGGAGTTATATGCCCCTCACCACATCTGCCTAAAACCTAACCTTCGTTTTTTTATAAAATTAAACCCTTGTTAATATAGCCCTCTTGATTTGAACCCTGGCAATTTTAACCCTCTGGCAATTTTAGCCCTCTATTTTATTTTTTAATAATGATATATATCTGGTCTCGTCCAGTAGCCGTCTTTAGTGGTCAGCGGTTGGGTGGAGAGTGCATAACCATTTCCGATTCCTTCGGGGATCGGATCTTGGATCGATTTCCCCTAACACGCCAGGTCCTCCAACTCTGAGCTTCAGATGGTGATGGATGGGGCTTTGTTTATATATGGTTATTAAATTTTAAAATTAAAAACAAATGTGTTGATAGTGAAAAAACGATTTATGAAGCACCATACAGTGTTGATAGGTATTTAAAAATAAATGTATTGAGGTTGAAAAAACGATTTATGAAGCACCATACAGTGTTGAAAGGTATTTAGCAGTGGGAGGGGCACCCCGCCCTCTACCATACGGAGTTGGAGAGGGAACAGAGACAGTTGTCATCCCAATTCGCCTGATGAGAACCTTTGGAAAGTTCGAAACGCGTCGCGAGAGTGTGCCTGGAGGACACGGGACCGTAAAAATGAGTACAGCTGCCATCATTTGAAAGGTGGGTGATGTAGCAGAGCCTTGGAAAATTTTCTCTTCATGCCCAAATAGGCGTCGAGTTGGTCAAAATGGCCTCCATCATTGGTGTGAGTGATGTTGAAGAGCCGCATAATTTTTTCTCCGTCCCCTGTGACGTCGAGTGTCTCCTTATGTCCAAATAGACGGGAGTTATATATGTCCAAATAGACGGGAGTTATATGCCCCTCACCACATCTGCCTAAAACCTAACCTTCGTTTTTTTATAAAATTAAACCCTTGTTAATATAGCCCTCTTGATTTGAACCCTGGCAATTTTAACCCTCTGGCAATTTTAGCCCTCTATTTTATTTTTTAATAATGATATATATCTGGTCTCGTCCAGTAGCCGTCTTTAGTGGTCAGCGGTTGGGTGGAGAGTGCATAACCATTTCCGATTCCTTCGGGGATCGGATCTTGGATCGATTTCCCCTAACACGCCAGGTCCTCCAACTCTGAGCTTCAGATGGTGATGGATGGGGCTTTGTTTATATATGGTTATTAAATTTTAAAATTAAAAACAAATGTGTTGATAGTGAAAAAACGATTTATGAAGCACCATACAGTGTTGATAGGTATTTAAAAATAAATGTATTGAGGTTGAAAAAACGATTTATGAAGCACCATACAGTGTTGAAAGGTATTTAGCAGTGGGAGGGGCACCCCGCCCTCTACCATACGGAGTTGGAGAGGGAACAGAGACAGTTGTCATCCCAATTCGCCTGATGAGAACCTTTGGAAAGTTCGAAACGCGTCGCGAGAGTGTGCCTGGAGGACACGGGACCGTAAAAATGAGTACAGCTGCCATCATTTGAAAGGTGGGTGATGTAGCAGAGCCTTGGAAAATTTTCTCTTCATGCCCAAATAGGCGTCGAGTTGGTCAAAATGGCCTCCATCATTGGTGTGAGTGATGTTGAAGAGCCGCATAATTTTTTCTCCGTCCCCTGTGACGTCGAGTGTCTCCTTATGTCCAAATAGACGGGAGTTATATATGTCCAAATAGACGGGAGTTATATGCCCCTCACCACATCTGCCTAAAACCTAACCTTCGTTTTTTTATAAAATTAAACCCTTGTTAATATAGCCCTCTTGATTTGAACCCTGGCAATTTTAACCCTCTGGCAATTTTAGCCCTCTATTTTATTTTTTAATAATGATATATATCTGGTCTCGTCCAGTAGCCGTCTTTAGTGGTCAGCGGTTGGGTGGAGAGTGCATAACCATTTCCGATTCCTTCGGGGATCGGATCTTGGATCGATTTCCCCTAACACGCCAGGTCCTCCAACTCTGAGCTTCAGATGGTGATGGATGGGGCTTTGTTTATATATGGTTATTAAATTTTAAAATTAAAAACAAATGTGTTGATAGTGAAAAAACGATTTATGAAGCACCATACAGTGTTGATAGGTATTTAAAAATAAATGTATTGAGGTTGAAAAAACGATTTATGAAGCACCATACAGTGTTGAAAGGTATTTAGCAGTGGGAGGGGCACCCCGCCCTCTACCATACGGAGTTGGAGAGGGAACAGAGACAGTTGTCATCCCAATTCGCCTGATGAGAACCTTTGGAAAGTTCGAAACGCGTCGCGAGAGTGTGCCTGGAGGACACGGGACCGTAAAAATGAGTACAGCTGCCATCATTTGAAAGGTGGGTGATGTAGCAGAGCCTTGGAAAATTTTCTCTTCATGCCCAAATAGGCGTCGAGTTGGTCAAAATGGCCTCCATCATTGGTGTGAGTGATGTTGAAGAGCCGCATAATTTTTTCTCCGTCCCCTGTGACGTCGAGTGTCTCCTTATGTCCAAATAGACGGGAGTTATATATGTCCAAATAGACGGGAGTTATATGCCCCTCACCACATCTGCCTAAAACCTAACCTTCGTTTTTTTATAAAATTAAACCCTTGTTAATATAGCCCTCTTGATTTGAACCCTGGCAATTTTAACCCTCTGGCAATTTTAGCCCTCTATTTTATTTTTTAATAATGATATATATCTGGTCTCGTCCAGTAGCCGTCTTTAGTGGTCAGCGGTTGGGTGGAGAGTGCATAACCATTTCCGATTCCTTCGGGGATCGGATCTTGGATCGATTTCCCCTAACACGCCAGGTCCTCCAACTCTGAGCTTCAGATGGTGATGGATGGGGCTTTGTTTATATATGGTTATTAAATTTTAAAATTAAAAACAAATGTGTTGATAGTGAAAAAACGATTTATGAAGCACCATACAGTGTTGATAGGTATTTAAAAATAAATGTATTGAGGTTGAAAAAACGATTTATGAAGCACCATACAGTGTTGAAAGGTATTTAGCAGTGGGAGGGGCACCCCGCCCTCTACCATACGGAGTTGGAGAGGGAACAGAGACAGTTGTCATCCCAATTCGCCTGATGAGAACCTTTGGAAAGTTCGAAACGCGTCGCGAGAGTGTGCCTGGAGGACACGGGACCGTAAAAATGAGTACAGCTGCCATCATTTGAAAGGTGGGTGATGTAGCAGAGCCTTGGAAAATTTTCTCTTCATGCCCAAATAGGCGTCGAGTTGGTCAAAATGGCCTCCATCATTGGTGTGAGTGATGTTGAAGAGCCGCATAATTTTTTCTCCGTCCCCTGTGACGTCGAGTGTCTCCTTATGTCCAAATAGACGGGAGTTATATATGTCCAAATAGACGGGAGTTATATGCCCCTCACCACATCTGCCTAAAACCTAACCTTCGTTTTTTTTTTTATAAAATTAAACCCTTGTTAATATAGCCCTCTTGATTTGAACCCTGGCAATTTTAACCCTCTGGCAATTTTAGCCCTCTATTTTATTTTTTAATAATGATATATATCTGGTCTCGTCCAGTAGCCGTCTTTAGTGGTCAGCGGTTGGGTGGAGAGTGCATAACCATTTCCGATTCCTTCGGGGATCGGATCTTGGATCGATTTCCCCTAACCTAACCCTAACCCTAACCCTAACACCAGGGGGCTCATTTCTGGGGGCTCAGATTCGTATAAACCTCCTGTACCTAACCCTAACCCACACGCCCACCAACCCTACCCGTGACAGCCCTCCCAGATCCAACACATCTCTTTTTACACCCCAAAAACACCCTAATATGCATGCATATATGTATATATGTCAAATCAACCACTGGGTCCACGTGTGGTTCCCTCACCCCCTGTATTGTGCCGGGACTCAAATGGCACTCCATGCCAAACGGAACAAGATAGAGGCACGGGACCGCCACCACCGTGATCAGCGCCCCCTAGGCCACAAACGGGCCGACTTTCAGCTCTCTGGGACGGGTAGAAATGGAAGTGCAGTACCGTAACTCGACGCACGGTGGCGCTAGAGACTCGAAAACGCTACAGGCGGATCGGGCGTCGCCCAATTAGTACATGTACCGAGTCCCAACCACCTAGCACCAAATGGTGCAAAGATATGACAGAAATAAAACACCAGGGGGCTCATTTCTGGGGGCTCAGATTCGTATAAACCTCCTGTACATACGTGAGCCCTGCCTATAATGTAATATAATATAATACTGGCTGTTTCAAATGCTCATATCACGGCCAAAATTGACCCGATTTGCACGGGGTAAAGTGCTACGTTCATAGCTCGAGCCGGGCTATCTGATACACCTCTCTGAAAACACCCTCATTTAAATACACGTTTCTTAAAGTGACACTAACTCCATTACACGCAAGAGACCACAGATGGATGCTCAACAACATGTATTGTGCCGAAACTCAACCGGCTCTCCATGCCAAACCGAACCAGATAGAGGCACGGGACCACCACCACCGTGATCAGCGCCCCCTAGACGACAAACGGGCCGACTCTAAGCTCTCTGGGCCGGGGAGAACCGCAAGTGCAGTACCGTAACTCGACGCACGGTGGCGCTAGAGAGCCGAGACCGCCTCCGGCGGATCGGCCGTCGCACAATTAGTACATGTTCCCAGCCACCTAGCAACAAAGGGTGCAAAGATATAACAGAAACAAAACACCAGGGGGCTCAACTCGGGGGGGCTCGTTTTCGTACTAACCTGCTGTACCTAACCCTAACCCTAACCTAACCCTAACCTTAACCTTAACCTAACCCTAAACCTAACCTTAACCTAACCACAACCCCACCTTCCCTAAACCTACCCGTCCCTAACCCTACCTAACACAACCCTACTGAATGTAAACCCGCCTTCAAATAACCCCCACCTTACACCTAAAACCTACCCGCTACAAACCCAGGAGCTACAACCTGGTTGATTTTAAAACAGCCCTCCCAAATCCAACACATCTCTTTTTACACCCCAAAAACACCCTAATATGCATGCATATATGTATATATGTCAAATCAACCACTGGGTCCACGTGTGGTTCCCTCACCCCCTGTATTGTGCCGGGACTCAAATGGCACTCCATGCCAAACGGAACCAGATAGAGGCACGGGACCGCCACCACCGTGATCAGCGCCCCCCCCTAGGCCACAAACGGGCCGACTTTCAGCTCTCTGGGACGGGTAGAAATGGAAGTGCAGTACCGTGACTCCACGCACGGTGGCGCTAGAGACTCGAAGACGCTACAGACGGATCGGGCGTCGCCCAATTAGTACATGTACCGAGTCCCAACCACCTAGCTCCAAATGGTGCAAAGATATAACAGAAATAAAACACCAGGGGGCTCATTTCTGGGGGCTCAGATTCGTATAAACCTCCTGTACCTAACCCTAACCCACACGCCCACCAACCCTACCCGTGACAGCCCTCCCAGATCCAACACATCTCTTTTTACACCCCAAAAACACCCTAATATGCATGCATATATGTATATATGTCAAATCAACCACTGGGTCCACGTGTGGTTCCCTCACCCCCTGTATTGTGCCGGGACTCAAATGGCACTCCATGCCAAACGGAACCAGATAGAGGCACGGGACCGCCACCACCGTGATCAGCGCCCCCTAGGCCACAAACGGGCCGACTTTCAGCTCTCTGGGACGGGTAGAAATGGAAGTGCAGTACCGTAACTCGACGCACGGTGGCGCTAGAGACTCGAAAACGCTACAGGCGGATCGGGCGTCGCCCAATTAGTACATGTACCGAGTCCCAACCACCTAGCACCAAATGGTGCAAAGATATGACAGAAATAAAACACCAGGGGGCTCATTTCTGGGGGCTCAGATTCGTATAAACCTCCTGTACCTAACCCTAACCCTAACCCTAACCCTAAATTTTGGATTTTCTCATTCCCCTAACCCTAACCCTAACCCACCCAAGTCAAAAACAAGTCCCACCCACCTAAGTCCCACCCAAGTCAAACACAAGTCCCACCCACCTAAGTCCCACCCAAGTCAAACACAAGTCCTACCCACCTAAGTCCCACCCAAGTCAAACACAAGTCCCACCCAACTAAGTCCCACCCAAGTCAAACACAAGTCCCACCCACCTAAGTCCCACCCAAGTCAAACACAAGTCCCACCCACCTAAGTCCCACCCAAGTCAAACACAAGTCCCACCCACCTAAGTCCCACCCAAGTCAAACACAAGTCCCACCCACCTAAGGTCCACCCACGTCCTATATATATATATGTGGGGCTCAACTCCATAACTCAAAAAGGGGAGGAGATAGAGGGATGGGACCACGCCCAATCGACTGGGCGTGGCCAAATTAGTATATATGTGAAGTATCCGCCCCATAGGACCAAAGGGGGCGGAGTTAGAGGGGGGGGCTCAACTGGGGGCTCAACTCCATAACTAAAAAAGGGGAGGAGCTAGAGGGATGGGACCACGCCCAATCGACTGGGCGTGGCCTAATTAGTATACAGGCGAAGTTTCCTCCCCCTAGGACCAAAGGGGGCGGAGTTACTGGGGGGGGCTCAACTCAGGGGGGCTCAACTTCGCAAAAGTGCCTATTACCTAACCCTAACCCTAACCCTAACCCTAACCCTAACCCTAACCCTAACCCTAACCCTAACCCTAACCCTAACCCACCCTAACCCTAACCCTAACCCTAACCCTAACCCTAACCCTAACCCTAACCCAAGTCAAACACAAGTCCCACCCACCTAAGTCCCACCCAAGTCAAACACAAGTCCCACCCACCTAAGTCCCACCCAAGTCAAACACAAGTCCCACCCAAGTCAAACACAAGTCCCACCCACCTAAGTCCCACCCAAGTCAAACACAAGTCCCACCCACCTAAGTCCCACCCAAGTCAAACACAAGTCCCACCCACCTAAATCCCACCCAAGTCAAACACAAGTCCCACCCAAGTCAAACACAAGTCCCACCCATCTAAGTCCCACCCAAGTCAAACACAAGTCCCACCCACCTAAGTCCCACCCAAGTCAAACACAAGTCCCACCCACCTAAGGTCCATCCACATCCTATATATATATATGTGGGGCTCAACTCCATAACTCAAAAAGGGGAGGAGATAGAGGGATGGGACCACGCCCAATCGACTGGGAGTGGCCAAATTAGTATACATGCGAAGTATCCGCCCCATAGGACCAAAGGGGGCGGAGTTAGAGGGGGGGGCTCAACTGGGGGCTCAACTCCATAACTCAAAAATGGGAGGGGCTAGAGGGATGGGACCACTCCCAATCGACTGGGCGTGACCAAATTAGTATACAGGCGAAGTCTCCGCTCTGTAAGACCAAAGGGGGCGGAGTTAGAGGGGGGGGCTCAACTGGGGGCTCAACTCCATAACTCAAAAAGGGGAGGAGCTAGAGGGATGGGACCACGCCCAATCGACTGGGCGTGGCCAAATTAGTATACAGGCAAAGTTTCCTCCCCCTAGGACCAAAGGGGGCGGAGTTACTGGGGGGGGCTCAACTCAGGGGGGCTCAACTTCGCAAAAGTGCCTATTACCTAACCCTAACCCTAACCCTAACCCTAACCCTAACCCTAACCCTAACCCTAACCCTAACCCACTTAAGTCCCACCCAAGTCAAACACAAGTCCCACCCACTTAAGTCCCACCCAAGTCAAACACAAGCCCCACCCAAGTCAAACACAAGTCCCACCCAAGTCAAACACAAGTCCCACCCACCTAAGTCCCACCCAAGTCAAACACAAGTCCCACCCACCTAAGGTCCACCCACGTCCTATATATATATATGGTGGGCTCAACTCCATAACTCAAAAAGGGGAGGAGATAGAGGGATGGGACCATGCACAATCGACTGGGCGTGGCCAAATTAGTATACAGGCGAAGTCTCCTCCCCCTAGAACCAAAGGGGGCGGAGTTACTGGGGGGGGCTCAACTCAGGGGGGCTCAAGTTCCCTAACCCTAACCCTAACCCTAATTATGCTGCATTATTTTCCTGTTTAACACTGTAAAGCTGCTTTGAAACAATCTACATTGTTAAAAGCGCTATATAAATAAAGTTGACTTGACTTGACTTGACTATAGTGACAAACCAGTCCTCCGCACGTATCTGAGACAAGATAGTCTTTAGCGTTAGCATCTTGAACTTCCCTTTGTAGAGGGTGAAGTTCAGGCGGTGGAGGTCCAGAACGGGACGCAGACCGCCGTCTTTCTTCGGAACAAGGAAATAACGGCTGAAGAAGCCACATTTCTCCTCTGTTGCCGGAACTTCCTCTATTGCCCCCTTTAGGAGGAGAGAAGAGAGCTCTTGTTGTAGTACAGAAGCCTGAGAGGCGCTGTTTACTACCGTTTGAGCGACCCCGTCGAAGCGAGGAGGGTTGCGACAGAACTGAAGCGTGTAGCCTGACTGAATCGTGCGGAGGACCCAGGATGACATCCCTGGCAAAAGCTTCCACTCGTGGAAGAAATTTGACAAAGTGGGAGGTATGATGAGGTGCGGTGGACATACCTGAGATAGGGTGTCGAGCTGGACCTCTGAGGGGTGTGTGGCCATCCGCAGAGGAGTGCACGTGGCGTCCTGGTGCGGAGTAGGCAGTGGAAGGCTGGGCCGCTCTGGTTCCCGGAGAAGACCGGATGTGTCTCCGTCTGGACGAGCGGCGGATGGTGAGCCAATCAGATGTGAGGGGAGAAAGCAAACAGCGTCTCCTTCCTTCAGCGCCGGAAAAGGCGAGGATAGAGTCGGTTCTGTATTCCGAAGCGCGCTGGGCGGCGGAAATGACAGAGCTGGATAGGGAGAGCTGGTGGGGGGCGGACAGAAACGCTTGCGCGGTCTGACCCAGCCCCGGTCGTGAACTGCAGCTCCCCTTTTTCTGACCAGAGGGTCAGGAGCGACTCGAAGTGGCCGAAGCAGAAGGTTTGCTGGGCCACTTTGGGTCGATGCGTCTGTGAGGACGTTGACGGGGAAATGGACGACCGCGAGCTCCCCAGACCGTGGTGGGTGGAGGATGACTCTGGTCGCTCCTCCTGGCGGTAAACTCCCTTCTGAAAGAGGGGCGATCTCTGGACTGAGAGGGGGAGGGGGAAGGAGCGTCCCTCGCTCTCCTCGGCATGAACTGCTTAAGAGCGGCAGACTGGGATTTTGCAGATCTGAACTTCTCAACCACAGTATTAACCGCCTCCCCAAACAATCCGGACTGAGAAATCGGAGCGTCCATAAGGAAAACTTTTTCCTTATCGCGAATCTCAGGGAGATTGAGCCATAGGTGGCGCTCCGCCGCCACCGCGCCCGCCATAGAGCGTCCTACAGTGCGAGCTGTGTGTTTAGTAGCCCGTAACGCCAAATCCGTGGCTTTGCGAAGCTCCTTCACTGCTTCAGGTGTCAAACCGGTGCCCTCGTCCATTTCCTTCAATACATCCGCCTGATAGGCCTGGAGAATGGCCATAGTATGAAGGGCCATGCCAGCTTGACCAGCCGCCATGTAGGATTTGCCAATGAGGGCAGAAGTGGTCCTACACGGCTTAGTGGGAAGAAGGGGAAGGGACTTCCACGAGGGAGCTGAAGATGGCGCGAGGTGAGTGGCCAGCGTGTCCTCAACCGCGAGAATCGCGGAATAGCCCTGTTCCTCAAAACCCACGAGGTTGGTGAAATCAGCGGCTGCCGCGTTAGTTAGGCGGGCTGAGAACGCCTGCTTCCAGGATCTGGAAATCTCACTGTGTAGATCACTGAAGAATGGTAGCTTCCTCCGCGGAGGCCTAGAATTAGGGCCGCTGAGGAATCTATCATCCAACCGAGAAGGTTGAGCTTCACGGGGTTCATCCGTCCACTCGATCGCGAGCTTCTGTGTAGCGCGCGCGAGTACATCCACAAGCTCATCATATGCCGCTGATGGCCGCGCTTCCTGGCTGCTTGGCGGGAGAGCGTCGTCAGTATTTGCAGCACCGAAATCCTCGGAGTCGGATGCTGCAGTGAAAATGACATCCTCCAGCCCGAAGGAAACCGCATCGCATGCCTCCGGGCTGGGACAGAGATAATCATGCGAGTATTCCACTGGAGGAGTCCCGCGCACGTGCTCGGGGGAGAGAGGGAGAGAAAGGGCTAGGCCCGTCTGCTCGCACTCCACATCCTCGAGCTCTACATCCGAACCCCAGGTCGCGGATCCAAGAGAGGCCTGCGCGGCCTCGGGAGCGCGACGGGGAAAAACGGATGACTCCCTCTCAAAAACCACGAGCCACGAGTGGAGGGTTTTGAGAAGAAGGTTATCGCAGTATTTACAGTTAGAGAACCCCTGAACCGCGTCGCGTGCGTGAGGAAATCCCAGACATTTAACACACTTACTGTGGGGATCGTCGATCTGAATCTGAGGAGCAGATGGCGCGCGCGCGCTAATATAGGTGACTACGTCAGGTGGGGCGACGTGCGCGCCATCAGCCAATCAATTGGCGTGATTCTATAAGGGCTTCAGACAATCGGCACACCCAGAGGGCGTCCCATTACTTCATTAAAGTGACGCAGCGTCGAGTGAACCTATGAAAGAGAACATTAGTAGTTTGTTTAAGTTGTCATAACACATGTTAGTGTTTGTTCTCGTTCGTTTACACTGTTTGAGAAGCACGAGTCGTCAATCGAATCACTGAATCATTTAGCAAATTATTTGCTTCAATTGACTCGGAGTGTCGAAAAGCTCAGTTTCTCCATCTCTACTCGCCAGAGACTTAACTCGTGTTTATGATGAACTGATTCACAATAGAGGAAGAGAAATGAGACGCCAGAGACAGAACTTGTGTTTATGATGAACTGATTCACTATAGAGGAAGAGAAATGAGACACAGCTTTTCTGTTACTGGTGTGGATGCGATTTACACACACACAAAATATCCTTTATTAAAGTTAGATAAAGCATTACAATGTTACATTCAATGTAAATAAACTTTTCACGTTGCTTTTAAAAACTGAATCATTGAACGGTTTCTATTGATTTAAACAGATTAAATGCTTAAAACAAACCTTTCTCCAGCCGAATCACAGATGCAGGAGCGGGCGCAGTCCCATGACGTCACATCACCGCACCAAAATAAAAGTTCCGTTCACACTCAGCTGACTACAATCACAGAAGTGCAGAGAAATGTCTGTCTACTATTTTTTTTTACCATATAATCCCTATATTAAACTTAAAACAACTTGTTAATTTGTTTTTAGACTTGTCATTGCGTTTATAATTTGTTATTTTGTTTTCGGAATTGTGATTTGTTTTGCACTTCTCGGCCACCATACAAATGTGATAAAACAAACATGATAAAAAGAGTGTATGAGTTCATAAACCATAGTTTATACATGTCTGAATTTAAACGGCTCATGAATTGAAAAGTTCATGTGAGTCTAAAAATATGTGTAATATATATATATATATATATATATATATATATATATATATATATATATATATTAGATTAGATTAGATTAGATTAGATTAGATTAGATTAGATTAGATTAGATTAGATTAGATTAGATTCAACTTTATTGTCATTACATTAGTACAAGTACAAGGCAACGAAATGCAGTTTAGGTCTAACCAGAAGTGCAATAGCAGCAAGTGCAGGATATACAACGTTTGCATAAGTGCAGGACATGGATATGTACTGAATATATATAAATATATCTATAAATAGAGAGATGGTTATTACTATAAACAGAATTTACAGGTGAATATGTACAGGGAGTAAATATACAGATGGCTATTACTATAAACAGAATTTACAGGTGGATATGTACTATGAATATAATATAATATACAGATGGCTATTACTATAAACAGAATTTTGCAGATAGAGGTATTCAATGATATGTTAGGCTAAAATGAAGAATATGGCAGTGGATTAAGGTAGAGCAATAAATTATGGACAGAAGCTATCCGAAAAAAGTGTAAAAGTGCAGTGGAAAGTGATTACATATTACAGTTAGAAGTACGGTGCAAAATATATATATATATATATATATATATATATATATATATATATATATATATATATATATATATATATATATATATATATATATATATATATATATAATCAAAAGTAAAAGAAGCAATAAAATGTTTGTATATGTAAATTCAATTTCTAAAATACCAACTATTATTGCTAAAAGGTCTGGCGCAATTACAAAATGTAATATTACACCGAATTTTAATTAAATCAAAAGTAAAGGCCTTTGCACACTGAGTCCGAAATTTTCGCATGCCTATTTTCGCATTCGTGATCCGAAAAATTCCTTGCACAGAGACCTTGCACACTGAGTCCGATGCGTATTAATGAACGCGTTACGAAGAAAAAAAAGCAAAACAATACAAAATGGCGTCTTCAAGTAGTGAGGATGATTTTTTTGTCCTCTTTCTTCTTAAAAAGAGGAAAAGAAAGAGGAAATATTGGGTCCATCCACTCCTGCGACCGCGTAGAGAGGAAGGAGAGTTCCACCTCCTTATCAGGAGCAGCGGGATTATCCACACCGATTCAAAGTTTACTTCAGGATGTCAGTGGCTCAGTTTGATGCTTTGCTAGCGATACTGGAGCCACATATAAAAAAAAGACCACCAATTTCCGTGAATCAATTGATCCTGAACAGAGACTGGCAATATGTCTAAGGTATGGATCCATATGAGCGAGCGAGCGCGCGCACACACACACACACGGTCTTGGTGTGCTATAATTAAAGCTGTGATTTAATAATATTTGTAGTATTTTAGATACAATAATATTTGTATATTTAATAGTAGGTATCTGAGCACTGGCGATTCATTCACCACCATTGCCAGCATTTTTAGGTTGGGCATCAGCACTGTAGGGATGACTGTGAGGGAGACTTGTGACCAAATCTGGCTGCAACTCAAGGACACTTACATGCCAACTCCAACAGAGGACATCTGGAAGCACAGGAGGCGAGGAGGTTTAATGAAATATGGAACTTCCCTAATTGTATTGGCGCTCTCGATGGGAAGCATGTCAAGATTGAGGCCCCCGCAAACACAGGTTCCCTTTTTTTTAATTATAAAGGCACCTTTTCCATTGTCCTCCTCACATTAGTAGATGCTGATTACCGTTTCCTGGCCATCGATGTGGGGAGCTATGGTGGGGACAGCGATGGAGGCATTTTTGCAAATTCTGCGCTGGGAAGGGCCCTCCAGCGTGAGACCCTGAATGTTCCACCCCCACTGGAGCTCCCATCTGCACCTGAATTGGTGAAGGTCAACCACATTATCGTAGCAGACGGGACCTTTCCCATGAAGCCATATCTGCTCCGACCCTACGGTGGAAAGCACCTTGAAGAAGACAAGCGCATCTTCAACCTCCTATTAAGAGCACGTCGCATCTCAGAAAATGCGTTTGGCATTCTGACCCAAAGATTCACATTAGAGACACATTCAGACAATATTTTGTCTCGCCTGCTTGCGAGGTACCATGGCAGTATGAGCGTGTGCGGCGTGGACTCACAGTCAGTCACACTGCGTAATGGCTGAGGTAGCTCAGCCCTGAGGTAACCCAGGTGAAAAAAAGTACATTTCTATAATGTACTTAAAGTGCTCTTTTTTCGTGCACTATTTTGTACTTAATATACTAAAAATTCTTCTTTAGTACGTCTTAAGATAATCTTAAGAACATCGAAGTGTACTCAACTGTGCTATTTTGAGACGGCATGAAATATGAACTAAAATGTGCTTTTAATATACTATCTCTGTATTTAGAAAATGTATTTAGTTACCACTTGTAGTGCACTATGGGTTCACATGTACTTCGATGTTCTTAAGATTATCTTAAGAAGTACTAAAGAAGAATTTTTAGTATATTAAGTACAAAATAGTGCACGAAAATAGAGCACTTTAAGTACATTTTACTTTTTTTCACCTGGGGACTGAGGCCCTGAGCATGCAACAATTTGGAATGCCAATTGAACTCTGTCTCCATACCTTAAACATACTGCCAACCCTGTTCACATATATATGTATATACATATACGCACACACACACATTTTTGCATTATTGCACTTTTTGTAGTTGTTAGTATTTAAATATTATAAAGAAAAACAGCAAAAGACCAATGAATGACTTATTTCTTGTTTATTCTGCATCCAAAAGAACTTGCTGCCCAAAAGAACCTAAATTCAAGTAAACGGTTAAAAAATGCTTTTGCATTAAAAAACAAAAACAAAGAATATTTAGAGGTATTTTAAATTCATTAATACAAAAACCGTGATGCTCAGAAGAGCAGAACCTGAATAAATGTAAACATTAAAGTTTTTCTGCATATCAAAAATAAACAATGCAACATTAATCCCTAGTTAAACAGGAATAATGTATTGGTAACATTAATTACCTTAAAACTATTAAAAAAAATAAAATTGCTGTGAAATGATTATTTAAACATAGTAATTTAAATCACAGAGAACGGTAGGTTGGATCCTGGGCAAACTGCTGATAATAAACCCCTCCGAAGGCAACATCGTGAAATAACTCCTGCATTTTTATTTTTAAATATGAAAGTTTCTCGGGGGCGAGTCTCCTCATGCATGGGGCCAAGCTGGAGAGAAAGGTAGAAACCTCATCATTTTGAAGCTCCTCCAAGACCTGACGCTTCTGTCTCTCTTTCTCTCTTTTTTTCATCCCTTGCTTGTTTCCATTGACAGTACCTCGCTAAACCATCATCACTCTCTGCCTGCGTCTTCTTTCTTTTGGCACCGTGGCTACATGGAGTTGTGCATACCTCGCTCTCTGTTTCCGTTACTACACTTTCACGCTCTGTCTGTGTTCCATTCTCTTCCTCCTCCTCCTCCTCCTCTTCCTCCTCATCATTATCAATCAGGATATTACCATCTGACCTGTTGGAAGTAGGCTATCTGAGTTATGAAATGAATGCACTCTGCACTACATTGTACTCTGCAAGCATAATATTTCTGTGGTGCATTTCTGGATAGCTAACATTACCTTCTTCTAGCCAAAGAATATTTTAGAAAGGACATTGCATCCATATGGACCCAATTTTTTCTTTTGCTGGCCCCCTGTCCGCTTCTGCCCTGTTCCTCTTTTTTTTGACGGACATACGTGTACCTCAGGTTGCGCCACATTTTCTTCACTGCTTCAACTAACATCATACAAAACAAGGGAAATTATTACATGCAAACAGTCATTTAGGTGACCAGGGAATTCCTGCAGCTCTTTGGGTTATTTTGGAATTCCGCCTGAAATTGGACATACCCAAATCTGATGGCTCCCCTTACCCGCATACAGTGAAGTAAATGCAAAATAGTGGTGTCGTTTTAAAGGAAAACCCTTTAAAAAAACTAAATAAAGTGTCAAATGTAATAAAAAGTATTATATGTGTTCAAAATATAAAAAATAACCACAAAAACTAGGCGCTTGTATTTTTTTTCTCTTTGAATCCTCTCTTTGAAAGTGTATAACTCTGGACTTGTGTGACACTGCTACCTATTGTAAGTTCCATTTGATTACACTAGATGTCAGAAAACACAGGGAAAAAGAATTAATTGTCTAACATTTTGCTTTCAAAAGTTAAATCTATGAAACCAAAGGAAGGCAAAGTGGATTTTTTGTGGATTTTTGGAGTTTCCAAAGTCCCGGCTGCAAAAACAAGCTATTACAAGGAATTTTACACCAAAAATCCCACTTTTACTACTTACTAAAAGCACTTCCCAAACATGTTTCATTTTCTTTTTCCTCAAATAGGCACATTTAATGAATGAATGACATTACCAACAAGATACTTGAGCGTTTTGTACACCCTGTATTTTGAAATCAATACCTACCATCCTTTCCAAGCTTCTCTGCTATCGTCAGCCACAATCTCTCTTTGTATTCTGTATCTTTATAATCTGCACTTTGCTTTTCATACAGTGCTTTGTGCTGCGAGACTAAAAATATTAGTTTATCAGACGCCATTTTCGCTTTGACAATCGCTTACGGTGGGTCTCAGTTGTCAAATGTCTCTCAAAATGTGTTTTTATGGATGCGAAAAACGCAGAAAATCGAACCTGTTCCGAATTTTTTTTTTGACGGACGAAAATTTCGGAGGCAGTGTGCAAGCGTGATTGACATAACGTGAGGTCGAATTTATTTTTTACCTACGAAAATTTTGCATGGGAATTTCGGACTCAGTGTGCAAAGGCCTTAAGTCTTCAATGTCAAGGGTCATTTGTGTGAGTTGTAGTGACTGAAATCGCTCACTAATGAGTGAACACAGACCCCATTCACACCTGCTCCAGTTTCTATTATATGTATTAAAATCTGCCAGTTCTATAAATGTCCTGTTTATATGTGATACACAAATAAATAATTATTTCTTCATATTGTATTGTATTAATGTGTTTCCCTGAAAGTATATTTTAAGATTAATTTATAAAGTGGCGATTGCTGGTTGTTGTTTTATAAGACTACATTAACATATGTGGGCCTAATAAATGATACGACACACAAATCTTGTCACTCATTGTATTTACTCACAAAAGAAGAAAAATCTGTCATTTCCTCATCCTCACATTATTCCAATCTAAACCTGTGTGACTTTCTTTCCTCTGTTGAACACAACCAGGTGTTAATGTTAACCTCAGTCAGGAGATTTTAAGCACAACGTTCCTTATTCACCAAAGAAAGTGAATGATGGATAAGGATCATTAACGTTAAGGTCTAACAAAGTCTGAAATAACAAGAAAGTGTTCAATGGTAACAGCTTTTTCATTGTTTGTAGAGGTCATGTAAAATGTCATGTAAAAAGTACACTGATAGTCCCTGTTCTGTCTGCTATGGTGCAGTTTTTGACTTCTCATCCCGCTCCATATGCAGTAACCGGCGCATCAGTGGTGTATTGCTGCCCTCCTCAGTTCATTTAAAGAATTCATAGATTCATTAGATTTATTAGATTATATCCTTATATATAATCCAGTCATGTGCAAAAAGTTGATAACATTTTTTGTTTGTCTCATATTCCTTATTACTAAGTAATGATTTCTTTATGATGTCAGAACACCACACCAAGAGAAATGTCTGTCTACTAGTTTTACCAAATCCCTGTATTAAAATTAAAACAGTGACAAATGTGATAAAAACAAACATGTTTGTTTGAGTGTTTTTCACAATATTGTAAAAACGTATTAATGTTTTTATCAAGTTACCATGTGTCCTTACAACATTACATAAATGTAAATTACCATATTAGACATATGAATTTCTATGCTCTTCTGGGATTTTAGACTCAGCAGTGAACGGGACTTTTATTTTGGTATCTAAGAGTGACATCATAAGGCCGCGCCACTCCTGCATCTGTTGGGATTCTGCTGAAGGAAGGTTTGTGTTTTGAGCGTTTAAAGTGTTTAAAGCGAAGCAGAATGAATGATGTATTATTAAATGTAACACTGCATTGCTTTATCTAACATTTATCAGCGTCGTGTGAGTAAAGTAACAGAATAAACTCATGAGTAACAGAAGAAGCGTCTCATTTCGCTCTTTATGATGAATCAGTTCAAACATGAGTTCAGTCTCTGGCGAGTAACGAGAGAACCGGAGCTTTAGACTCTCCGAGTAAATTGAACCGATTGATTCACAACAAATGATTCAGTGATTCGAAGCGCTGCATTTCTATCTCGATTTCATTATGAAATCTGCAATAAAGAACATAAAGTCATTATTTGAATCAAGACGGGAGAACAAGTTAAATAAATCATTAAATAGCTACAAAACATTAAATAGAAATGCTGAGTATATTAAGGATTTGTATAATTTGTATTCTTTTATTAATTTGTTGTGTTCATTTTGATCATTTGTCTCATCAGGGGTCCGTTCTTCATACCTCGCTTCTGAAATTATTCAGATGCCAGATCTTCTAATCTTAGAACTATTTCTAATTTGGTTCTTCAAACGAGTTTGTGTATTATGTTAAAATATCTGGATTAAATTGTCTGAGATTACTGTGTTCACTGAAGAGGGCAGATATATCGATAATCCAAACCACAATTGGCTTCAAGACCTTATGAAAAACTTGACAAATTTCTGGAGCTTCATAAAGAAAACAGCCAAGCAACCAAAATTACATAAATCCATATTATAATAGATCCTTATTATAATAGATAAATGAAATGTGCAGTTTTATCCCCCCAGTCATTTATATTAACGATTTCTAGTATTTGTACAGGCTTTACATTTTTATTTTAATGTTGTAATTAGCAATTCATTTAATTTGACCTTTGAAGCAGATTTGTTACGTGTCAGCATTAATATACTAAAACATATATCTATCTAATAAAGTTTCTTAGGATCAAGATCAAGTTCTCTGCATCTCATGGGCTGCATTAAGCCATCCCAAAATCATTATTGCCCCTGGTTCAGTAATGAACTCTTGTAATAACGGAGTTAGCGATGTATGAAGAGCAGACCCCAGAGCAATTAGTTCCATTAACTGGACGACTGAACTAGAGCTCATTGAGACACTCAGAGATTAAGGGATTTATTTTTCTTTCTGTTAATTATTCTCCTCTTAAACAGGACAGAGTGTTCAAACACTGAAAAACTCCTGCTGAAGCACGAGATCCACGTCTACATAAAGATGGAGTTCATTAAAGAGGAGATTGAAGACGTGAAGATTGAGGAAACATTGAGAGTGAAACATGAAGAAACTGAGGAACAAACAGAGAAAGAGGAGAGAGAAGAGATGAAGATTGAGGAAACATTGAGAGTGAAACATGAAGATACTGAGGAACAAACAGAGAAAGAGGAGAGAGAAGAGATGAAGATTGAAGAAACATTGAGAGTGAAAAATGAAGATACTGAGGAACAAACAGAGAAAGAGGAGAGAGAAGAGATGAAGATTGAAGAAACATTGAGAGTGAAACATGAAGATACTGAGGAACAAACAGAGAAAGAGGAGAGAGAAGAGATGAAGATTGAAGAAACATTGAGAGTGAAAAATGAAGATACTGAGGAACAAACAGAGAAAGAGGAGAGAGAAGAGATGAAGATTGAGGAAACATTGAGAGTGAAACATGAAGATACTGAGGAACAAACAGAGAAAGAGGAGAGAGAAGAGATGAAGATTGAGGAAACATTGAGAGTGAAACATGAAGATACTGAGGAACAAACAGAGAAAGAGGAGAGAGAAGAGATGAAGATTGAAGAAACATTGAGAGTGAAACATGAAGATACTGAGGAACAAACAGAGAAAGAGGAGAGAGAAGAGATGAAGATTGAAGAAACATTGAGAGTGAAACATGAAGATACTGAGGAACAAACAGGTTGGTTTCATTCTCAAAGCTCAATCATTTGATCTTACTAAAATGTCCATCTCTAGAGAAATTAATGATATTTTTGAAGAGTCCTGATTTAAAGCAGTTTTATTTGACATGGAGTGGGTCGCCTCATGTGGACAGACATGTTGAGATCACATGACTTGACAAACACTAATACTGCCTTCAAACTGAGAAGATCCAATATTATGAGACGATATTAACCCCTATATCTACTTTCTACTAAGTTTACATTAACAATCCTCACACCATCTAGAGGATGAGAAGCGTTGAAGAAATGGCCAAACCTTCCATGGTAACTTGGTTGCACGTCTATTGGATGATCTGGGAATGAGTTGAATAATTAGGTCAGGTGTGATGGATCATGCTGATATAAATTGTCCCTTGCTGTTAACTTGTTGTTTGCCTGAAAAAGACCTTCAGGTTGAAATGTTGCTTATTTTATTACATTTAATTTTAGGAGTCACAGTGGCAGTGTGAATAAAATAAAGCACATAAATAAAATATATAGGCTAACAAGCACAAATATGGTCAATTATAACTAGGGCTGCAAGATTTGGGGAAAATATCTAATTGAGATTATTCTGGTTAAAATTGCGATTTAAAATGTGATGATTATTATTATTTAAAAAAAAATTACAAATGAAAAGTGGATATAAAATTTTTTGTTTATATTAATATGACTAATAATAATTTTGATTATTATTATTGCTAAATAAAAATAAGAACTATTACTATTACAATAACATTCATTATTAAAAAATTAATATAGAGGATTTAAGAATAAATATTACAGTATAATAATAATATTTATATTTTACAGAAAACTAAAAAATGATGGGTTACCTGTTAATATGCAGACAGCCTATGACTAAAAATCATTAGAAATCATCTGTGTTTTTATCTGTGATAGTCTATGTTTCTAATATGAAATATGAGCCTCTTGCATCCACTGTGGGGATTAAAACTCCTGTACATTGAAGAAAAACAAATGGATTTTCATATACATTTATTTAGAGAAGTTTTATTTTTCTTATTTTCTACCCAAAAGTTTAATTAATACTGGAGGCCAGAGGGCGCCCTCGAGCAGAAACTCCACATTTGCGTCAGAGAAGTAATTGTTTTCAGGAAATCCCTATGGGAAATCCCTAATGTGAAGCTCCTGTAGGCTGAATAAAACGCAGATAGAAACGCTTTGACTGATTAAACATGAAGATAATACTATAAATACAAGATATGGTGTATTTAAGTTCTGCAAGCCTTCTCGGGTATTTTCATAATAATAAAGTATTCAGTGCTGATTGACATTCTGTGATAAGAAGTCACATCAGCTCGACTGACTATATGAAGTGAGTTAAAACATATTTTGTTGAACAACAGGTTTATGAACATTTCACATTACTAGTTTGTGAAGATAATTGTTATAAGCGACTCAAACGGAGCAGCGTTTAATCCTGTTCACAGAGCCGCTCTTCACTGAAACACTGGGCATATATTTATTTAATTAAAATCGCAGCCTTTGCGCTTTCATAATCGCACATAACCCAAATCGCGATTGCGGTTCGATTTCGATTAACCGTGAAGCCCTAATTATAACTGACTGTCACTATTGTTTTTCTCCCTCTGATCTCATTTTTGTCATATTATGAGAAAGAAACACAAGTTCATTTCATCCTTCTTCCTGCTGCTCTTCCTCAATGGCCATCAGCATAGCGAAGCAAAGTGAACGGCTTTTGAAGCAGGTCGGGAGAACATGCTTGTAAGTTTTGAACATATTCTTTAGTTCTGTTGCATGGCTTAAAGTTGTAGCTATTTTCTAGAACAGTGTTTATTCTCCTAGTATTATTGTATTTTATTCTGTCTGTCAGTAATTTATTACTGTCATAGTAAATTGCATTTGAATAAGTTATTACTGAGCGAGCGTTTTGCACTTAAGTTGCCCTATATCCAGGCAGAAATTAGTATTGATTTGAAGCCATTCACGGGCTATCATCATCTGCGCGTTGAAGTGTAATTATCAGAGCCAGCTGATCTCACTCAGCAGCGAATAGTTTCTATTTAACGAGCGTTCCATAGCTGGCGCGGAAGCGTCTTCAGCCTCCGCGTGTGAAGACCGACGCGGGTAAAGACATCTGTATTCGACTCTTCCTCTGCGTGACTCCTCCGAGGCTGGGACTCCGATAAGGCACCGAGTTATCTCCATTCTTCTCCTTTCATCTTCCTTTCCTCTCTCTAACCATGTGCGTCCACTCCATTCCCGTTATCTCTCAACCACGCCCCACTATTACACGTAGACGGCACCGTAACACTGCTAATCTACGTCCTGTTCCCTCCTCTTCTAATGCCCCTCCCTCTCTTTCTTTTTCTGTGGGGCTATGGAATTGTCAGTCAGCTGTCAATAAAGCTGACTTCATTCCAGCCTTTGCCACTCAATCCGCTCTCAAAATCCTGGCCTTGACTGAGACCTGGGTCCGTCCAGAAGACTCAGCAACACCTGCTGCTCTCTCTAATAACTTCTCTTTCTCCCACACCCCTCGCCAGACTGGGAGGGTGGGGGCACGGGTCTTCTCATTTCCAACAATTGGAAATACTCATCGCACACAGCTCTTTGCAATAACAACACATTTGAATATCATGCTATAACGCTTACAACTCCCACTAAACTCCATATTGTAGTCATTTACCGCCCCCCAGGTCCACTGACCACCTTTGTCCATGAACTAGATGTTCTGCTGTCCTCATTTCCAGAGGATGGCTGCCCACTCATAGTACTCGGCGACTTCAACATTCACCTGGACAAATCTTATGCTTCAGATTTCCACTCCCTCCTAGCTTCATTCGACCTCAAATGCCTCATCACGTCACATACCCACAAATCTGGTAACCATCTGGACCTCATTTACACATGCAGCTGCTCTACTGACAGCATTTTTTGTCAAACCTCTACACATGTCAGATCATTTCTACATCACAATCTTCAACTTACTACTCATGCACCACCAGTTCCTCCACCAGTTACTTTCAGACGAAACCTGCGCTCACTCTCTCCTTCTCATCTCGCCTCTGCTCTGTCATCCTCCCTTCCCTCATCCACACAATTCTCCTCCATGGATGTTAACACTGCAACTGACACTTTATGCTCTACTTTAACTTCTTGTCTAGACAATATCTGCCCTCTTTCCTTAAGGCCAGCACGAGTTACTCCCTCTAACCCTTGGTTATCTGATGTTATTCGTGAACACCGGACGATACTCAGGGCAGCAGAGAGGAAGTGGCATAAATCAAACCACCCATCTTATCTAGCTAAGTATCAGTCTTTGCTCTCATCCTTCTCGGATGAAATACATGCAGCTAAATCTTCTTATTTCCAAAACAAGATCAGCAGCACCCCAAACTCATGCACACTTTTCAGAACATTCAACTCTCTGCTCTGTCCTCCTCCACTACCTCCCACCACCTCCCAATCTCCAGACGACTTTGCACAATTCTTAACAAAAAAAACAACAACTATCAGCAATCAGTTCTCACCCCCGCGCACTGTGGATTTTAGATCATCCACTTCCACGACCGAACATACTCTCTCCTCATTTTCCACACTCACTGAGGCCGAAGTATCTAAACTTCTCCTGTCCTCTTGATCCCATTCGCTCACACCTCCTTCAAGCCATCTCTCCTACACTCCTACCAGCACTCACACACATCATCAACACATCTCTCTGCACTGGCACGTTCCCTACCACTTTCAAGCAGGCTCGGGTAACTCCACTGTTTAAGAAACCCACTTTAATTGCATCACTCATAGAAAACTACAGACCTGCCTCTCTCCTACCATTCATAGCGAAAACTCTTGAACGAGTTGTTTTCAACCAGGTTTCATCCTTCCTCTCACAGAATAATCAGCTGGACGTTAACCAATCCGGTTTCAAAAGGGGCCACTCCACAGGGACTGCACTACTGTCGGTCACTGAAGCCCTGCGGCTAGCTAAAGCTGACTCCAAATCATCAGTCCTCGTCCTCCTTGATCTATCTGCTGCCTGCGACACGGTCAATCATCAAATTCTTCTGTCCACCCTCTCATCACTGGGCATCACAGGGACTCGGCTCCATTGGTTTGAGTCTTATCTCACAGGTAGGTCCTTCAAGGTTGCCTGGAGAGGAGAGGAATCCCAAGCACATAAACTGACCACGGGGGTTCCTCAGGGCTCAGTGCTTGGACGTCTCCTTTTCTCCATTTACACTACTTCTTTAGGTCCCATCATACAGGCACATGGCTTCTCATACCACTGCTATGCTGATGACACTCAGCTCTACCTTTCATTCCAACCAGACGACCCCACAGTAGCTGCACGAATCTCCAGCTGTCTGGCTGACAGCTCTGCATGGATGAGTAAAAATCACCTACTGAGTTCCTCAGTTCCAGACTGTTTTCTCTCCTGCCCTCCGGCAGGCGTTTCAGGATCCACCGGACCAGGACCAGCAGACTTAAGAACAGTTTTTTTCCCCAGAGCTGTCTCTTTATTGAACTCAAACCCCCGCTGATCCACTCCCCTCATATACTGATAACTCTCCTACCTCACATCCACCTTCACTTTGTTATTTGCACTACCGACTCTTTATTACAGTAACAACTGTTTACTTATTCATCTTGCACTACCACACCGTAACTGGATTATGCTCATTTGCACTGCCGACTGTTATTTACAGTACCTACTGTTTACATTTGTATTTTGCACCGTACTTCTAACTGTAATATGCAATCACTTCCACTGCACTTTACACTTTTTTTCGGATAGCTTCTGTCCATAATTTATTGCACTACCTTAATCCACTGCCATATTCCTAATTTTAGCCTAACATATCATTGTATACCTCTATCTGTAAAATTCTGTTTATAGTAATAGCCATCTGTATATTATATTATATTCATAGTACATATCCACCTGTAAATTCTGTTTATAGTATTAACCATCTGTATATTATTCACTGTACATATTCACCTGTAAATTCTGTTTATAGTAATAACCATCTCTCTATTTATAGACATATTTATATATACTCAGTACATATCCATGTCCTGCACTTATGCAAACGTTGTATATCCTGCACTTGCTGCTATTGCACTTCTGGTTAGACCTAAACTGCATTTCGTTGCCTTGTACTTGTACTTGTGTAATGACAATAAAGTTGAATCTAATCTAATCTAATCATCTTCCCCGCCAGTCCCACTATGCAACATGACTTCACCATCCAGTTAGGTACATCCCTGATTTCCCCTTCAAAGTCAGTCAGAAATCTTGGAGTAACATTTGATGACCAGTTGTCCTTCAGAGAACACATTTCTAAGACAGCTTGCTCGTGCAGGTTTGCGTTCTACAACATCAGGAAGATCAGACCGTTCCTAACAGAGGACGCAACACAGCTTCTTGTCCAGGCCCTGGTTATTTCTAGACTTGACTACTGCAATGCGCTTCTGGCTGGACTCCCCTCTTGTGCGATCCAAACACTTCGAACGATCCAGAATGCAGCGGCACGTCTGGTCTTCAACGAGCCCAAAAGGACCCACGTCACACCACTCTTCATCTCTCTGCACTGGCTACCACTCGCTGCTCGCATCAAGTTTAAGGCACTGACGCTTGCCTACAGATCCACCACGAGCTCTGCTCCTGCATACTTTGACTCGATTCTACAAATCCACACCCCCACTAGAAGCCTTCGTTCAGCTAAGGAGCGAAGGCTTGTGGTACCATCACAGAGAGGCAAAAAATCCCTTTCCAGAACATTTTCATTCAACGTTTCCAGCTGGTGGAACGATCTGCCCACCGCCATCCGAAACGCTGATTCGAAACTAAAAACTCATCTCTTCCGTGAGCACTTAACATCATAAAAAAAAAAAAATCCTCTTTCTTCCCTTTTCCCTTCCTACTCTAGCTTGTGCTACGCTGAGAAACGTACACGGACTAAGTATTTCTGGCACTTGTTGTGCTCACTCGACTCTTCATGACCAATCGCTTATTGTACCCCTAAGTTGTAAGTCGCTTTGGGTAAAAGCGTCTGCTAAATGAATAAATGTAAATGTAGATATCTCCACCTGCTTTTCCCTTTTTTTTTTCTTTGGTGTGACTCACTTTCCTCTGTAGCTTACTACTGGCAGGATCGCTTTCTGGAACAGCTTCTGCAGATAAACTTTTAGCCAGATCCAAAACCGTTAAGTATGCCTCTTCCTTTTTCTCTGCATATCAGCTCTTCAAACGTGGGTCTAAAACAGCAGCTTTGGTATAAATGCTGGTCGCAATATTCCCCGTCAGTTCCCATCTTTTGTCAATTTTTCTGTTAGTGTTTATTTATTACTTCATATTTATTAACATGGGCACTGTGGCTGACAGAGATGCATTTTCTTCCCGCGAGAGCAGCTCGGTGAGAGTGATCATAGGTTTCAGCACTGACACACTGTTCTCCGCTGTCCGCCACTGTGTTGTTGTGAGACCGTTTGGTAGTAAGCACAGCTTTAACAGGCAATCTCTGTTCCAGGGGAAAAAGCTTTTCCAATTGTCTATGAACCTTATGTTATTCTGCACACAACACTTAGACAACCAGCCATTGAGTGATGATAGTTTGCTAAGTATCTCATCCCTCTGGTGAACATGAAGTGGGCCAGAGCATATTACAATGGCTAACATCATACTTGTGAGTTCACACACCTCTTTAATCTCCGACTGGCGAAGTCAAACATCATTAGTGCCGACGTGAATAATAATCTTAGAGAATTTACGATTAGCTTTAGCCAGCACTTTTAAATTTGGGTTGATGTCAGGTGCTCTGGCTCTCGGTAAACACGTGACTATGGTGGCTGGTGTCTCTAGTTTCACGTTCTATGTAATAGAATCGCCAATAACTAGGGCACTTTCAACCGGACACTCAGTAGGTGCGTCACTGAGTGGGGAGAACCTGTATGATGATCCGCAACTATGCCGTCTCTCAGTTGCCCTGCTGCACAGGTACTGTTTTTGCTGGAACCAAACAATGTACAGAGTTCACTAAGCCAGTTGCATCCAAAGCAGTGTCTAAGGCTATTACATTCTTATTATTTTGATTTTAAGTTTTGATCATTGAATAATTTTATTGTTCATCACTCTAAAGCTGCTTTGAAGCAATATGTATTGTATTCAACGGTATTTAAAGCAGCACTAGGTAGGTTTTGCTCTCGGGGTCCCCCTACAGTTGGGAAACAGTATTGTCCTCTACTACTGTCGTAAACTGTCATTCTACATCAGTGGATGCATCGCACGTGCATTTGTTGACATGAATGGTAAATGGACTGCATTTATATAGCGCTTTTAACAGACCTACGGGCATCCAAAGCGCTTTACAGTTTGCCTCACATTCACCCATTCACACACCGACGGTGGTGTCAGCCATGCAAGGCGCCATCCAGCTCGTCGGGAGCAGCTGGGGTTAGGTGTCTTGCTCATGGACACCTCGACACTTGGTCAGGTGGAACCTGGGATCGAACCACCAACCTTCCGGTTTGTAGACAACCTACATGAACCACTGAGCCACTGCCACCCCAACATGACAACTATAATAGCCCTGAACACTGCAGGAGTTCACATGCAGGTGTTCTGCTTGCGTCGCGTGTGAAATGTCTTCATCCCAGGTACAGTGGCATATGTTTCAGCATGTCATATGAATATAATTTCATGGGTTTTATTTTTTCAAATGCTAAATGATCGCGATGCTCACATTTACAAGCCAGCGTCATTATAGTAGCCTAGTCTATTGGTTCCCGTTTTACGGAATCTATATGATACTTCAATTCAATGTTTGAGTGGTAGGTAATAACCATACATCGTCAATATTATAATATCAAGCTACCATAGATTAATCTGCACATTTGAAAAATCGATTTGCATTATAGCTTGAGGCAAGACAAATAAACAAATATCACAGACATGTTAGGTATCCTAAAATATGATTTTGTACGTCTAATTCGTCACGTGACAGCAAGCGACCATGACGTATCTCCTCATTCTCAATTTACTTGCAAGAATGTAGCCCCTCCTCCTTCAGCTCATGTCAACAAGCAAACGCTGGCCCAATGTTGATCCTCATCCTGCCTTTAATCCGATCACTTTCTCGTTTCCTCTTTTTGCTTTCCTCCGACAAAACCTTTGCTTTCTTATTTTTCTGTGCTGCCTCGGCCATGACTATAACATCCGCCAAACAAACTATAGTTTGGCTCGGGCTCGCACGTCCAAATTTAAGGAAGTGGGGGTGGTGGTGGAAGTGACGTATATGCCTTAAAGCAGTCGAATTTTGTAGTTCTTTTTGTTCTCGGGTTACTACCCGAAACCCGAAGTTTAAAAGTACGATTAAAAACGATACAGACCCCGTCAGGCTATGGCAGACGTGTCATTCAACCTATTGTAAGTCGATGTATCATCACAAGAGTGTTGAAAATATATTATGAAGGTTGAAAAGTTACCTAGTGCTGCTTTAAATGAATGAATTAACTTTATTTCTAACTATTACAAAAATAAGAAAGAAACACATAAAATATACACAACAAATATAATAAAACAGAAACAAAAATTCAGCATAATAATCACCCAGTTAGAAAAGGGATAGGCTTATCAGGACCTACCCCCAGTATTTACCTAAACCAAATCACAATCGAACAAGATAAATCAAACGTACCATTTTAAATAATACAGAAACAATACTCCAATGTACATTCTACTTTATCATGCTATGAAGATACAGAAGAACTAACAGAAAAAATTATTCAGGCAGCATTAACAACAGTTTGGAATTATCACTATACCTCCCCACATCTGTACTTATCAAAAATAAATCTTTTGTACGTTTTTTTTTTTAAATTGCAAAATATTACACTTTGTTTGATCAATTTGTTCAGACTATTCCACAAAATCACCCCACAAATAGAAATATACATACTTTTCGAGCCTTCTGTTGTCTCCAATTTAAATCCCCTCTCAAGTCATAACCCCCCTCTCTATCTGTGAACAGTTGTTGTTCCTGGCAGCTGTTTATTTTTTTGCTTTGTAGATTATTTGTGCCCCAGATCATTAAACTTTAGAGTGTGCAATTTTAAATACAGTAAATTGGTATGCTCACGATAACCTACTTTAATATCCTAATTGCTCTTTTTTGTATTGTGCTTAATGTTTGTAAGGTGGTTTTAACCCCCATACTTCAACACAGTAATTTAAATACGGTAACACAAGTGAACAATACAAAATATAAAGTACTTTTTTATTCAATACATGCCTTGTTTTCCCCATTACTCCAATACTCTGTTCTACTTTTGCTCTGATATATTTAATAGGGGTTTTCCAACAGATAATCAAGAATCACACCCAGAAATTTATTTTCAACATTATTAATTATTACTTTTACTTGTGTATCAGTTTTACGGTTACCAAACAACATAATTTTGGTTTTATCTAAATTTCATCGACAATTTATTTGTCAAACCACATTTTTAACGTATTCATTTCTGTTGTGACCACCTCCAAAAGCTGCTCCAAATTTTCCCCATAACAGAAAATATTAGTATCATCCATAAAATCACAAATTTTAAAGGTCCCATGGCATGGCATTTTTCTATTATTTTATAATGTTTCCTGAGGTGTACTTATATTGTTAGTATGATTTTTACATCATAAAATGTCATAATGTAGAAATATAAGGCATTTTTTCTATACTGCTGTTTGCCCTGTGGCTGAATGCCCTGCTTCAAGAGGCGTGTCTGCTGTGAGACTTCAGTAAAAACGCCCACTGTTGTGATTGGCTGACATCTTTGCATTTGAAATGAGCGGAGAGGGCGTGGTTTAACGAGGTCTACCAGGCACGAGCAGGCACGAGCTGCTGCCAGAGAGACGGATGGACCTGAGTTCACTTCTCATGAGTTCTCTCAGCACGTCTCAGTTCAGTGAACTGTTGTAGTTACTAGGATATACTTCAGGTTATTAGTTTATTTCTAGTCAGAGGGACTGTCACTCATGTCAGAAAGTTAGTAACTTTAGTAAATTATGGATCAGCGCTGACTGGAGACGCGAACCGTTTAGAACGATTCAGTCCGATTTGGTGAACTGATTCGGTTCACTAAAAAGAACCGGTTCAAAAGAATGATTCGTTCGCGAACCGGACATCACTAATGTACCAGAGACGGAGCGATTGCTAACAAAGTCATTTATAGTAACTACTGAGTTATGAGAGCGATGTGAGCGCGAGTTTATTGTGTTTGTATCTGAGAGTTCTGAATTAACACGAGTCCCAGTCACGCCGAGGCCGTCTTCATCATTATTCTACCAACTTTGTAACACATGTAATGAACCATTACAGCTGTCGATATGAATGAGTTAGTAAGTGTTGATTATAGCATTATTTTTAGATATTTTCCTATCATATGAAAAGCGTCAGTGACACGCATTGAGTACACAGCGCAAACAAAGACACAACAGCAGTAATCAAATGTAATCCAGTTTATTGTGGGGATAGCTAGCCTAGCCCGTATACCCCGCGCTTACCCCCCTTCTGCTTAATCTCGCGCTGCGTTTGGCTCCTCCGCTGTGGGCCAGATGCAGTACTGGGGGTCGGGGATGTTGAAGGCCGACTGGTCAGTGCAGCCTGAGCCTCGGCGTGTGTGAGGTTTATCTCTAAAGATGTGACTCTGCCGATATTGAGCAGAAACTCACAACTGTATGCACAGTATGCACATTTTAGAACAGATAGACGAGATGAGGACGTACAAAAACACTGACTCACAAGATAGAAAACACGAAAACGCCGTTTTGTCGGGAGAGAGAGAAGCCACAGCGTGTGCACGAATAATAAATAATTAGCTACACATCAGAAATGAATTTAGGCTAATAATAGTTTGGGCTCTATTTTGTTAACCTTTAATATTAATATGCAAGTAAGGGCTCCCTATATAGTTTACAGCAATATCTTCAATACACTGTTAGATATAATTTAATTAATTCAAGGACAGACACTTTTTTTCTTCTTCAGTAAGCCACTGTTAAATCTAAAAAGGAATTTTGTAAAACTGTTGTACCGAACCGTGATTTCCAAACCAAGATCCGTACCGAACCGTCAGTTTTATTTTTTGTCATGCGTCACAACACTTCCTTGAATTCCAGGCATTTCCGTGTTGTAAATAAAATCATTTTTTAAATATTAATATGTCATTCTCTTTAAGTCACGCTCAGAAATGTGTCATTTGCATATGACCCCCCCACTGACACTGTCACCGTCACCTTTTTTACTCTGGGGAGTTTGCAGGTCTGATGAAATTATCCAATCTATTTACATACAATTTTCCTAATATTTTAGATAACTGAGAGAGTAAAGACAATGGCCTGTAATTAGTATTGATTACGGATTTCTCTCCAGCTTTATAATGGAATGACTTTAGCAATTTTCATTTTGCTTGGAAATCCGCCTGTTTTGAAAGACAAATTACAAATATAAGTTAACAGTTTTACAATTGCACCAATGACATCCATTTACATTACATTTACATTTAGTCATTTAGCAGACGCTTTTATCCAAAGCGACTTACAAATGAGGGCAATAGAAGCAGCTAGAGCAGTCGAAGGGCAACAATATCAACAATATGCAAGTGCTGTAACAAGTCTCAGTTAATCTAGCACAGAACAGAATGTTTTTTTTATTTTTATAAATAAATTAGACAGACAGACAATGAATAGAATGATAAGTGCTATTCTCGATCAGTCAGGTGCTGCTGGAAGAGATGTGTCTTTAAGTGTTTTTTGAAAATGGCTACAGACTCGGCCGCACGAATTGAGATAGGCAGGTCATTCCACCAGCTGGGAACGGTCCAGGAAAAGTTCAGTGACAGCGATTTCATGCCTCTCTGGTATGGCACCATCCTTAATTAAAGCCATATCAATGTCATTCTAGTCTGTAGACCTTTTATTCTTAAATTTGCTAACAATTTCAATAATCTCCTTTTTCTCAGCTGGTTTCAAAAACATTGAGTTTGGGTTGCTGTCTAAATAATCCACAACCTTCAGCTCACCTTCTGTCTGTGGACTATTAATCTCCTCTGCCAGTTTTGGTCCCACACTTACAAAAAAATAGTTAAACCCATTGACCACATCATTCATGTTGCTTACAGTCCTTTCATTATCTTTAAAATACTGAGGGTGTTTTATATTCTTTATTTTATATTCATAATAATTGTCCTTTTTTTTTAAAGTTTTTTTAAGTGTTATGACATGTCATTTGATCCAAAACATAAACAATATAAAGATCAAAATGTGCTTCTTGGAGCGCCTTGCGATTGCTTAGCGTCTCATTGGTTCCGGACATATGGTATCTGACAGACTGCAGAGTGCGGTGCACGTAAAGTGGCAGAGAAGTTTGTGGAGAGATGATCGGGCCCCAGCAAACTTCCTTGGTCCATTTCATTGCAGACTGTTCCAGTAAAAGAAAGGGCGATGACCAACTCGAAAATGGCAGGAACATTTTTTTAAAAAGTCAAGCTTTAATTGTAAATACGATGCCTCATATATTAGCCCTCTGGTGCTCTTAGGTCATTTCTGACCAGAACATTTTCTGTTTTGAAATGTTAAAAATCACAGCTTCATTGGAATGATATGAAACTTGGTGACTTTTCATGCATTAGGTATGTAAACACACAAAAAAATTGGGGTCATGATTTGAGCATGCAAATTGGTCATAAAAAAAAAAAAGTAGTGTTCATTGTCTTCGGTCATAAATGACCGACCATAGGAAATTAATGGGAAATCGGCAAAAACACAAAAATTCACCGAATATTTGTGTGTACAATCTACAAATCGGCCACAATGTTGAAAAAGGTACACAGCAGTAAAGGGGTGACACTCTAAACATCAAGAGTGTGTTATTGACACATCCACTCACACTTATACACACACACACCTATGAAAAACTGAGCCTATGAACCACATTTTGAATTTTTTTTAATCACAGCTTCATCGGAAAAATATTAAACTTGCTGACATTTCTAGCATTAGGTATGTTAACACCAAAAAAACTGAGGGCATGATTCGAGCATGCTAAGTGGTCGTAAAAAAATGACTCCCACTTGTGCTCTTTGATAAAAAATGACCCCCATAGGAAATGAATGAGAAATCGGCAAAAACACACAAATTCACTGAATATTTTTGTGTACAATCTACAAATCGGCCACAATGCTGAAAAAAAGTACAAAGCAGTAAAGGGGTGACACTCTAAAACATCAAAAGTGTGATATTGACACATCCACTCACACACACACTTATAGACACACACACACCTATGAAAAACTGAACATATGAACTACATTTGGATTTTTTTTAAATCACAGCTTCATCAGAATGATATGAAACTTTAGCCTGGGAAAACCCAGACAACTTCCGGCAAATTTAGATTTGCTCTGCAAGTAGTCTGGCAAAGAGTCCATTCAAACCCATTTCTAATCCCTAGAAATCGCGGCACCAATTAGAAACGTTGGGGCGGGCTTTACAAGATGACGACAGCGCAGCGACGTTGAAGCAGATTTGCCGCCGTGGAGCATCACTCGTTCGAATCGGCTATCGAGTCTGTTTTAAGCGATTTAAACTTTTCCTTTTCGTTAAAACCAGAGCAAAGAACAACACTCGAAGCTTTCATATCTAAAAAAGATGTTATCGCTGTCTTTCCGACTGGATTCGGCAAAAGTCTGATATACCAGCTTGCCCCTTGGTGGATAAAAACGAATGGGTCTTAGCGAGAGCCCTCTGGTAGTGTTAATGTTTTACAAAATATAGTTTTAAGTCCTTTTCAGGCGAGAATGTAGTTGTTTAAAGCTCAAATCTGTGTTTTTTTTATAAAGAGAGCGCCTTTTTGAAAATTTGATCTGCTGTTTTCGGAGTTGTGAGCTCCAGTGGTTCAGCGGCGCTCAATCGCTCATTGAGCCCACCGAGAGGTGCCTTTCCTCGGACAGTCCTTCTGTCGTCTGCCGCTGGCTCTGTCTCTGTAGTGGTTAAACATAAGATATGATTTGTCTCGTCTTGTGTAGATCTAACGGCTGATCTTTACTCTCATTAATCTATAATTAATAACTATAACTAATAATCTATAACTTTATATTTTTAAGATATTAAACTTTACCGTTGTTGTCTCCTAGCGCTGACTTTGACTGAATTGCTTTATTTATTGTATAGCTTCTTATACCTTTTACTTATACTTTTATAATTGCTATTGATGATCACACATAAACTGACATTTAACAAAAAGAGACTGTCATATTTAATTTATTACAGTGATAATCATAGCCTATATTATGTGTTTTTTTTTTATGTAAACGAAAAGAGGCTGGGTTTTTTATATTTCGTTTTGTTATAAACATGCATTGAAGATAATATGCATTCCCTGCACTACATATACAAATATATACTGAGTGATACTGTCAAGAACGCTGCTTGCCCATTAGCAGAGTAGGTGGACTAGTGTCCTCCTGTCCTCGGGAGTTCGTTCTCCGGAGTCAAACTTGGTAAGTCACGGACGCAAGTCAGAAGTTCGCGTACGAAATATGTCATAAAACAGCACTGCCTCATTTCATAAAAAAAAAAAATTCTTAAACAATAGCCACACAAATGTGGTTCAGGCAACGCGTAGCTAGGCCTACATTGATTATCTTATATATTTATAATAAAACAAAGTATAAAACACCCTGTCTCTTTTCGTTTACATTTTAAAAATAATATATTAAAGGGGTGGTAAACCACGATTTCACTATTCTAACTTTAGCTAGCGTCTAATGTTGCTGCTTGAGCATAAACAACATCTGTAAAGTTACAATGTTCAAAGTTTAAAGCAAAGGGAGATATTTGCTTTTAAAGAAATCAGTTTCTAAGAACTACAGCAAACGGCCAGCAGGCGACTACAGACATTCCTCCAGGGTTGGTGACATCAACAGGCTCAATATTTACATAAACCCCTCCTCCGAGAAGATTAAATAAGGGGGGGTGAGGCCATTTTGTATCGCTGCGCTGTTGTGGTATAGTTAGGCTGGAGTGTTGTTGCCGCGATGCCGAGGAAACGCTGTTATTTTCATCCGGATTGCAGGTCTGGGGTACTTGCTCTGTTCAGCCTTCCTTGGGACGGGGGTGCGTTGCAGAGCGTTTAACATACAGCATGTTATATGCACGTGTGTTTGAGTCAGCGTGGAATCAGGCGCGCGCAGGGCTCCTGCAGCACATCTAACAGAGGAAAACATCCACCGTCTTCGCGATTTCAATGCCGGATTTGCACAACGTCAGCTGCGTGAAAAAAACACTGCCGGTGCGTGGATGCACGACGCGCGTGCTGCACATTTCACGGAGGACAACACAAACTTCCACAAACTTCGCGAGTTCAATACAGGATTTGCACAACGGCTTGTCCTGAAAGCTGGATTTACAAACAGAAGCTGTTTACGGGCCACAACCTGTAAGTCTGATTTATATTTCATCGATGTGTTTTCCTGTAATAGGTTGTAGCAAGGAAGTAAACAGATGACAGCGCTGTTCTGCAAACCAGTCTGTTAAATGCTCATTCATACTTAACGTTATCCGACGAACACCTAACGTTACAAACACTAACGTTAAAATCTCAACAGCGAACCTGACATTAGTGTAAATGATTCTTTGATTAGAGCTTTTATGTATTGTTTATCTTCAGGCATGCTAAACATGGTTCTGTGTGTGATTTGTCTAACTTACTAGTTAAAGCCAGTGCTTAGTGTTCGTTTTGGGTTAGTTCTTGCGACAGATATTTGGCTATAATCGTTCTAAAAATACAAAAGTTAAAGTGCCATTCAGTAGCGATCATTATAGATCCGCAGTCTTTACTCTTGAGGACTGAACAGGTTCTGCTCGATCATCTTCACTCAAATGTTCTGGGTCTGATTCGGGCTCATATGGTTTTATTGACGCCGTTGTTTCTAATACTGACCAAAGCACAGCCTCCAGGTAAGGGGCGTGACGTTTCCGACAACCGTGCACTGCGGTTAGCGAATCAGAACACACTAGGCCAGCTAACCAATCAGAGCCCACTGCGTATTTTTGAGGGACCGGCTTCATACAACCCGGAAAGAATCAGACCGTTTTACAAGGAGGGACAGAGCAGTGTAGAATAAAGGTCAAATATATGAAAAATAAGGCAATTTTTTTTTAAACGAAGCATGAACACATGTTACAGTGCACCCCACAAACACAGTCAAGCCTTCAAAAGAATGTGTTTTACCACCCCTTTAAACATTAATATGTGGTTTAGGTAAGGTGACCAGATTTCTGAAATAGAAACCGGGGACATTTCCTATTTGGGAACACAAGTACAGAGAAGAACGCATATTGAGAGACGCCAGAGTTTCTCCATCGCTCTGCATACGTCATCTCCCTCATCGCTCTGATTGGTTTTAGGTCTATCCAATTGCGCCCAGAGGCATTTGAGCGACGCCCGTTGGTGACGCCCCTTTGGAAATGATTTGTCTATGAAGCTTCGCCAGACCATAACTCAGTTACTACTGAGAATGGTCTGGTTTTAACCAGGCTAATGAAACTTGGTATCTTTTCTAGCATTAGGTATGTAAACACACAAAACAATTTAAATTGAGGACATGATTCGAGCATGCTAAGTTGTCGGTCAAAAATGACACCATAGGAAATTAATGGGAAATCTGCAAAAACATAAAATCACAGAAAACAATCTATATTTCTAACAAAAATTATCTAAAACTTTATAATAAATAGTCTGAGATTTTTTAAATATATATTCAAATCCATCAAAAAAAAAAAAAAATCATTAAATGTGTTCAAAACAGAACTAGGAATTCTCAAGCCTCTCCATAGAGACCTCTAGTGATTCCATAGTGATTGGGATTCCAAAAGAGGGCGCTAATCTGTGTTCAAAAAAAATAGTTTTTGAAGGCCTTGGGCCCTATTTTAACGATCTGAAACGCAAGTGTCAAAGCGCGAAGCGCAAGTAACTTTGTGGGCGGGTCTCGGCGCTGTTGCTATTTTCCCGGCGGGATAAATGGCTCTTGCGCCCGGCGCAAATCTAAAATGGGTTGGTCTGAAGTAGCTTCATTATTCATAGGTGTGGTTTGGTTTGGGCGTAACATGAATAAACCAATCCGAGCGTCTTCCAACATTCCCTTTAAAAGCAGGTGCGAAAGTTCCATTATGGATTGCTATTATTATGGCGTATTTACCAGGCGCACGCCAGGAGCGGTTCACAGCCTGATGTTCTTGTAAGAGCAGTGAAAGACAGAGAAGTGAAGTTGTAATGTTGTACATTATGGTAAAGGTGATTTCACAGTCTTTTTTTTTTCAGTCTTTCAGTTTTTTCAGTTTTTCAGTCGATTTTTTTTCCTGGTTCTTGACGGACAAACCAATTTGTCAGATGTCCTTATATACATATAGCCTATGTCTTGCCACTATTGGGCAAACAGGTCTTATCCTTAATTATTACAATTAGCCTGAATCATTTGTAAGCTAGATTTATGCCTATTTTTTCACATCTTCGTGGCACACCACAATGATTTCCGTCATCTCATGTGTTAATATTTTTTTAGTGTAACAATTTATGATTTGCAAAAAGAACTGTTGCATCTGTGTAGGTTACATGAGCAAAGTGTATGCGCCCTTAAAATAGCATAATGAACAACGCGCAACGCGCCACTGACTTTAGACTAGGTTTTTTCTGGTCAGTGGCGCAATTGTTTAATGGAACAGCAAAATAGCACCAGGGATTGTTTGCGCCGGAACACGCCTCCTTTTTTGCGCTGAACCGCCCAGGGAGCGCAAGTTCATTCACTAGTTTAGCGACGTGCTTCTGTGGAGGGAAAAGCACGCTTTGCGCGGGTGCAAAATAGGAATGACACATGCGTCGGTGTACAAAGTCAATTGCGCTGGGTGCAAGATAGGGCCCCTAGTCTCTATTTTAACCTGAAATACTGCAATAAAAAATAAAAAACTAACAAAAATGTTTTTGTATAATTTTCAATGGCAAAAATAGACCATAATTATTGCATACATATTAAAAAATAATCTCAAAATACAAAATTAAAAAGAAAAAAATATTATTGAAGAAAAATAAATTGCATTGGTTTTACTGGGGTGGAGGAAGTTTAATTTTTAGGTGTCCGGTCACTTATGACCGGGAAGACAACCAATGCAACCCCTAAACGAAGAGCACCAGAGGGTTAATGATAGGTTTTTATGTCCATCTCAGCATTAACCCTTTAGTTAATCACCCACATTATCCTCATTATTTTAATCTACTTCATATGAATATGTGTGGCCTTTTTTTTCCCTTTGTTTTCTCTCTCTCTCTCTCTCTCTCTCTCTCTCTCTCTCTCTCTCTCTCTAAAGGAAACATACCCTAGACATAGGTTTTTCAGTGTCTTGCTGGTGGAAATAATGATTACCAGATGTGTTGTATGCATTATACTGATATCACGTGGCTCACATTCTTATACCATGAGATGTATATGATGTAATTATTTTCCATTGGATAAGTCTGTTCTCCACCTCCTTTCTTTCTCTTATATCTATCTGAGAATTGTCTATTAAATTGAAGATTTTCCTTCCCTCAGATCTGAGAAGTCTTTGTCTTTGAATCACCGAGAAAAATGCTGAGAAGGGCACAAAACAGGACAGATTAATTGAACCTATCAATTAGGTAAAAAGTCTAGCTTTAATTGTAAATACGATGCCTCTTATATTAGGTATGAATTTACGGCAACAGGCGATTCCGTGGAGCCAAATCCATTGTATATGCAAATAATTGATAGGCTGTTACTGTTTTACACTATGCTATGGTTCAAAACGATGCATCTTAAAAATATTTTTTTTTATGAATATGCAGGTCCCTGGCACAAAAAAAGGTTGAGAAAAGGTTCTGAGATTAAATGTAACCCCTCTTTCTGTAGCTTAGTGGGTATAGGATCTAGCATACATGATTTTTGTTTTGATGCCTTAAATGTTTTAATGTCTTGATGTTGTTTTGTACCATTAAACGGGGGTTAACTTGTATTTGTCTCTTTTAGATCTGATGGCACTTAAAGTGGAGAGTCAAGAACTAAATGAAATGGAAGAGAAAGATCCGTATGGGCAACATAATGATTTCATAACTTGCTCACAGACTGAAAATATTTCCTCACAAAAAATCACTCAAAAGCCAGGAAAGAGTTTAATTGAAAAACGACACCTTAAAGTCCACATGAGTGTTCACGCTGGAGAGAAGCCGTTTACCCGCCAAAAGTGTGGAAAGAGTTTCACTCAAAAAGGAAACATTGAGCAACACATGAAAGTTCACACTGGAGAGAAACCGTACACCTGCCCACAGTGTGGAAAGAGTTTCACTCTAAAAGAAAACCTTAAAGTCCACATGAGAGTTCACACTGGAGAGAAACCTTACATCTGCCCACAGTGTGGAAAGAGTTTCAATCAAAAAGGAAACATTAAGCAACACATGAAAGTTCACACTGGAGAGAAGCCTTACACCTGCCCACAGTGTGGAAAGAGTTTCAGACATAAAGGACATATTAAAGTCCACATGAGTGTTCACACTGGAGAGAAACCTTACATCTGCCCACAGTGTGGAAAGAGTTTCACTCAAAAAGGAAACTTTGAGAAACACATGAGACTTCATACTGGAGAGAAACCTTACATCTGCCCACAGTGTGGAAAGAGTTTCACTCAAAAAGGAAACTTTGAGCAACACATGAAACTTCATACTGGAGAGAAACCTTACATCTGCCCACAGTGTGGAAAGAGTTTCACTTTAAAAGAACACCTTAAAGCCCACATGAAAGTTCACACTGGAGAGAAACCTTACATCTGCCCACAGTGTGGAAAGAGTTATACTCGAAAAGAAAACCTTAACATCCACATGAGTGTTCACACTGGAGAGAAACCTTACACCTGCCAAGAGTGTGGAAAGAGTTTCAGAAATAGACAAAGCCTTCCAATCCACATGAGTGTTCACACTGGAGAGAAGCCATACACCTGCCGACAGTGTGGAAAGAGTTTCAGATTTAAACGAGGCCTTATAGTCCACATGAGAGTTCACACTGGAGAGAAGCCTTACACCTGCAAACAGTGTGGAAAGAGTTTCAGTCAAAAAGTAAGATTTGAAGACCACCTGAGAATTCACACTGGAGAGAAGCCGTTCACCTGCCAACAGTGTGGAAAGAGTTTCAGACATAAACAAAGCCTTACAGTCCACATGAGAGTTCACACTGGAGAGAAGCCTTACACCTGCCAACAGTGTGGAAAGAGTTTCAGTCAAAAAGGGCATTTTAAAGCCCACATGAGTTTTCACACTGTAGAGAAGCCTTACATCTGCCCACAGTGAGGAAAGAGTTTCAAGCGAAAAGGAAGAATTGAGGAACACATGAGAATTCACACTGGAGAGAAGCTTTAAACCTGCCAACAGTGCAGAAAGAGTTTCACAATAGGAAAGGGCAATAACTTCTCGTTTGCGACATACCGGTAAAATTGTTCCCACAATAAAAATGTGTCTTCCTGTGATAATAACGATAAAGCCTAGATGATGATTTTTTTTTCTGTATGCGACCATTCGCATCTCACGTCCAGAGCGAAAACAACTATGGTGGAAGGCGGAGGTGAAGATGAGGAGTTTATCGCTAAACGAGGAGAACTAAATGTAACCCCTCTTTCTGTAGCTTAGTGGGTATAGGATCTAGCATACACATTTTTTGTTTTGATGCCTTAAGAATGGGTCTCTCTCAGGAGCTCAGTGAACTCAAGCGTGGTACCGTGATAGGTTGCCACCTGTGGAATTAGTTAATTCATGAAATAATCTCACTACTAAATATTCAACAGTTAACTGTTAATGGTATTATAACAAAGTGAAAGCAATTGGGAACAACAGCAACTCAGCCATGAAGTGGTAGGCCACGTAAAATCACAAGAGTAGGGTCAGCGCATGCTTGGGCGCACAGTGTGCAGAAGTCGCCAACTTTCTGCAGAGTCAACAGCTACAGACCTCCAAACTTCTGTGGCCTTCAGATGAGCTCAAGAACAGTGTGTAGAGAGCTTCATATAATGGGTTTCCATGGCCGAGCAGCTCATCCAAGCCGCACATCACCAAGTGCAATGCAAAGCGTTGGATGCAGTGTAAAGCACACCGCCACTGGACTCTAGAGCAGTGGAGACGTGTTCTCTGGTTGACCAATCACGCTTCTCTGTCTGGTAATCCGATGGACGCGTCTGGGTTTGGTGGTTAACAGGAGAATGTCTCGGTTACGTATGTAACCCTCGTTCCCTGAGGAGGAAACGGAGACGTAACGTCAGTGACTGACGAATGGGGGTTTCGCTTAGAAGCCAATAATCTTCGAGAATTTAACAACGCCCAATGTCAGTGCCAATGCCATGGGCATGCGGAATTTGCATGCGTAACTCCGCCCCACCGCGTGGGTATATAAGGAAGGGCGCTGCCAACATCGCATTATGTTTACCTGCTGAGGAGCCAAGACTGAACTCCCGGCCGTTCTAGCGGTACAGCGGATGTGGCCTTCTCAGGGAACGAGGGTTACATACGTAACCGAGATGTTCCCTTTCGTTCAGTCACTACGAAGTAACGTCAGTGACTGACGAATGGGGGTCCCAATACAGTGACGCCACTCAGCTGTCTTCCAGTGCCCTGCGTAAGTGCGAGTGCCCTGTCATAATGCTAGTACGGATGAAGGACTCCCACTTATCACAGGAATACCAAGGTAGACTGGGAAGCATATTCCAGGTGGAGATATGACAAGATGCCTACCTGTAGGGAGGACTTCGAGAATACACATATGACCCGCTAAGGGCTGCATATGGAGAACTGGATATGGAGAAGAATATTGCACGTATCCAGTCCGTGGAGTTGAAGGGTGAGCAAGCGAAGACACCTGAGCCTAGTCCAGTACCAGCCACTAGTGGAGGCGAGTACATAGTCGGACACAGGCTCCACTCGGAGATTGTAGAATCTTGTGAATGTGTTCGGTGTCGCCCAGCCTGCAGCTCTGCAGATGTCTGTTAGCGAGGCGCCATGCGCTAAAGCCCAAGAGGAGGCCACACTCCGAGTGGAGTGTACCCTGACCCCAAGGGGGCATGGACGACCCTGCTGCTGGTATGCCAAAACAATGGTGTAACAGACAAAGAGTCTGAGGTCCTGAAACACTGCATCCTGTCTACGTAAGTGCAGAGAGCGCTTACTGGACAGAGCAGTGCCAAGGCTGGGTCTGCCTCCTCCAAGGGCAGCGCTTGCAGGTTCACAACCAGGTCTCTGAACGGAGTGGTGGGAACCTTGGGCACAAATCCAGGCCGGGGTCTCAGGATCACGTGAGAGTTGGCCGGCCCGAACTCCAGGCACGCTTCGTCAACCGAAAATGCCTGAAGGTCCCCCACCCTCTTGATGGAGGCCAATGCGGTCAGGATCGCTGTCTTCATTGACAAGAACTTAAGATCGACTGACTTCAAAGGCTCAAAGGGAGGCCTCTGCAGAGCATCTAAAACTACTGAGAGGTCCCAAGAGGGTACGAGGGGAGAGCGAGGGGGATTCAGTCTCCTTGCTCCCCTCAGGAACCTGATGACCAGGTCGTGCTGACTTACCTTTTTGTTCTCCAAGAGGTCGTGGTAGGCAGATATTGCGGCCACATATACTTTAAGGGTGGAGGGAGACAGCCTTCGCTCCAACCCTTCTTGGAGGAACGAGAGCACGGACCCGATCAGGCATGTCCAGGGGTCTTCTTGGCAGGAAGAACACCAGGTGACGAAGAGGTTCCACTTCAACGCATGGGCATGCCGAGTGGACTCTGCCCTAGTGGTAGTGATGGTAACTCAAACCTGCCGCATCCCATCCAGGAGCCACACGTGGAGATTCCAGAGCTCGGGACGCGGGTGCCAGAGGGTGCCCCGTCTCTGAGAAAGGAGGTCCAAAATACCCGCACCAAAATTCAGACTCTGTATGGTATCGCTTTTTATATCGGTACTTCGGTATTAGATTGTGGTACTGAACCAGAATTGTGGTATCGAGCCATCCCTACTTCAGCATAGACAATTTCACGCTCCTAATTTGATGGGAAAAGTTTGAGGATTCTTCAAACTTCCTGTCCCAACATGACCAGTGCACAAAGCGTCTGTCCTTAAAGAAATGGAAGAGCGAGTTTGGTGTGGAGGAACTTGACTGGTCTGCACAGAGTCCTGACCTCAACCCGATAGAACACCTTTGGGGTGAATTAGAGCAGAGACTGCGAGCCAGGCCCCATCATCCAACATCAGTGCCTGACCTCACAAATGCGCTTCTAGAAGAATGGTCAAAAATTCTCATAAACACACTCCTAAACCTTGGGTGGGCAGACTCCATATAAAACCCTACAGGTTAAGAATGGGATGTCATTAAAGTTCATGTGCTGTAAAGGCAGGCGTCCCAAAACTTTTGGCAATATAGTGTATTTTTACTCTGAATGCTTGAGAGTTTCACTCTTGCGTCCTTGGTAGTTTGAAGTTCGATTCAGAAGAACGAACTCCCGAGGATGGGCAGACCTAGTCCTGTAATTCTGCAAATTGTTACGTCCTGAGGAGGTATAATGTGTATGGGTGGAGGGAAGGTTATGTTGTTTATTTCTTTATTTCTTTTCTTTTACCTGTATAGGTCATTTAGTTCCTCCTTCCAAAAGTTAGGCAACCTTTTGTTTTTTGTTTTGGCTAGACCCTTTCCTGAAGATTGATTGCTTACATTTTACTTTGTTACCTGAAATAAAATATTTTTTTGCCTAATTTAGTGGTTGACTCACATTTCTGGGGCAGAGGACTGAAGGGAATCCTCCACGTTTACGTTTCTTTTTTTTAAAACTTTAATTGAGTCCTGTTACCCTCTCCCAACACTAGACTGGGAGAGCTTGTAACAAAATGGAAGGCATTCTTGATAGTGTCAGCTCACTCTGGCTACTCACGGTTATCTGTATGTATATTTTAGGCAACAATAAAAGAAACTAGAATTGTACATTTCCTGAAGAAAATGTGAGTGGTGCTTGGTTGTCACGCACATCCCTATCGCTGGGTGACAAACTATTGTAATATGCAGACAACATTTTGAAAATAACATATAATAATCTATAATTAGTCATTTATAAATATATATCTATAAATTATCTATAATCTTTTTTTAATCCAACGATTTTGTACCGTATCCATGTAATTTTCTATATGTAAACGCCATCTCCCCCTGGGTTTTTGCAACCTAGCTGCTAAACAATAATCCCAAGTAGTTCATGTAGTGGAAACACGGGACAGGTTTGCAAAATGTTCTATGAATTGCAATAAGTGTGAAAACACCTTTAGTAAAACTTTTGCTTATAAGCACAATGAAGTTGCAGATTTTCTTATTAGTGATTAAAGAACAGAACAACAATATTAGGTCCATATTCTGATTATATGCAAGCAATAGTCTGTCAGTATAGCAACCATCATGTAGTTAACGGGGAACAGGGTTCCCCAACTTTTCTCCACATCAAATTTAAGGACCTTCAAGTATATTTCTAGGCTTTTAAAATGAAATGTTCAGAGACATGGATCAAGGCGAAATCTTATCGAAGTGACAACAAAGAATTCCCTGGTGATACAATTGGCACTATTGCTATGGACATGCATTAGAAATTTAGCAATAGGACACACTCCACTGCGACCACAGGAGATACAGTGGTTAGTGTCGTGGAAAATGTCGAAGTCTCAAGTGTCCCCTCAGATCAGTCAGTGAAGAAGAAAATCTCTCAGAGGCGAAGTTCCAGGTTTCAGAAGGTTAACTTTATTGTCAGAACAACAAAGTGAGATGCTAGATGAACATCTGAATCTCCCCACTTGTAGCTCACACTTTTATACAGTTTTGACAAGTGATCTCATCTGCAGGTGCATCTCCCTCTCATTTCCCAGCATCTACCAAGCACTCCAACATTTTCATCAAAGTCAAACCATTCATAAGCTATCTCTTTTGTAATGGTGGCCAACATTTTTGGATTGTCCCAAACAGTGATTTGTGCCTCATTATTTTTATCAAGAGAAGAACACATCAAAGGCCACGTGAACCAAAAGAGCAACTCACTATCAGTGCAGATGGCAAATGCAAGCAACCTCAGATAAAATCCTATCCTTTCCCATAAGACTTTTCTCAGTCATGAAGGCCATGAGGCCTCCAAACACGTGTAAGCCAATTTATTCAGCAATTATTTTTAATTGTGGATTATCCCACACTTTCCAATTTTTAAAAATAGCACCATCTTAAGGCTTCTTATCTGACAGGCCTGCTTTTTCATACATTCTCATACTCTTTGTGTTCCACTCAAATGCTCTTAGTGTCATCATATTCTCATGTGAAACTCCCCAACACACATTAGACCTAATTTTTATATTAACTGTGCTCTTTACTAAAAGGACAAAAAAGACATATATTGACCTTTAAAAATCTACAACACATCCCCCCTTTGGGACTTAAAAAGTCCCACATCTATGCCCTCATGGTATAGTATTCTCCCATAAGTCCAGGCCCTTCCAGCCTATCCTTCTATTATGGCCAATGTAGCCACACATCTCTTATCCAAACACCTGTTTTCATGTGAGCATACTTTAACTGGAGTGTGAGGCAAAACATCTCCCCCTTTCTTAGCTAGGGAGGAGTAAAAGACCTCACCTCCCTTTCCTAAGAGAATCTCTATGGGGATGAAAATCAGCCAGCATTTCAGTGTAATACACTCATCAAATTAAATTAGTATGTCGTTATAGCATTACTTCAGTAGATTATCATTTCAGTGAACTATACTTCAGTGATTAGTACTATCAGTGATTCGATTATATGTCCCACGATGCCAGAGGAACTCTCAGGTGCTTCCGGTGGCCTGGAGCGCTATCTGGGTTGCTCCACCGTTGCCAGGTGTACTCAGTCTTGCTTTGAGTGCTACTTGGTTTTGGGGCTGACAGCGGGTTTTTAAACCACCAGTAGAGTCTAGCCCAGTTGCTAAGCACTGTTGTGCTCATCGATCCTCTTCTTCTTTGGCTTTCTCATAAGACTTCACATTACTTCATCATTCACAGTTTATCGGCACAGTAATTCGGCAAATCAGATCACGCGTCCATTCTACTTTTGCCCGCTTACAGGCAGAGACTGAAACAGGAAGCACCCGCCCTCAGAACCATCCAGTGCTGGTCAGACCAATCGGACTCTATGCTACAGGACTGTTTTGATCACGCGGACTGGGAGATGTTCCGGTCGGCCTCTGATGACGACATCGAGGTCTACGCTGATAGCGTAACGTGTTTCATCAGGAAGTGCGTAGATGACGTTGTTCCGACCAAAACAATTCGGCTGTACCCAAACCAGAAGCCGTGGATAAATGGGGATGTTCGCGCGGCACTCAATGCGCGGACCTTCACTTTTAACTCTGGTAATGCGGAGGAGCATAAACAAGCAAGTTATGCCCTCCGGAAAACAATCAAAGCAGCAAAACGCCAGTACAGGGACAAGATTGAAGGACAGTTCAACACCACCGACTCCAGAAGCATGTGGAGGGGAATTAACACCATCACAGACTATAAAGGGAACTCAAACTCCACCGTGAACACCGCTGCCTCTCTCCCGGACGAGCTCAACACCTTTTATGCTCGCTTTGAGGGAAATAACACCGCCCTCACGGAGAGAGAGCTCGCGGCTGAAGATACAGAGGTTAGTGCACTCTCCGTATCTGAAGCGGATGTTACCCGATCCTTCCGGCGGGTGAACGTCCGAAAAGCTGCGGGTCCAGACGGGATTCCCGGCCGCGTCATCAGAGCGTGCGCGCGCCAACTGGCTGGAGTTTTCACGGACATTTTTAACCTGTCCCTCTCCCTGTCTGTGGTCCCCACATGCTTCAAAACGTCCACCATTGTTCCTGTACCTAAGCAGTCAAAAACACTCTGCTTAAACGACTGGCGTCCTGTTGCTCTGACCCCCATCATCAGCAAATGCTTTGAGAAACTAGTCAGAAACCACATCTGCTCTGTTCTCCCCCCCTCACTGGACCCACTGCAGTTTGCATACCGCAAAAACCGCTCCACTGATGATGCCATTTCATCAACAATTCACACTGCTCTCTCCCACCTGGAAAAGAGGAACACATATGTGAGAATGCTGTTTGTAGACTACAGCTCAGCATTCAACACCATTGTGCCCTCCATACTTGACATTAAACTCCGGGCTCTCGGCTTAAACAGCTTGTTATGCAGCTGGATCCTGGACTTCCTGTCAAACAGACGCCAGGTGGTCAGAATGGGCAGTAACATCTCCTCACCACTGACTCTCAACACTGGAGCCCCTCAGGGCTGTGTTCTCAGCCCACTCCTGTACTCTTTGTACACACATGACTGTGTGGCAACCCACAGCTCCAACACCATCATCAAGTTTGCTGACGATACGACGGTGGTAGGTCTCATCACTGACAATGATGAAACGGCCTACAGAGAGGAGGTGCACACTCTGACACGATGGTGTCAGGAGCACAACCTCTCCCTCAACGTCAGCAAGACCAAGGAGCTGGTGGTCGACTTCAGGAGGAATGAGAGAGAACACCGCCCCATCACCATCGATGGAGCACCGGTGGAGAGAGTCAGCAGCTTCAAGTTCCTCGGTGTCCACATCACAGAGGAACTCTCATGGTCCGTCCACTCCGAGGCCGTTGTGAAGAAGGCTCATCAGCGCCTTTTCTTCCTGCGACGGCTGAGGAGGTTTGGAATGAGCCGCCACATCCTCACACGGTTCTACACCTGCACCATAGAGAGCCTGCTGACTGGCTGCATCACCACCTGGTACGGCAACAGTACCGCCCGCAGCCGCAAAGCCCTGCAAAGGGTAGTGCGCATTGCCAGCTGCATCATCGGAGGTGAGCTTCCCTCCCTCCAGGACATTTATGTCAGGCGGTGTGTGAAGAGAGCTCAGAGGATCATCAGAGACTCTAGCCACCCGAACCATGGGCTGCTCTCACTGCTGCCATTAGGCAGACGGTACCGCAGCATCAGATCACGCACCAGCCGACTCCAGAACAGCTTCTTCCCACAAGCAATTAGACTCCTGAACTCTTGATCCATCAGGATCATAACACACACTGGACAGAATATCACTCAGCACAACCCACTGTAGATAAACACACATTATATACACATTTATTTATCATACAGCATCTATTGCACTTTGGATTTCAATTTTTCAATCTGTGAATAATATTTTATACTGTACATTGTATATTATTATTACTATTATAGCGTAATGTATATTGTTTAGTGTATGTTTAGTGTATATTGTTTAAAGTATATGTATATTGTAAGTATGTGTATATTGTTTAAAGCTGTGAGAACTACACTCACATTGTGTAAATTATTTATTGTTTATTGTAGAGTTTACTGTGCTGTGAGTAATTGTGGGCGCATCAGTGTAATCTGATGCTGCTTTAAATGTTGTACATGTCATGTCATGACTACCATGTTGCTCGGAACTGCACCTAAGAATTTCACCTACTGTTGCACTTGTGCATATGTAGAGTGACAAATAAAGTGATTTGATTTTGATTTGATTTGATATCAATATCTTTGGAATACATGCTTATATGGAGAAATAAACTTTCTTTACATTCCCTTAAATTCCGGCTTTTGTCACATTCACAAACAGTGCCCTGTTTCCTTCAATCATACCCTTCATTCACAGAATAAAGTGAGTAAATACCATATGAGTATAAATGTGAGTACATAACATAAAGAAATAGATTTTACTGGAAAGGGGGCCTTAAAATGCATCCTAGTCTACCTGCCTACTCTATCCTTTTTCTGATCACTTTCTATTTTCCCAAAATAAAATACACAGTGGGGCTAGCTCCCTAACCCTTCAAAAACATAGTATTAAACATCAACATAAAATTGAAAAATAAAAGCGGCTCCCCTCTCCTTAACTTCATGATGGGCCCATTACAGGAAGTCATCCAGCTCATCTATTTCCGGGCCTATGGGGTACACTCCGGAATTGGCTCCAATATCCACCCCTGATCTCTTTACAGATATATTGATCATCTGTTTGGCAGCAGCATTGGCCAGCATCGATCTAAGAAAGAGCATAACACAACAAAACAACAAAACAAAAATACCTACAGCCACTGCTATTTTATTCCCACTTTAGTTTCTGACATCGTTTTGGATACATATGTTACATTCTGCAAAAAAATCATCGATTTTGGTTATTCTTCTAACCACTTTCCCCCCTTGCGCAATGGTCAACCATGCGCATCTAAAATTAAGATAGTAAAAAGTGTTGCTGATGTCCTCATGTGCCCTTTTATATCTCATTTGTCTATCGATCAAAAGTTGAAGTGGTCTGTTTATGCCTTCTAATTGATTTATCAATATGGCCTTATTTTTATGTTCAATTGTCCATACACAACTCTGATGACAAAAGCTATTGAACATATAGTTCATCAAGTTGAATGGATCTTCAGAGGAGGTGAAAATTCTCATGGTAAGAAACATGGAGGAATTGGACAAATATCAGTGATCATAATGCACATCAGTCATCTGGAAACAATTAAGGTAACATTTGACTTACACTATCACAATGAGTACTGAGCCACACACAGGAGGTCAAAAAGACAATCATACAGAGACAGACTTTTTGCAGAGAATTGAACAACTTCGTCAAATGGATCTGGGTGCAGCTGAATATACTGAGTACAATACGCATGATGTAGAGTCTGATATTGATCCTGATAACAACTTCCTTTCTATTATCAACAACAACTGCAACTACTATACAAACGATCAATACAACAATAATTGTATTACTAAGGACAAATTGACTATTATTCATTTTAACAGCAGAAGTTTGTATACAAATTTTAATGCAATAAGAGAATATCTACAAAACTTTGTATATCCCTTCAGTGTGATAGCGATTTCTGAAACCTGGTTCAATCAAGTGAAAGGAATTGACTTTGAAATGGATGATTATGATCTGCATTATGTGAATAGACAAAATAAAACTGGATGTGGGGTCGCGCTATATGAGCACAAAACTCTAAAATATTCTCTTCTAATGAATATGTCAATTGTACTTGATAATGTAATGGAATGTATAACAATAGAAATTAATAATGGAAACAAAAAATATATTATTGTAAGTTGTGTTTATAGATCGCCTGGGTCCAGTATTGATACTTTCAATGGAGAGATGGATAATCTGTTTTCAACAATTAATAATAAGTCTTTATTTATTTGTGGGGACTTCAACATTGACCTCTTAAATCCAAACAAACACAAACTGATTGACGAATTCATTGAAAGAATGTACTCCATGTCCTTATTTCCAACAATAACAAAACCTAGTAGAATCACATCACAGAGTGCAACCTTAATTGATAATATCTTTACAAATAATTTGACAAATAACATAGTTAATGGTTTGCTTATTTGTGATATTACAGACCATTTACCCGTTTTTGTCGCATATGACTGTAATATTTCTAAAACTAAAGAAATCTGTAATGTAAGCTGCAAAAGATTACAAACTCAAGAAGCTATTAATGCTTTTAATGATGATCTGAGAGTACAAGACTGGAGTTGTGTTCTTGGGGAGACCGACACAGATAGAGCTTATAATATCTTTTTAGAAATATTCACATATTCATATGATAAGTTTTGCCCCATTTCAGTGTATAGTAAACACAATAAATATTTCAAATGTCCCTGGATGACTAAAGGTCTACAAAATGCATGTAAAAAGAAAAATAATCTCTATAAATCTTTCATTAAACTGAAAACAAAAGAAGCGGAGAATAGATATAAATTGTATAAAAATAAGCTAACTGATATAATAAGAATAGCCAAGAAATTGTATTATAAGAAACTATTGATTAATAATAAAACTAATATAAAAGGAACTTGGGCTGTATTAAATAGCATTCTCAAAAAAGACTTCAAAAAAAATACTTACCCAGAATATTTTGTTGACGCAGATGTTGAATATCGTAATAAGAACATGATAGTTAATAGTTTTAATAATTTTTTCGTAAACATCGGCCGTGACTTGGCATCTAGAATCCCAGATGTTGAGCACAATATTGATAAAATTGAGAACAATTCAAACACCATCTTCCTTTCAGCAGTTAGTGAGGAAGAAGTAATGGATATTGTCCAAAAGTCCAAAAATAACTTCTCTATGGACTGTTATTTCATCAATATGGCAATATTAAAAAAAAGTTATAAATAACATCAAAACACCTTTAACGCACATCTGTAATCTGTCACTTCAAAATGGTTGTGTTCCCAAGAAAATGAAAATTGCAAAAGTTATTCCTCTATTCAAAAATGGCAATAAACATACATTTACTAATTATAGACCAATTTCATTGCTTCCTCAATTTTCAAAATTTTTAAAAAAAATATTTAATACTCTATTAGAAATATTTGTTGATAAATATAATCTGATTAATGAAAGTCAATATGGATTTAGAAGCAAAAGATCTACATCTATGGCTATAATTGATGCAACTGAAGAATTATCAAATGCATTGGACAATAAAAAAATGTACCATTGGAATATTTATTGACTTGAAAAAAGCCTTCGACACTATCAATCATGCAATATTACTTAAGAAACTTGAATGGTATGGGATACGAGGGGTGGCTGGAAACTGGGTAAAAAGTTATTTGAGTGACAGATTGCAATATGTGCAGATAGGTGAGTCCTTATCTGATTGTCGTGAAATTTATTGTGGTGTCCCCCAAGGGTCAGTATTGGGCCCTAAATTATTCAATTTGTACATCAATGATATATTTAATGTTTCAAAACTACTTAAGTGTGTTTTGTTAGCAGATGATACCAACATTTTCTATTGTGATTACAATTATGATAAGGTTATCAATGTGGTAAATACGGAACTAAGGGATATAAAAAAATGGATGGATAGTAATTTACATTTACATTTAGTCATTTAGCAGACGCTTTTATCCAAAGCGACTTACAAATGAGCAAAAGAAGCAACTAGAACAGTCAAGGGCAACAGTATGCAAGTGCTGTAACAAGTCTCAGTTAATCTAGCACAGAACACACAGGACAGGTTTTTTTTTATTATTATTTTAAATAAATTAGACAGACAGAAAATGAATAGAATGATAAGTGCTATTCTTGATTGGTCAGGTGCTGCTGGAAAAGATGTGTCTTTAGGTGTTTTTTGAAAATGGCTACAGACTCGGCCGCACAAATTGAGATAGGCAAGTCATTCCACCAGCTGGGAACGGTCCAGGAAAAGGTCCGTGAGAGCGATTTCATGCCTCTCTGGTATGGCACCACAAGGCGTCGTTCACTGGCAGAACGTAAGTTCCTGGAGGGTGTGTAAGTCTGAATGAGCGAGTTTAGGTATATTGGTGCAGAGCCAGTGGTTGCTTTGAAGGCGAGAACCAGTGCCTTGAATTTGATGCGAGCAGCTATTGGCAGCCAGTGCAGACTGATGAAGAAACTGATGAAGAGACTGATGAAGAGACTGATGAAGAGACTGATGAAGAGACTGATGAGGAGAGGCGTGACGTGCACTCTCTTCGGCTCATTAAAGACCAACCTCGCCGCTGCATTCTGGATCAGTTGCAAGGGTTTGATAGTGCATGTCGGAAGGCCCGCAAGAAGAGCATTACAGTAGTCCAGTCTGGAGAGAACAAGAGCTTGGACCAGTAGTTGTGTGGCATGCTCTGATAGGAAGGGTCTAATCTTCCTAATGTTGTATAACGCAAATCTGCAGGACCGGGTTGTTGCAGTGATGTGGTCAGTGAATTTTAGCTGATCATCAATCACAACTCCAAGGTTCCTGGCTGTCCTAGACGGAGTTATGGTTGATGAACCTAGCTGAATGGAGAGATTGTGGTGAAGTGCTGGGTTGGCAGAGACAACAAGAAGTTCTGTCTTTGCAAGGTTAAGTTGAAGGTGATGTTCCTTCATCCAGGCAGAAATGTCTGTTAGGCAGGCAGCGATACGAACACCAACCGATGGATCATCTGGTTGAAATGAGAAGTAGAGTTGAGTGTCGTCGGCATAGCAGTGATAGGAAAAGCCATGTTTCTGAATGACAGATCCCAGTGATGACATGTAGATGGAGAAGAGGAGTGGTCCAGGCACTGAGCCCTGGGGAACTCCAGTGGCTAGATGATGTGACTTAGACACTTCACCTCTCCATGACACCTTGAAGGACCTACCTGAGAGGTAAGACTTGAACCACTGGAGAGCAGTTCCTGAGATGCTCATCTTCATGAGAGTTGACAGGAGGATCTCGTGGTTAACTGTGTCAAAAGCAGCAGACAAATCCAGTAAGATAAGTACTGTGGATTTGGAAGCTGCTCTTGCCTGTCTGAGTGCCTCCGTAACCGAGAGCAGGGCAGTCTCTGTTGAGTGACCGCTTTTGAAGCCGGATTGGTTGATGTCCAGGAGATTGTTCTGTTCAAGAAACGTTGACAGCTGGTTAAACACAACTCGCTCAAGTGTCTTTGCAATGAAAGGCAGAAGGGATACCGGTCTGTAGTTTTCTAAAAGTGCTGGGTTTAGAGAGGGTTTCTTAAGCAGTGGGGTTACCCGAGCCTGCTTAAATGCTGTGGGGAAGGTCCCGGTGTGAAGAGAGGTGTTGACAATGTGAGTGAGTGCAGGAGTAACAGAAGAAGAAATGGCCTGAAGGAGGTGGGTGGGGATAGGATCAAGCGGACAGGTAGTGGGATGATTGGATAGGATGAGTTTGGAGACATCTGCTTCAGAGAGCAGAGAGAAGGAGGGGAGCGTGTGTGTGATGGTCGTTGAGATGTGTGTGTCGGTTTGTGGTGTGGAGAATTGGCTGCTGATGGAGGAGGTTTTGTTTGCGAAAAATGATGCAAAGTCATCAGCTGTAAGAGTTGATGAAGGAGGGGGGGGAGGACAAAGGAGCGAAGAGAATGTTTTGAAAAGTGCACGAGAGTTGGAGCAGTTGTTGATTTTGTTGTGGTAGTATGTAGATTTAGCAGTGGAGACATTAGTAGAGAAAGAAGCGAGAAGAGACTGATACAGGGTTAGGTCAGTAGCGTTTTTAGTTTTGTGCCACTTCCTCTCTGCCGCCCGGAGTCCAGAGCGATGTTCGCGGAGAACATCGGACAGCCAGGGGGCAGAGGGAGTGGCGCGGGCTGGCCTGGATGTAAGGGGACAGAGGTTGTCTAAGCAAGATGTTAGAGTGGAGCAAAGAGTGTCAGTAGCACTGTTAGTGTCTAGTGCTGAGAACTGAGCAGGTGGAGGGAGTGAGGATGAAACCATAGTGGATAGACGGGAGGGAGAGAGCGAGCGTAGATTACGCCGAAAGGTGATCTGCGGAGGAGTGTGTGTTGTGTCAGGAGTCAGTATGAGGTTAAGAGTGATGAGAAAGTGATCTGAGGTGTGCAGTGGAGTAACTAAAGTGTTGTCTGTGGAGCAGTAGCGCGTGTAGATCAGGTCCAGATGGTTACCTGATTTGTGAGTAGCTGTAGTAGACTCGCTTAAGGTCAAATGATGTCAAAAGAGTGGTGAAGTCAGCAGCCTGGGGTTTATCAAGGTGGATGTTGAAGTCACCAAGCAGTACCAGAGGAGTGCCATCCTCAGGGAAGTGAGAGAGTAAAATATCCAAATCATCCAAGAAGTTACCCAGTTGACCTGGAGGGCGATAAATAACTACAACATGGATTTTAGCCGGGTGAGTGATAGTGATTGAGTGTGATTCAAATGAGCAGTTGCCAGATAGGGAAGGAATGGGCTCAAATTTCCAATCAGTTGAGATGAGCAAACCAGTACCTCCACCCCTCCCAATCGGGCGAGGGGTGTGTGAAAAAGTGAAATTATTTGAGAGAGCTGCAGGAGTGGCAGTGTCTTCGGGTTTGATCCAGGTTTCAGTTAGAGCCATGAGACTGAGATGTGAATGAGTGGAAAAAGATTAAATAAAGTCTGCTTTGTTTACAGCAGACTGGCAATTCCACAGACCAATTGGAATGGACATTAATGTAGCAGAGGAAATAGGTACACTACGCAGATTATTAGGATTACGGTGTCTAGAATGTACTGAGCGTGACTTACGGGTGTTTGTGGTAATAGTAGCGATTTGGAAGCACATAGTGAATAGGGGTTAGAGAAATAAACAGATGAAAACACAATGTGGACATAGTAGAAGGAAAGCTATACTCAAGTGCCTTGTCGTGTCCTTGCTCGAGTAGAGTCGCGCAGAGTAGAGTCGATGGTCTTTACACTCTTCGGTCTTCACACGAGGAGGCTGAACGCTCCCGCTGACGCTTCCGCACCAGCGTTAACGAGCGTATTAAAACGAGCGTTGATTAAACTTGCTAATTTTGTGGTCTTGTTGAAGAAACAGCTGCCCATTTATTTTGTGATATTAACCCTTCTAATCTGACCCAGTTTTATCCTTACCAAAACCCAAAATCGTGATCTCTTGAATATGTTGTTAATTTCTTTATTTTATATGCAAACAATTTCATCCACAAGCAAAAGTGGCCTAAATTTCCTTTATATTTTCCTCTTTTTCTTGTTAAATTTAACTCCTGTTTCATCCCTCAAGCTTATGAAATAACATTTTTATTGCATTATGATGAATTATTCAAAGATATCTAACCTTGTTATTGTTTTGTTCTTTGTATATAATATATGCAAACCCATGATATTTGTTTTGTTTTATCATTATGATTGTTAAAGATACAACCATGTAATTATAAAATAAAAGATATGAGTGACAGGTGCAGTGAGAGCTCAAAGCATCAGTAACTCCACAGCCTGTGCGGTTTCCCTCAGTGTTTGCACAGAGACTCTTTCAGCTGCTCGAAGATCTCACCTTTGGAGAAAACTGATGATTTTATACTCCAAAAATGTAAGTATCACTACTCAAAATCAAGATTACCCCAGAATGAATTGCATTGCCAGCCCACTAAAACACTTACAATAATAATAACAAATGCTGACCAGTACTTCATTATATTACTTTTTCTTTTTTTTACTGAAAATTATATCGTTTTAGTAAAACAAGCAAAATGCAACTTGTTGTCACACTAGAACAAATGCAGCTGATGTGAACACACATAAATTTTCAGTCAAGCAATGAATTAATGCTCGAGTTAATACAATAATATTTTATTTACTGACAACAATAGGAAACATTAATAAATTAGTAAAAGAATGAAGTAAACATCACAATAAATAAATATAGTCAACAACACATGAAATAAAGCTTTATCAAACTATCACGCATTTACAGGCGGTGAAGCCCACATCTGCTGCCATCTCAACACAGCTGTGCTTCTGTGGCTTTATATTGATGAAGCAGTTGACCACCGTGAACACCTTCACCTGTCCTATAGCCGTCCATCATGTCCCTCCTGAACCCCACAACCCTGAAGCAAGAGTGAGAACATGTGTGGGACAATCTCTGACTGCTGATGTGTCTCCAAACATCTGTGTGTCTGCTCTCCCTCAGCATGACTACTGAAAACCCTTTACAATTCATGTTGTCAACATCACATTTCTTGCCATATTTAATGTAATATTTTTACAATTACATGGTATTTGTATTGTAGCTTTATGACTTTAGTGGTGTAGTGGGCTAAACACTGAACTGATAAGCAGAAGGTTTCTTCACACCAGTGTGTCCTTGAGCAAGGCTCTTTACTCCAGGAGCTCCAGGGGGATCGTCCCTGTAATAAGTGTACTGTTAGTTACTTTTGGTCTTTTTCTAGAACTTATTTGGGGAATTCTTGAAAGAATCGTCTAATTAATGTTTAATGAGAACATCTATAGACTATAGTCCATTACTCAAATTAGGGATGCACCGAAATGAAAAATTGAAACTAATATTAATAATTTCTTGTTTTAAATTAGTTTTTTGTATAATTGTATTATTATTATTATCAAACGTTTTAATTAGTACTTAGTAGTGAGAAGACACAAAAAAATTAAGTGACTGCATTGTGTTATTGCTTAAATATTTTTTTTAATTGTGACACATTGTGTTATTAAATGTATTACAATAATACATTCAACTCTGAATTTGGCCATATTGTTAATATATTTTTTCCTAGGTACATTTCTATGCACGTCTGTGATTTTAGACAACAGTTTACGAACGGGACTTTTATTTTGGCATCTCCGTGTGACCTCATAAGGCCGCGCCGCGCTCCTGCATCTGTGTGATGATTCTGCTGAAGAAAGGTTTGTGTTTTAAGCGTTTAAAGTAAAATAATGAATGTTGTATTGTTAAGTGTAACACTGCATTGCTTTATCTAACATTTATCAGCGTTGTGTGAGTAACGTAACGTAATGAACCTCATGAGTAACAGAAGGAGCGTCTCATTTCGCTTTTATTTAATTTATTTATTCGGGGTTATTTAAATAAAGTCGTTGCATTAATATATCAGATGGACAGTTTAATGACTCCTGATATTGAGCAAGTGTTGTCGAAATGTTGTTTTAAGAATTTTCAGGCGAGAATGTAGTTGTTTAAAGCTCAAGTCTGTGGCTTATTTATAAAAAATAGCGCTTATTATAAGCAGGGTTTTGGGAGTTGTGAGATCCAAGCGATCAGCGGGTGTTCGGCGCTCTTTATGCCGCGGAGAGCAGCCTTATCTCGGCTAGCCTTCTGACGTCTGCCGCTGGCTCTGATGGCTCTGCAGTGGTTCAACATCAGAGTTTTCTTTTTCTTCTCAGATGGCATTAAATCACGTTTATCAGGCATTTTAGGAGACACAAATGTAAGAAATTATATCAATAGTCCTATGAAATATTAGATACTATTATGAAAATGTTGCCAATAATTACTCCCATTATTACACTTCTCATTTTTCATTACATGTTGCCCCAAAAAACATTTATATAGAAATTAGCTACAATGTAGATGCATTTAATGGAACTATACATCTATGACCATTTTACCCACATATTGCATAAAGTAAAATGGTATATCAATTAAAGAAATTATGAAACCTAAAAATGTATCAGTGAATGAAAAACAATCTGTCAAACAGTCTTTTTTTTTTTTTTTTTTTTATGTTTGTAAAAGTCCTGGTGTCCACTACAGTGGACATAATTTTTTTCCAAAAGGATTTTATTCATGTTATCTTTTTTCAAAAATATATATTTTTCTTTTTTTTGTATCAATTTGTTTATTATGCTCTAAACAATGTAATGACAGAAACTTAAACAATAACCGTCCCCATAGACGTTGACTAATTTAGTGTTTTTTTTTTTTTTTTTTTTTTTTAAATATAAACATAATACATCAGTTAGACAGTGTAATGATCTGCACTACAGGTTAAAATATCTGTAGGCTAGATATTTACTGTTGGCCTAAATTATAAACATAGTTGGATCAGATCTGTAGAATAGTTATACCTATTCACCGTAGGTTTTTATTTACAGGAGAATGGGTAATGTATGTTTTTGTGAATTCATATAAAATTCAGATTCAGCCCTTCAGTGTAGTCATATGGACCATCTATGAAATATCTGCTGCAGTATTCATTATTGGTTGTCATACAGCTACAGAACACCTGTCCTACATAGCATTTTATGAAGACAAACACATTTCATTCCTTTTCTAAAATTCCAAGGGCCATTTATCCATAGTCAAAGAAAAAGACAACTTTTTTTGTGAACAATATTATTTATTTTCATGAAAACATGAGCTAGGATGATTCCCCTATGGCATGCAACTCCACTTGAATTCTTTCTCAATCTTCTGGTCAAAGTGTTCCCCTTCACTGATTTAAAAAAAGCAACAGTTGGAGAGAAAAATAGTTATTTGTAAATAATGTCAGGATGTCGTTTGACCATTTTTTCTTTATCTGATCCTTATAGTACCTTATGTCAATTACAGGGGCCTTGCAGAAATCTCTTCTCTGCCTCCGGGATACGCAGATTTCCCACAAAAGCAAGGTAAAAGCATTGAGATTAATCACACCCCAAATAAGCAAAGTATACTTTTTCATGTTTTTCCAAAAAAATCAAATGTATTTTCTATATTAACCTCATGACTATGCCGATGGTTTATTGCATTTTTTTTTTGTCTGTGCTGCAATGCCTCAATTTGTTCTTTTTTCCATTGGCAAGGAAGAAAAATTAAGAATAAAACAGGGCTCCAGAGTGCGACTAAATGGTCGCATTTTGCGACTAAAATTTTAGAGTGTGCGACTGAATTTTACATCCAGTCGCACATGTGCGACCAGTAAATTTGCCTGCTGTCGGTACTGGAGAAATTAAGAAAATACACTTACTAATTATAATTGATAGACGTTATGTCTGGCAAATTCTATCTTTGCCATCCGTTTCTATATGAGAGAATATTAAACCATTTGTCCGTGATGCATTTTTGCTATTCGCAATCCAGAAGAGAGAGAAAGCGAGCGCGCTCTCTCATGTGGAGCTACAGCGAACACAACACCACAGTCAGCTTAATGAGGGACGATGGCCAAGAACTAAACAAAAGTTTAGTCTGCTTAAACTTTAGGGATGTGCTGTGATATTAATCTAATTTTATTTTCGATTTTGGCTTCCAAGAATTATAAAAAGATGGAATGAGGTAAAACTATTCCTATAGCCGTGTTCCGTCGAGCTCATCCTTCCCTTCACAGCTGCGCTGTCATTCTCCCTAAACCTAAACTAAACGTCAGATTCAGTGATTGTTGTAAACTGCAGTCTCTACAGTTGCTAAACTGCGGGATGTGTTTGATAATAAAGAGCTATTAAATGCACAATAATCCGCGCAAGAGACGCTGTTTCCAACTTCAAGGCAGCTTATGTGTGTGTGCTGCGAAATGGACCGACTTGCACTTAATATTTTAGGCTTCGTGTGCGCCTCTAAACCATCAAATAAACAACAAATAGCCTGTGTCAAAATGACCGGATTGGAGAGTAGTTATTTTAACAGTTTATATCTTAAATGGGCGTAAATAGTTTGGAGAAATAGGAGAATATGATATTATTAGTTCTACATTGATCGGTCTTAAAGGGGCATCGTCTAATAAACCTGCTGACGACTGAGCCATTAATACGAATCGAACAAAAGGCAAATAGAAAATATTCACATCTCTTGAATTAATAACTTTAGCTTTTATAAGCATTAATCTATCAATTTATACAGTGAAAACTATGCAGTGTTATTTTACATTTCATTACTTTATTAGATTTCTTTGTAGGTTTGATCTTTACTGTAATATTAATGTTAGCAGACCTTCCGAATGCCTGCACACTGGTCCATTTACAAATAGATGTTTTATATTTTTGTTCAAACTTTGCGGTTTCTTTTGTTTTAGATATTTTACTTTTCAGATTATAAAGCCATGTTAATTATGTTCTTAATTATGTTTTTTTTCTAATAAAAAAAAAAAAGTATAATAAAAAGAACCGGTAAGAATACTGTTAAAGTACCGGATCGATAAGCAGTATCGGTAAGAGTAGTAATACCATTAAAACCTTAACGATACCGATCCCTATTAGTAATACAGTGGAAATTAGTAGATTTGGTTAGCATGTTGATTTACGGTGTGCGCCCCTAAAATTTCTGGTTGTGCCCCTAAAATTTTCAGTTGGGGGCCACTGTGCTCCTAGTGAAAAAAGTTAGTCTGGAGCCCTGTAAAATACCAATCTGAGATTTATAAAAACTAGTACACATACCCCTCTGTCTCAAACCGCTCAACTAGACGTAAACACCACACCTCCCTGATTGCCGGCATGTCAAGCTAATAGAAATTGAAATGTTACAAGATTAGTATTCAATTCATATTGTTAGAATTTTAATGATCAGCAATAAAGTACAACTTTTATAGCCACCTTCTAGGGAAGAAATTAGAAAAGCTCACCGGAGTGAAATTGAATGTCGTGTTCAGCACAGTGTGAAGGGCATACTGAAAAACAGAGCAAAAAATGTATTATAAAAAATTAAATAATAAGTACGAAACATATATCTTAATTGATCTTACCATGAGCATGAAAACTCCACAATCATGGCTGTTGGTCTGTTGAGGAAAGACCTAGAATACACATATAAGAATTTGAAATAAAAACATAAATAAGAAATAATACACGGAGCTAAAAACTTGTACAGTTGTATTGTAGTTGTGTGTCACCCCAATATCCAATCCTGTGACTTCTGTCCACTGTCCAGGGTCAAGATGATGTGCAATATAGATACTGTTAATTAGATAATAGATAATTAGATACTGTCTAACACTTGATGGCTGTTCTGTCAAGTCCTCGTCGTCAGTGAGGAACCTGGGTGTGCTCTTTGATACCAATCTTTCGTTTGAAAGCCACGTTTCTAGCATCTGTAAAACTGCTTTCTACCATCTTAAAAATATATCTAAATTACGGCACATGCTCTCAATGCAAAATGCTGAACAGTTAGTTCATGCGTTCATGACCTCAAGGTTAGATTATTGTAATGCTCTACTGGGTGGTTGCCCTGCTCGCTTAATAAATAAACTCCAGCTGGTCCAAAACGCAGCAGCTCGAGTTCTTACTAGAACCAGGAAGTGTGACCATATTAGCCCAGTTCTGTCAACACTGCACTGGCTGCCTATTAAACATCGCATACATTTTAAAATCTTACTTATTACTTACAAAGCACTAAATGGTTTAGCTCCCCAATACTTGAGCGAGCTCTTAACATATTATACTCCATCACGTCTACTGCGGTCTCAAAATTCTGGCCAGTTGATCATACCGAGAATATCCAAATCAACTGCAGGCGGTCGATCGTTTTCCTATTTAGCACCTAAACTCTGGAACAGTCTTCCTAACATTGTTCGGGAAGCAGACACACTCTGTCAGTTTAAATCTAGACTAAAAACACATCTCTTTACTGTGGCATACACATAAAACACTTTTTCAATGAAATGATTGTTAGGCTGCATTAACTAGGTCAGCCGGAACCGGGAACACTTCCCATAACACCTGATGTACTCGTTACATCATCAGAAGAATGGCATCTACGCTAATGATAGTCTCTCTGTTTTATCCCGAGGTTTACTGCAGTCAGCCGGATCCGGGCCGTATCCAGATCAGATGGTGGACCTGCGCCCAGAGAAGACCAACACAGGACCCCGAAGTGTCTGGGAGACCGTGATTAGACTCTCCCTGAAACTGCCTCATCGACACGGCATCTCAATAAACCCGTCTCCTGCGTGTTGCCTCCGATCATTCGAATATTGCACTTTAATAATTATTTAATCAACATCATCCTCAATAAACCCGTCTCCAGCATGTTGCCCCCGGTCCCTCGAATATTCTGATCTATTATGACCTCCGAGCTGTAAAACTGCCAGAATAATAATAATAATACGCTGTTTGTTAATTGGCCAGAGGAGAACTGGCACCCCGACTGAGCCTGGTTTCTCCCAAGGTTTATTTTTCTCCATTAGGTCACCTAATGGGGTTTTGGTTTCCTTGCCACTGTTGCCTCTGGCTTGGCGTGCTCAGTTGGGGACACTAAGTTTTTCAACTAAACATCGAAATACATCTAAATAATAAACTAAATTAACCATTTAAACTAAATTACTGATCAAATTATTGATCTAAAGCCCACACTGTCACTGTATGATACTTGAAATTTTTCCAGAATGGCTATACAGCTGAATAAAATTATGCTGCATTATTTTCCTGTTTAACACTGTAAAGCTGCTTTGAAACAATCTACATTGTTAAAAGCGCTATATAAATAAAGTTGACTTGACTTGACTTGACAATACTCCTAAGATTTGGGTAAAAGACATAAATCAACATTAAGAGTAATGGGGACTCATGTTACAAAGCTTATGCAACAGCATATTGTATGGCCATACATTAAACCAGCATTTTTCCTCCTCTGCTCACACCCATTTGAGTCTACTTTCTCCCACAGAACATAGACATCCTCATCCACAAAGAGGGATGATTTTGCTTTGCTGTAGGGCTGCAGCTATCGATTCTTTTTGTAATCGATTAATCTTGCACTTAATCAATCGATTGATTAATCGATTAATCGGATAAAAAAAATCTGTGTTTTTAAACAACCAAAACAAATAATGCATAACGAAAATGAAGAGGAAAAGCAATTTAATTTATTAATATGCACAACAGGTTTCATGCTGTAATCTAGCCCTGACATCAAAGTAAATATCTTTTATGTAGATTTCTACACCTGCAGCATTTAACATTAGGCTACTAACAAATAATATATCATTGCTGGAGTGAGCCTATTTGCTATGGTAACCTAGCAACCTGTGTGTGTGCGCGTGAGGCTTCATTGCAATTTGGTACTGCAAACATACATTCATTTTCAATAGAACGCTGCATTTGGCTTGCATCACTTGCATTGCGGTGTATTTTAGGTGAAGCATCCGTTCGAAAAATCGCGTCACAACATCACGTCTCGGTGTATACCGTGAATGCTGAAATTATTGTTGCGTGGCTACATAAAAGTTTAAGCATATGTGATGCATTGCCACGATTGGTCTGACTGACGCGAGAGAGAGGGTGCATGCGTGTGTGTTACTGATTTTCTACTATTAAAGTTGGAATTTTTCCAACAAATGCAAAAAGTGCATTTCTTTGTGATTTTAAAATACTTGAAGGAAACGGTTCACTTTCAGCAGTTATTGATGTCTGTGGGGCAGATTTATGTTTGTTGTACATCAGATACATTAACACAGTAGTAGACCTACATTACATTTATTTGAATGCATTAATGAGAGAGTGATTGTGTGTGAATTACTCATACCGTCTCTATTCATTATGAAGCTGTGGTTTGTAATTACTTCAAAGTTATTCAAATGTATGCCTATAACGGTTGAGTTGAGTTTCTAAGCTACTTTAGTGACTTTACTTTAGTCACAGGACGACGTTGACACTGCGTTTCTGCGCTGCTCTCCGCGCGCGATCTTCACGCGAAAAGAGGTCTGCCTTCAGGGCGCGCGCTCGTTGTCAAAGACGCGACATGGCTCGGCTCTCTGTCACAAAAAAGCTGAGCACTGAACGGATAAGTTTACCGTATTGTTGTTTTTGAATAGTGCACAATCGCTTCAATGTTCAAAATGGCAAGGCTTTAAAGGTCCCATGGCATGGCATTTTTCTATTATTTTAGTGTTTTCTGAGGTGTACTTATATTATTAGTATGATTTTTACATCATAAAATGTCATAATTTAGAAATAAAAGGCATTTTTTCTATACTGCTGTTTGCCCTGTGGCTGAATGCCCTGCTTCAAGAGGCGTGTCTGCTGTGAGACTTCAGTAAAAACGCCCACTGTTGTGATTGGCTGACATCTTTGCATTTTAAATGAGCGGAGGGGGCGTGGTTTAACGAGGCACGAGCAGGCACGAGTCTGCCAGAGAGACGGATGGACCTGTGTTCACTTCTCATCAGTTCTCTCAGCATGTCTCAGTTCAGGGTGAACTGTTGTAGTTACTAGCATATACTTCAGGTTATTAGTTTATTTCTAGTCGGAGGGGCTGTCACTCATGTCAGAAAGTTAGTAACTTTAGTAAATTATGGATCAGCGCTGACTCGAGACGCGAACCGTTTAGAACGATTCAGTCCGATTTGGTGAACTGGTTCGGTTCACTAAAAAGAACCGATTCAAAAGAATGATTCGTTCGCGAACCGGACATCACGGAGACGAAGCGATTGCTAACAAAGTTATTTATAGTAACTACTGAGTTATGAGAGCGCTGTCAGTCAGCGCGAGTTTATTGTGTTTGTATCTGAGAGTTCTGAATAATACACACGAGTCCCAGTCACACCGAGTCCTCTTCATCATTATTCTACCAACTTTGTAACACATGCAATGTACCATTACAGCGAGATGAACAAGTTAGTAAGTGTTGAGTATAGCATTATTTCTAGATATGTTCCAATCATATGAATAGCGTCATTGGCGCGCATTGAGTAACGTTACACAGCGCAAACAAAGACACAACAGCTGTAATCGAATGTAATCCAGTTTATTGTGGGGAAAGCTGGCTAGCCTAGCCCGGATACCCTCACGCTTACCCTCCTTCTGCTTAATCTCACGCCGCGTTTGGTGCCTCCGCTGTGGGCCAGATGCAGTACTGGGGGTCGGGGATGTTGGAGGCCGAGCTTCGGCGTGTGTGAAGTTTATCTCTAAAGATGTGACTGCTGATGTTAAACAGAAAAGACTGTATGCACATTTTAGAACAGATAGACGTGACAAGGACGTACAAAAACACTGACTCACAAGATAGAAAACACGAAAACACTGTTCTGTCGGGAGAGAGAGAAGCCGCTGCGTGTCCACAAATAATAAATAATAAGCTACACATAAGAAATCAATGATCACAGATCAGAAGGAACTGAAGAAAGACTTCTGTTTTCATTTGTACATCCAAACACTGAGAAACTGCCAGTGTTCACTCGTTCACAAGTAACGTTAATGATCTCGAGCGTTTGCATGGGCGTGCCAGATTCTCTGGGCGGAGGAAAGGGAGGAAACCGTTCCTGCTTGGACGTCAAACCAGGAGACTTCAGGATTGGTTAGTCTGGCCTGTCATTTTCTCAAAGGCAGAGAGAGACAGCCAGAACTCGGTTTTACACCGATCAACATTTCTATCCACTTGGGGACAATATTCAGGCTAGGGGAACTCATATTAATGTTGAAATACCTCATAAAATGAAAATTTCATGCCATGGGACCTTTAAAAGCATTTACTTGACAAACTTTATGAGGGTGAAAGCGATCTGGCTTCGGGGCTTGCGCGCGCGGTGTGTGTGGCAGCTATAAGAACGGTAATCAACTTACATAAACTGTGTAAAACATGCAGTTACTATAGTGATTCTGGGCATCTAGAATCTAAACTAAATTCAAAATGTATCACGCGCTATGGTGTGCTTCCTGAACATTGAACAGCGGTCCGTGAGAATCAGATCCTGCGCGTATAGTGCGCGTCATAGGAATTTAGCGAGGCTTCGAGGCAGAATTTTTGCCTCGAGGAATTTTTGTAATCGAGTAACTCGATTAATCATTTCAGCCCTAAACTCGATGAATCGTTTCAGCCCTAAACTCGATGAATCGTTTCAGCCCTAATATGAGGGAAGTGGATCAACGAGGGTTTGAGTTCAGTAAAGAGACAGCTCTGGGGAAAAAACTGTTCTTTAGTCTGCTGGTCCTGGTCCGGTGGCACCTGAAACGCTTGCCGGAGGGCAGGAGAGAAAACAGTCTGTGGGCTGGGTGCGAGGAGTCCTTGAGGATGCTGCGAGCTCTATGCAGACAGCGTTTCCTCTGGATGTGCTCGATGGCAGGTAGTGGAGTCCCTGTGATGCGCTGGGCAGTTTTCACCACCCGCTGCAGTGCCTTGCACTCCGCAACAGAGCAGCTCCCATACCACACTGCCACACAGTTGGTCAGGATGCTTTCTATTGCGCAGCGGTAGAAGTTCACCAGGATAGCCGAGGAGAGCTGATTCTTCCTCAGTGTCCTCAGGAAGAAGAGGCGCTGGTGAGCCTTCTTGACCAGGCTGGAGGTGCTGGTTGTCCATGACATGTCCGCCGAGATGTGGATCCCCAAGAACTTGAAACTGGAGACACGTTCAACCGCCATTCCATTGATGTGGATGGTGTCGTGTGTGCCTCTTGACTCCTTCCTGAGCTCCTTCGTTTTGGTGGTGTTGAGGAGCAGGTTATTTTCAGTGCACCATGTGGCCAGGTGCTGGATCTCCTCCCTATAGGCTCATCGTTGTTGTTGATGAGACCAATCACCGTAGTGTCGTCCGCAAACTTGACGATAGAATTAGATCCATACATAGGCGTGCAGTCGGCGGTGAAGAGGGAGTAGAGAAACGGGCTTAGCACACAGCCCTGTGGTACACCAGTGTTGAGTGTGATGGATGTGGAGCAGGTGAATCCTGAACGAACATTCTGGGGTCTGTCAGTTAGGAAGTCCAAAATCTAGTTACGCAAAGTGTTGATGCCCAGGCCTCCAAGTTTGGCTATTAACTTGGTTGGGATGACCGTGTTGAATGCTGAGCTGAAGTCAACAAACAGCATACGTGCGTAAGTGTTCTTACTGTCCAGGTGAGTGAGCACAGAGTGGAGTGCCATGGAAACGGCATCCTCTGTGCTCCTATTGCTGCGGTAGGCAAACTGGTGTGAGTCCAATGTGGATGGTAGAGTCTTTTAGGTGTTCCAGGACCAGCCGCTCAAAGCACTTCATAACGATGGGTGTGAGTGCTACAGGGCGGTAGTCATTAGGGCACCTCGGGCTAGAGTGTTTTGGCACTGGCACAATGGAAGTGCGTTTAAAACATGATGGTACAGCTGCTTGGGCAAGAGAAAAACCCCAGCGAGCTGCTCCGCACATGCCCTGAGAACACGTCCAGGGATGTTGTCTGGTCCAGCAGCCTTGTGCGTGCCGATCCGGCTCAGTGCCTTGCAGACTTCTGTGGAGGAGAGTGTGATTGGTGGGTGGTCATCTGAGGGTTTGAGCTTGGTGGCAGTTTCTCTGTTGTCTCTTTCAAAGCGAGCATAAAAGTAATTTAGCTCGTTCTGTAAGTTGACATCAGTGGCTGCGGGGGTGGAGTGGGTGGATTTGTAGTCACTGATGGCCTGAATGCCCTGCCACATGCGTCGAGGTTCAGAGTTGGAAAAGTGACCCTCTATCTTTAGCTTGTAGCAGTGCTTGGCCTTTTTGATGCCCCTCTTCAGGTTAGCTCTGGATGTACTGTAGGCTTGTGCATCTCCTGATCTGAAGGCAGTATTGCGTGACTTCAGCAGGAGTCGCACTTCCCTGTTCACTGCGTGAAGTTCTTTCATAGCAAGCTTGGCATCAGCATCCGGGGTAATATAGGCTGCAGTTATAATGGTGGAAGTGAACTCCCGTGGTAGATAAAACGGTCTACATTTAACCATGAGAAACTCAAGGTTAGCTGAACAACGACTCCCAACAATAGCAGAGTTTGTGCACCAGGCTTTGTTAATGTAAATGCACAATCCACCACCTCTGGTCTTACCGGAGCCATCTAATGTTCTATCCGCCCGGAGCGTGTGGCATCCCGCTAGCTCAATAGCGGTGTCTGGTATTCTGCTGTTTAACCAGGTTTCCGTGAAGATTAGGACGTTTCTTGCTGTGTGTGATGCTGAGTCGAATCTCCTCCATTTTGTTCACTAGCGACCGTACATTGGCAAGGAAAATGCTGGGTAAAGAGAGCCAATGTGGGGTGAGCCTTAGCTTTAGCCTTAGCTTAGCTCTCAGTCCTCCGCGCTTCCCCCGCCTTTGTTTACGGTCCCGACGCCGCCTGCAAGCACTTCCGCCCGGCCGGGTAGAGTGCATAGCCTCGGGTGTCCTAGTGATCTCAGGAAGGAGTCGAAGATTGTCCATAAAACTGTCAGAAATTCGCAAACCAATATCCAAAATCTCACCATGGGTGTACGATGTTAAGGCACAACTGTTCTGCACGAACAGACCCGAGATGAGCAAGAAAAATACCGCAAAATTGCAGAATCTGGAGAGACCCAGAGCCTCGCAAACTACTTGCGCCGCCATCTTGGGTGTAATCAAGATTACGACTTAAATATGCTTAAAATGACGCAAATGCACAAACGAACTTGACTGTGCTGGTCTAAATGCGTTGCTATCAGCTCTTCCCACAACAGAGCACTGAAACACAACAACTAAACCCAGAGAATTCACAACATTTTATAACAAAAATGTTCTCATTACAGTGTTATGTAGGCTAATAGGACAGTCCCAGTAGTTATTAATGCTGTGCATTTCTGTTTGAAATGCGCGCGCTGAAGCTAAAGACCGGTACAATGAAGTGCTTTACTGCATCCTAAGTTAACTCAACCAAACGCATCCTATATGAGATTATATACACAGATTAATAAAAAATAATATTACAACTTACAATGGCACAAAAGGCTGTGAATGCACAAGCAAACTTGACTGTGCTTGTCATGAAGGTGTAACTCCGTGGGCGCGCTCTTCCCTCAACAAACGCGCTGAAACACAACGTTCTTTTACAGCCGTATTCTCATTATAATTTTATGTAGATTTGTGTTAGATTTGTGCTGCACATGTTGCACATAACTGTATTTTCCTTTTCGAAGTGATTCCAATCATATCTAGAGCAATTCAAACCCATCATGGTGGACAGCGCGTCTGTCTCAGCTGAAGGAAATAATACATTATCTATCAGCTTGAATATATCGGTCAAATATATACCCCCCCCCAAAAAAAACATCAGAATAACAACAAAAAAAAAGTAAACAGCAATTCTGCAGGGCTCGACATTAAGCCTGTTCTCACGCTTGTCCTTCGGACAAGTAAATCTGTCATTCACTTGTCCGAGTAAAACATTTGCTTGTCCGTATTTTTTTTGTAAATATAATCTATTTTGAAGCAATATTCTCACCAGTGTTTAATCAGCTTTGACATATTTAAATATGCATATTTGTCATATTTGTACCTTTTTTATAAAGGGCATTTTTCCATAATCTTATTAAATATAGGATAAGCTTCAGCTCTCCTTTTATATTCTTAAATTTGATCTATAAATTAAATTAGAATAAGACACTATAGGCTGTTACCAATCAAATTAAATCATTTACAATGAAAAATTACAACTGCATTAAATAATGTTATGAGATTATTTAAAATATTTTTGAATATACAAATAAGAAATGTTGGAAAGATGAAACCAAACCACCAGTAGGTGGCAGCAGGTGACCGTCTTAATGAGCGAGTCATTGAGTCGATTCGTTCAAACGGCTGATTCATTCAAGAATTTGGCGGTCGTTTACGAATATTTTTTTGTCGAAGTGAAAGGCAAGCCCGTCTGCCTAGTTTGTGGGGATGCACTAGCAGTATTGAAAAAGGCCAATCTCGAGCATCATTACAGCTCGAAACATGCTAAACTGGATGAGTTGCGAGGACAAATAGGCTTGGATAAAGTTTGGGTGCCCAACAAGCAGTTGTCACAAGAAGGCATTCTGACAGAGACAGTGTTACTCATGCAAGTTTTGTGGTGAGTGAGCTAATAGCGAAGAAGCTGAAACCTCATTCAGAAGGCACTGCGTAGCTTCTAGCACCAGACAAAGTAAAACTGTTCCAAAGTGTCAGTTTATCTCGAAGAACCATCGCAGAACGAATTACTGATATAGCACACGACATTGAAACAACACTGAAAGACAGAAAAAAAATTCAGTTTTTCTCTCTTGCAATGAAACAACGGACATAACAAATACCGCCGAACTGTATCATACATTGAGAGTCTGTGTGCGCATTCCCTGAAGCTCCACAGTGTAATGACAACTGTCGTTTCCACCATAAATTTCATCAAAAGCAGAGGGCTAAACAGCCACCAGTTCAAAGAGTTACTGAGTGGTCTTGAGTCTGAGTACAGAGATCTGGTTTACCATTGTGAGGTGCGATGGCTGAGTCGCACAGATATGCTCACACGATTTTTTAAACTGAGGGAAGAAGTTAAACAGTTCATGGAGATTAAGGGAAAACCTGTTTTGGAACTCAGTGATGGCAAGTGGCTGTGTGATTTGGCCTTTGTGATGGACATAACCAAGTACATGTCAGAGCAGAACGTCAAGCTCCAAGGTCCAAACCAGCTTCTCTGCTTTCAAACGTGAAATAATTTGAAAGGAAAATTAAAGCTGTGGCAATTGCAACTGGAAAAGGGTAACACTGTGCATATTCCTACCCTGCAAGAACAAAAGCCTGCATGACAGCATATGCTGGTGAGTTTGCAAAACTGCTTCAGGCATTTGGTGAAAGGTTTCAGGACGTGAAAAGTAGACAAAAGGAACTGCAGATATTTGCTACGCCGTTTAATGTGGAGCCATCTGATGTACCTGATAACCTACAACACAAAATAATTGAGCTGCAAAGTAATGACGAGCTCAAAGCTAAGGACAATAACCTCCCTCTGCTCGAGTTCTATAAACTTTACGACGTACTGCTGTGAGCAGTTCTTTTCAAAACTAACTCTTGCAAAGACCAGTGTTAATTTTGACAGCATATTTTGATTTAGTTTTAGTCATAGTCTTTTGACTAAAATGCCATTTTAGTTTTAGTCATATTTTAGTCACCTGAATTGTTTTTAGTTTTAGTCGACTAAATCTACAGTAGATTTAGTCTCCAAACATCTAATGAGTTTAGTTCAATTGTAATACATTAAGCATTTAAGTATTACATAACCGACTGTCACTTGAACTGACATTTTGACATAATTTTGTTTTACATTAAATTACATTAAAAATACACGAAAGAGAGCTCATTCACTTTATATAGTTTTTAGTTTTTATAGTTTTAGTTAGTATATCTTGTTAAGCTAAAGCTTCAAATAAGTTTGTTTATTTATTTTTTTATTTCAGTTTATAATTTCAAGTAACAAAGATTTTTTTTTTATGGTTTTAGTGAACTATTATAACCCTGATACTTTATTGAATATGTGTCAAATACTGGTCTTTCCTCCTGACTATGAATTAAATGGGAATGAAATTAAATACAGTTTGTGTAAGCAAAAACAAATATATAATGTTTGACTTTTAATTATAAACCAGCTGGAAATACAATCTCGCCTTACTATTGCAGTTGCAGGAGCTCATTCAAGTTCAGGAGATAAAATATGCATTGTTACAACCGTCTAAAACACATTACTATATAAACATCGTAAAGTGAATTATAATAAGTAAATTATAACAACCTAAAGTAAATGTCATTATTCATCAGCATTAGTTCATAAACAATTGCCTGCCATAAATGTGTGTTATTCATTGATTGTGAGCCGCGCTGGATTGGGGATGCTTGAGCCAGTAGAAGCGCAACAGCGCCGTGTTTTCCAACGGTTAGATCCAATATCAGCACGTTCAGATCAAATGTGCGCATCTGTTACACAGGACATCAGTTCTGACTGGATCTCTTCCCTAATCGTTCCTCCTTAACATTTGCGTCTCGTTTTTATTTGTTGACGAAAATGACAGTTGATTTTCGTTATAGTTTTTGTAATCCATCACTAGTTTTTATTTAGTTATCGTCTCGTTTTCGTCAGTGAAAAAAGGTAGTTGACGAAAATTGACACAAATTATTCGTCAACGAAATTAACACTGGCAAAGACCCGATTCCGCTCAAGACTGACTGACCCAAACTTAGGGAAACCAGCTGCGAGTAGCGTCATCATCACTGGCATCTGACATCAGACGCCTTGCCAAAGAGAAGCAGTTCCAACCCTCGCATTAGAGAGGTTATTGATGAGCAAAAGGCGTAGAATGTATACGCCACTTGGCGTAAACTAATTTTGCCGTATACATTCCACGACATTGGACACTTGTACTATTGATACGCATTCTCATGTGATCGTGTTGTTAGTGATACATGTTCAATAATTTAGTATGGCCCTTAAAGGAAGTTACAAAACTGTAAATGGCCCTTGATAGGAAAAAGGTTCCCCACTCCTGATGTAGATGTATATATGTCAACAAACAATACTTATTAGTAACATGAAAATGATCTTTCTTTGGGAGGGTTTGCCTTTGCCTTGCTTCCTAGACGTAGGGTAGGAAGTTGGCAGCCTCATGTGACCGGAAGGAAGTGAATACCTTTTTTTCTCTTTGAAATCCTTTATTTGGTTGTTTGCTTGCATGTCATTGAGACATAAATCATGGATAATATCTAGAAAAATACTTATAAAAGGAAAATGACAACTATACAATGCGGCAACTATTGTATTGAGACACTGATAATTAATGTGGATTTATTTCTGTTAGCCTAATTATTCTCATCTTAAACAGGACAAACACAGAAAAACTCCTGGAGAAGTGACTGAGATCCACAGCAACATAAAGATGGTGCTTATTAAAGAGGAGAGTGAAGAGATGAAGGTTGAAGAAACATTCAGAGTGAAACATGAAGAAACTGAGGAACAAACAGAGAAAGAGGAGAGTGAAGAGATGAAGGTTGAAGAAACATTCAGAGTGAAACATGAAGAAACTGAGGAACAAACAGAGAAAGAGGAGAGTGAAGATGTGAAGATTGAAAAAACATTGAGAGTGAAACATGAAGAAACTGAGGAACAAACAGGTTGGTTTCATTCTCAAAGCTCAACTCAGTCATTTGATCATTATTAAAATCTCCAGCTCTACAGAATTGATTGATATTTTTGAAGAATGTCATATGAGTGTCATAATTAAAGTGCTATTATTTGACATGGAGCGGGGACAGACATGTTAAGATCACATGGCCAGACAAACACTAATGCTGTGAAGATCCGGCTTCCATTTGTTATTATTAAATTAGGAAAAAAGAATTCAGTAATAGCCTTTTATCAGAATCAGAATCAGAAAGAGCTTTATTGCCAAGTGTGCTTGCACACACAAGGAATTTTTCTTGGTGCTGAAGCTTCCAGTGCACATATACAATACAAACACAACAAGAACATAGTAATACAAATTCTAAGAATAAAAATATGAAAAATAGTTTAAAAAATATTAGGTCACAGTTACGTTTAGTCAGACTAAACATTTACAAATTATGAACATATTTACAATATTTGAGTAGTATGAATATATAAATATAAATAATCTCCTGAGTTTAGAAGATTGCACTAAACAGTCCGAGTATTGCACTTTTATGTGTATTTTAACTGTTAAAGAGGGAAATGGCCTGTGGGAAGAAACTGTTCCTGTGCCCAGATGTTCTGGTGGCCAGTGATCGGAGTCGCCGTCCTGATGGTAACAGTTCAAACAGGAGGTGTCCAGGGTGAGCGGAGTCTGGGATGATTTTCCCTGCTCTCTTCCTCACTCTGGAAGAGTTCAGGTCCTGGAGGGTTGGCAGGGGAGCACCAATAATCCTCTCCGCAGTCCGGATTGTGCTTTGTAGTCGCTTGATGTCAGATTTGGTAGCTGAACCAAACCAGACAGTGATGGAAGTGCATAACACAGACTCAATGACAGCGAGTAGAACTGAATCAGCAGCTCCTGTGGGAGGTTGAGCTTCCTCAGCTGATGAAGGAAGTACAGTCTCTGCTGGGTCTTTTTCACAATGGAGTCAATGTAATTGTCCCACTTCAGGTCCTGAGAGATGGTAGTGCCCAGGAACCTGAATGACTCCACTGCTTCCACAGTGCTGTTCATGATGGTGAGTGGGGGAGAGCTGGGCTGTTCCTCCTGAAGTCCACAATCATCTCCACCGTTTTGAGCGTGTTGAGCTCAAGGTTGTTATAACTGCACAAGACAGCCAGCTGTTCAACCTCCAGTCTGTAAGCAGACTCATCACCGTTTTGGATGAGGCCGATGACAGTGGTGTCGTCTGCAGATCTCAGGAGCTTCACAGAGGGGTCTTTAGAAGTGCAGTCATTGGTGTACAGGGAGAAGAGCAGCGGGGAGAGAACACACCCCTGGTGGACGCCAGTGCTGGTAGTGAGAGTCCTGGATGTGAGTTTGCCCAGTCTCACTCGCTGTTGTCGGTCTGTCAGGAAGCTGGAGATCCACTGACAGATTGAGGATGGCATGGAGAGCTGGGTCAGTTTAGCTGAGAGAAGATCAGGCATGATGGTATTGAAGGCCGAACTGAAGTCCACAAATAAGATCCTTGCATAAGTCCCAGGTCTGTCGAGATGTTGCAGGATATAATGCAGTCCCATGTTGACTGCATCATCCACAGACCTGTTTGCTCTGTAGGCAAACTGAAGAGGATCCAGCAAGGGTCCAGTGATCTCCTTCAGGTGGGCCAGAACCAGTCTTTCAAACGACTTCATGACCACAGACGTGAGAGCGACAGGTCTGTAGTCATTAAGTCCAGTGATTTGGGGTTTTTTGGGGACGGGAATGATAGTGGAGCTTTTGAAGCAGCAGGGAACTTCACACTGCTCCAATGATCTGTTGAAGATCTGCGTGAAGACTGGGGCCAGTTGGTCAGCGCAGGCTTTCAAACAGGCATATGAGATGCCGTCTGGGCCTGAAGGTTTCCTAGTCTTCTGTTTTTGAAGACTCGGCTCACATCCTCCACACAGACCTTAAGCTCGGGTTGGATGGCAGGAGGAGGGAGGAGAGGGGTGCAGGAGGTGATGGGGGACGTGTGAATTGCAGATCAGAGCGGGTGTGTGGTGTGAGACTGGGCTTTTCAAATCTGCAGTAAAAAGCATTCAGCTCATCTGCCAGTTGTTGATTCTCAGCAGATCGGGGGGGTGGTGACTTGTAATTGGTGATATTCTTCAAGCCTGTCCAGACTGAGGCAGGGTCGTTGGAAGAAAACTGGTTTCTCAGCTTATCAGAGTAGCTTCTTTTAGCAACTCTGATCTCCTTTGTCAGTCTGTTTCTGGCCTGGTTATACAAGACTTTATCCCCACTTCTGTAAGCATCCTCTTTGGCATGACAAAGCTGTTTGAGTTTCCCAGTAAACCATGGTTTATCATTAGTGAATGATAAGAATGTCCTGGTAGGAATGCATGTATCCTCACAGAAACTGATGTATGATGTAACGGACTCTGTGAGCTCATCCAGATCGGTGGTAGCAGCTTCAAAAACAGTCCAATCAATGCAATCGAAGCAGATTGCACTGATTGCAGATTTATAATTACTTGTGACATTAAACCCAAAATCTACTTTATGTATTGAAATCCATTAATTTATGTCACTTAATTACACTAGATAACAGTATCTAACAAAATCTGTGTTTTGCATAAAGCAAAACATAAAATGTGTCTGATCAGCTTTACATTTGTTGTCTATGTAAACTTCCATCCATTTAGCCCAAAAACCGGATGCTAATGGCTTGGTCAAAAGGAATTCTGCGTGTAAGCCTTTTCAGCATTTTGGTGAAGTTCTCTTAAAGGGTTAGTTCACCCAAAAATGAAAATTCTGTCATTAATTACTTACCCTCATGTCGTTCGACACCCGTAAGACCTCCGTTCATCTTCAGAACAGAAATGAAGATATTTTAGTGTAAATCTGATGGCTCTGAAAGGCCTCCATTGGCACACTGCACTTTACACTCTCAAGACCCTTAAAAGACACTAAAGACGTCGTTACAAAGTCCATCTCACTACAGTGGTTCTAAAATAACTTTATGAATCGGCGAGAATAGTTTTTGTGCGCAAAAAAACCCTAAATAACGACTTGCATTGTGATGACGATTTCAAAACAAGGCATCATGAAGCTTCGAAGCGTTATGAATCAGTGAGCCGAATCATGATTCGGATCCCGTATCAAACCGCCAAACTGCTGAAATTTGGCGATTCAAACCGCTGACTCGACTCGCTGATTCATAACGCTTAACGCATAACATTTTCTACTTCTGATTTCATTTCTAGTGAGAAATTACTAATGTAGTAATTCAATATTTGTTTAGTTCTCACCAAAGCTCTCTCTATTTTGCTTTAGATCATTAAACTGATACACTGCCTAAGAAGTCTGTCCGAAATCAGTTTCATGAGGTACCTTCATGCACAAACACTGTCTTACAAGCCATTGTCTGATAAGGCAACGAGTCAGCTGTCTAGGTTTTCGGACGCAGCCAAAGTCTAACTAGGCATACTAGACACCTCCAGCAGGGGCGTTGAGGTAAGCTGGAGCTAAACTATCTAGGACAGTGGCCTTCCAGGACCGAGTTTGGACACCCCTGGTGTAAACATTTGAAGTTATCAAAGTTATGTTTACACCAGGGGTGTCCAAACTTGGTCCTGGAGGGCCATTGTCCTGCAGAGTCACACAAATTATTCATTATTTTTTTTGTCATCTTTATTTCCTACAAATACAAAAGCAATAATTAGTTTTTTTCTGTTGGGTCTTAATACCCTTCCACAATATCCTCTTCATCTGTCAGGGGTGCTGGTGTTTTGCGAGCCTCTGAGTAGAATGAGTTGAAATATGGCTATAATTCAGTGGGTACCATGATGTAAATCCATTTCTTTCCTATCTGTCTCATTTGATCCATCTGTAATGAGGGTGTATTGATTCTCTCATCAGCATTTCCAGTGTTTTAGAAATGTGTGGCCACTGCTTGATTTATAATACAGGCGTATTTGTTCTTGCCCATTTGTACTCCTGTATGAGTGGCCTGAGATGATCTGCGACATCCAGTGGGTTGAGATCAGATTGTGTGTGATGGGTTATCTTTGGCTCATCAAAGAGCACATGCAACCAAATTAGATGACTAGCAGTTTAGACTAGTCAATTAGCCACTGGTTAATCTATTGACAGCCCTAGTAAACATATTTGGATCAAGTAAATTATTTGAGCGATTCCTGATGGAATCTGTCTTAAATGTGTGTAGTTTAGTGGACAAGGCAACAGACTATAGTAGGATAATACTTTCTTGACCATAAACAATAAAATCATAATACTTATCCAACACAATACTCAGTCCTTCCAGAAAAATGCGGCTTTTTTTTGTGATTGTTGCGGGCAAAAATCCTTGATTATGCGGCACGTTTTCTTAAAAAATGCGATGAAAAATGCGGGATATTTTTGCAATTTTATGCGATAAAATTGCGAGAACTTGCAAAAACTGCGGTTTGATGAGAAAGAGAAAAAAAGCACTACATCACAGAAAGTGCTGGAATATTTAAGTTCTCATCTTGTTTTATTGAAGACCTTAATAATGGCTCAAATTTACAAAACATTTAGTCAATCAAGTTCTGTAGCTTTACAAAAGGAATATGCTACAACTTCTGAAAATTTTTATAAATAACTTCTGTCATTAATGACTTCCCTTTATGTTGTTGGACACAAATTAAGATATTTTAGTTGAATTCCGATGGCTCAGAAAGGCCTCCATTGGCACAATGTACACTCTCAAGACCCATAAAAGGTAGCCTACTAAAGACGTCGTTACAAAGTCCATCTCACTACAGTGGTTCTACAATAACTTTATGAAGCGACGATAATAGTTATTGTGTGCAAAAAAAACTAAATAACGACTTATATAGTGATGACTGATTTCAAAACACAGCATCATGATGCTATGAATCATCGAGTCGATTCATGATTCGGATTGCGTGTCAAACTGCTGAAATACGTGACTTTGGCGATCCAACCCGCTGAATCGACTCATTGATTCATAACGCTTCAAACCGCTGAATCAACTCATTGATTCATAACGCTTCAAACCGCTGAATCGACTCATTGATTCATAACGCTTCAAAGCTTCATGATGCTGTGTTTTGAAATCAGTCAGCACACAGGGAAACTGCTTTGCTCTTTTGCTGTTATTTTTGTTGGCCAATGGGAGTTTGTGCTTCATCATGGTTTCACCGGTATCTTTGGTTTCTCCACGGGGTCACCACGTCACTTCAAAACGTTCCCATGGCAATAGGCGGAAATGGCGGCTCTTGTGTGAAGTAAACGAAAATTTTTCAACTTTCTGCTTATATATATGACTTTTTTTGCAACAAAAATGCGGGGATTATGAAATCATGATAGCCCCGCATATTTTGCACGCGGAAATAGGCAATTTATGCGGCGAAAGTGCGGCGTATTTGAAAAAATGCGGCCCCCGCATGAATATGCGGACTTTGGCTGATTATGCGTTAAATCACGCGATCGCATAATCGCGTTTTTCTGGAGGGACTGAATACTACATTAACTGGCCTACCATAATATGAGAGCAACATGTATGTACATGCTTGTATTTATGAGAGAATCGTGTTTTTATGCGTGGTTATTTAAAAAAAAACATGAGGCCAAAAAATGCATAGTAAATGTGTCTACAAGAATTTTGAATAATGGATGTTTTTGGAGTTTTTGCTTTAAAATGAAAACCATTGTGCAAACATTCACATAAAACAATATATTGATATCATTTTCGTAAGAAACTGTTTACAAAGCCCATATGCGAAGAGGCATGAACGATCATGAATAATGATGTGATTCACACCTGAGAAGACAAAGAACCACATAATGAGCTGCATAATGAATGAGCCTTTGAGTCACGTTTAGTGAGGAGAACAAGTATTTGATACACTGCCGATTTTGCAGGTTTTCCTACTTGCAAAGCATGTAGAGGTCTGTAATTTTTATCATAGCTCTTCAACTGTGAGAGACGCAAAAATCCAGAAAATCACATTGTATGATTTTTAAATAATTAATTTGCATTTTATTGCATGACATAAGTATTTGATCACCTACCAACCAGTAAGAATTCCAGCTCTCACAGACCTGTTTTTCTTTAAGAAGCCTTCCTGTTCTCCACTCATTACCTGTATTAAAGGGCGCCTATTATGCCCCTTTTTACCAGATGTAATATAAGTCTCAGGTGTCCCCAAAGTGTGTCTGTGAAGTTTCAGATCAAAATTCATCACAGATCATTTAATATACTATTTTGAAAATGCTCATTTTTTGGGTTTGTGTAAAATGAGCTGTTTTCTGCATGTCTCCTTTAATGCAAATGCTCCCCACACCAGAAGGCGCCTGTATGTTTTAAAGCCTTAACACTCTCAACTTGAGCACACACACCCGACGCATGCGCACAGAGAGCTGGATGTCCGTCTGTGATTAGGCTATTCAACTAGACTAGTGCTCTTTCTTGTGTTATTGCAATTAAACTGTCAAATGCACACACTTTTATGTCAGAAACACACAAAGTTCACATGAAAACAGTTGGTTATGTCTGCACTTATGCAGCAAATACAGAAATCCCGTGTTTGTATTAGATCCGTGTAACGTTACTAAAGTGAAAGCAGTGTAATATTAAAGAAACTGTTAAAGGGTAACTTCAGTGATTTAGCATTAGGCTTTGTATCAGTAGAAATATAATAAGAAATAATACCCGGTAGTATATTCAAATTATGGTACTTTCCCTCCTCATATCCCCCTGAGACGAGAGAATTAAGCATTTTATTTCTGGAAAAATTCCTCCGATTTTTTTGGCCAGAGGCTAAAGACTACAGCCACTAGATGGAGCTGTTCCGCATGTTATCAACCCGCCCATAGGGGAGAGATCTCACGCACAGAATGTAAGACACAGACGGCCGCATGGATAATCATAATAACGGAGCGGTGCAGAGCAAAGTGAGTGTTTCAACTTTTCAATGAATTCCTGTGATAGTTTAGCTTCCATATGCGATCTGAAAACGTGCCAGACTGGCGCTTAACGTTATCTCAGCTCTGCTCAGCTCTTCGTGAGGAATGAAATCTGACACTGCTGTGTCTGTGCCGTGACTTTCATTCGACTCACTCACACTTTATTGAAAAGACACGTTCAGTTTTTAATTGTAGTGTTTATTCTCTAACTGAACGAAATGATTGTATTACTATGAAGATCAAAACGACGATGTACGGAGTGGCCTCGTAGGGCAGCGAAGCAAGTGCATTCTGGGAGTTGTTTTCTTTCATCCACATGAGACAAAAATACATTTTTTGTCTTTTCTCAGTCTAGAAGGCACCAAATTAAAAAATAAATTCACATTTCTACTGCATAAATGACCCAGTTTAAATACAAAGCTTAATGCTAAATCACTGAAGTTACCCTTTAATATGAATCAAACAGAAGATAAACAGAAAATCACTCACGACTCTTGACTGAATGAACTTTAGTAGCTTTATTAAGAACACATTTCTTACTTGAATGCTGCTGTTAAATGCTCTGGCGAGGAGATAAAAATGGCGTACTGTGTACAGCTCTCTGAGGGCGGGGTCTTTGCTAATAGACCCCATCAACACTCGTGGGCGGGGCCTGTTAAATGTGACGTCACTTTACCAGGATTCTGCAAACGGCTTGCTCTGAGACACTGCTTATGATTTATGGGCATTAAAAAAATACTGCACTGTATTGAGGGGCGGATGGATGGGGGCATGCATCTTGGCCAACAACCTCCTTCCCTCAGTAAGAGTATTGAAGATGGGTCGTAACTGGGTCTTCCAGCATGGCAATGACCCGAAACACACAGCCAGGCTGTGTGATGCTATAAATGAAGTCCAGTCAAACATTTGGACATTACTATTTAAGGAGTGGCTCCGTAAGAAGCATCTCAAGGTCCTGGAGTGGCTTAGCCAGTCTCCAGACCTGAACCCAATAGAAAATCTTTGGAGGGAGCTGAAAGTCTGTATTGCCCAGCAACAGCCCCGAAACCTGAAGGATCTGGAGAAGGTCTGTATGGAGGAGTGGGCCAAAATCCCTGCTGCAGTGTGTGCAAACCTGGTCAAGAACTACAGGAAACGTCTGATCTCTATAATTGCAAACAAAGGTTTCTGTACCAAATATTAAGTTCTGCTTTTCTGATGTATCAAATACTAATGTCATGCGATAAAATGCAAATTAATTACTTAAAAATCATACAATGTGATTTTCTGGATTTTTGTTTTAGATTCCGTCTTTCACAGTTGAAGAGTACCTTTGATAAAAATTACAGCCTTCTACATTCTTTTTTAAGTGGGCAAACCTGCAAAATCGGCAGTGTATCAAATACTTGTTCACCCCACTGTATGTGAGGAAACAGCATGAAAGAATGTGAGGAAAAAACAGGACAAAATGCATTTGAGAGTCAAAGGCATTTTGAGTACTCGGTTATACCTGGAAATAAATCCTGATTTACTATCAATGTTGGAAACTGCTGTACTTCTTTATATATATATATATATATATATATATATATATATATATATATATATAAAACCTGTGATCATTTATTGATCCAAGAATCCTGAAAAAAGTAAGATTCTTGGCTGATGAAAATTCAGCTTTGCATCACAGAAATAAATTATATTTTATAGTACATGTCTATCAAAATAGAAAACCTTTATTTTAAATGGATTTTTTGTTGTATTTTTGGTCAAATAAATACTTGATGAGCATAAGAGACTTCTTTCAAAAACATTAATTCAAATAGTAATGTCCAAATGTTTGACTGGACTTCATTTATAGCATCTGAGCAGAACTTTGTGAACAGAATCTTTATTGATGTGACACTAGGCTACTTTACAGTAAACCCTTCATAATCCGTCCAAAACAGGCCAAAGAAATCTTGTCTAAACATTCTTGCGTCTATGACATTTTATGATTTGAGAAATATGCTATATCTGTTCTATTACAGAACCTATAAATGTTATTCTGCAGTTTAATACGTTTCCTAAAGCATATTATTTCATTATTTATTACAAAGAGATTTCATCTCAGTATAGTTTTGGAAAACTGTGAAAATTGTAAGTATGTGTGTAGTAAGTGAAAGTGCACGTCAGTTCTATTCATTCACACATGCAGAATATACAGGATTCATATTTAAACAGTCTTTTTGCGGTTTAATATTCACAGACGCAAGTCTATATCGCAATTAGAAGAACAGAGAATAAATTTAACTGTCACAATCCTCGGCTGGATCCGTTGTTCCTCGAAATGAAACCAACTTTTCTTCTGAGGTAAATCATCCCAGGATTATTCCACACCGCATCTCAAAGCGATGTAAATTCATCGCGCTAAACTTGATGTATTTTACCGAGTTGTTGTGGGTTTTAACTTGTTTGCATAGATCTCCTCAGAATTAGCCTTTGAATAGAGCGCACAATCCGTGGGCGTGGCCCATTAGCAGATAATGAGGCAGCAAGTGAACGACTGACATCTCTCTTTTTAAATGGATCACATAAACAGAGAATATTTGAGTTCAAGTTGATGTTCATAATTTAAAAACCTGACATTTCTTTAGACTTATGTCTCATATGTTGTGTGACAAGTATTAACTAAGTTGCAGTTCATTTTCTGCAGAGTATCAGAATGGAATTCATTGAAAGAAAGCCGGCAGATTGCACATCATGTTTGTTTTCTTTGTTTTGCAAATAGCACAGCATTTTGTTTTTTTATTGTGAGTGCACAAAAACAGAAGTAGAAAATGAACAGATTTGAATGGTGTATAGCACTTGCCTGTATGACTAAAATCTATGGAGTATTTTGAGTCTCTTTCGCACTAAGAAAAAAAGCGAGTTGGTCATGCTGGACCTCTAGGGGTTAATGCTTTACAAATGTTTTGATGGCTGTTGTGTTGTGCTATTAAACTGGGGTTAACTTTTGTCTTTTTTGCCTTAGACCTGATGCTGTTGAAAGAGGAGTGTGAAGTACTAAAGGAAATGGAAGAAAAAGATCAATATGAGAATGATCATGATTTCATAACTGAAGAAACATATTTTAGTTGCTCACAGACTGAAAAGACTTCAAAAACAAGCAGAGAAAAAAATGAAAATAAAGAAACAAGTTACTTCACCCGCTTTCAGGGTAGAAAGAGTTTGAATCAACAAAGAAATCTTACAGACCACATGAGAACGCACACTGGAGTGAAGCCTTACACCTGCCAAAGTTGTGGAAAGAGTTTTGATAAACATGAAAACCTTATAGTCCACATGAGAGTTCACTCTGGAGAGAAACCCTACACGTGCCCTCAGTGTGGAAAGAGTTTCAATCAAAAAGGACACTTTAAAGGCCACTTAACAATTCACACTGGAGAGAAGCCGTTCACCTGCCAACAGTGTGGAAAAAGTTTTAACAGAAAAGAAAGCCTTAACACACACATGAGAATTCACACTGGAGAGAAGCCTTACACCTGCCAACAGTGTGGAAAGAGTTTCAACAGAAAAGGAATCCTTGACACACACATGAGAGTTCACACTGGAGAGAAGCCGTTCGCCTGCCAACACTGTGAAAAAGTTTTCAGCCATAAAGGAAGTCTTGATTCCCACATGAGAACTCACACTGGCGAGATCTCCTACACCTGCCGACGGTGTGGAAAGAGTTTTGAACAACATGAAAACCTTAAAGTCCACATGAGAAGTCACTCTGGAGAGAAACCCTACACGTGCCCTCAGTGTGGAAAGAGTTTCAATCATAAAGGACAATTTAAAAGCCACTTAAGAATTCACACTGGAGAGAAGCCGTTCACCTGCCAACAGTGTGGGAAAAGTTTTAACAGAAAAGGAGTCCTTAACACACACATGAGATCTCACACTGGAGAGAAGCCTTACACCTGCCCTCAGTGTGGAAAGAGTTTCAACAGAAAAGGAATCCTTGACACACACATGAGAATTCACTCTGGAGAGAAGCCGTTCATTTGTGATCTCTGTGGAGAGAGTTTCAGATATAAAGTCACCTTAAAGCAGCACATGAGGATTCACTTATGAGAGAACGATTTTACATCATCAGTCTGGAATGAGTTTCAGACAGAAAAACCTTAAAGTCCCTGTAAATGCAATTCTGAGATTTGTTTCTAAACACATTATAAATGTTAGAAATGTATTGCTGAAACACGTTACAAGTCACTGTGAACTGTGTAGTACTGGATTGTGGAATTAGACCGTTAAACAGTTTTTCACCATTACTGTGTTCAGGATTTTTTGGGCGGGGCTAAAACGGTAGCTCGAAGAAGCACTGGAGCCACTGTGCATAAAGCCCCTCCCCCAACACTATAATAACTGTTGATGACACACTGGAGCCACTGTGCGTATAGCCCCTCCCCCAACACTATAATAACTGTTGATGACACACTGGAGCCACTGTGCCATATTAGGGGTGTAACGATATTCAAACCGAACCGAAAAACCGCGATACACCACCCACGGTTCGAACCGCAATCCTCTCATGTCGAACCGAACGTGCCCCACCCCTGCTGCCCCAGCTCAGCTCTCACTTCACCTTATGCCACAAAAAAAAAATCTTCCTTGACATTAGATTAAATAGTAACTTTTAACAACTAATAAGAGCTGTATTTTTACTAAATATTATTATAATAATAATATTTACTAAGTATACACTAACTTTTAACCGGAGTCAGATAAATCCCAGCACATAGAGACTCTTTCACCTAGATATTATCATATAGAGACTGTGTCTGTTCCCTGAATTAGTAAATACAAAAAAACATCAAAACCATTCAACAGTAAAAATTTAATTGACGTCCAACAAATAAACAAAATATATAATACAGATGAACAATTGATAAAGCTTGGGTTGCTGAATATTAGATCCCTTTCCCCAAAAGCGCTTATTGTTAATGATATTATTACAGATAATAATCTAGATGTGCTGTGTTTGACAGAAACCTGGCTAAAACCTGACGACTACATTACCTTAAATGAGTCCACCCCCCAAGATTATTGTTATAAACATGAGCCGCGTCTGAAAGGTAAAGGGGGAGGGGCTGCTGTAATTTATAATAATATCTTCAGTATTACTCAGAAGTCTAGTTTCAAATATAATTCCTTCGAAGTTTTGGTGCTTTATGTAACGCTATGTAGTGTACATGATAAAACCTGTTTAAAATTTGTGTTAGCTACTGTATACAGGCCACCAGGGCATAATACAGACTTTATCAAAGAATTTGCTGATTTTCTATCAGAGTTAGTACTGGCCGTAGATAAAGTACTAATTGTTGGTGATTTTAATATCCATGTAGACAACGGAAAAGACGTATTGGGATTAGCATTTAAAGACACACTAAACTCTATTGGAGTTAGGCAACACGTTGTCAGGAGCCACTCATCGCCATAATCATACTTTAGACCTAATATTGTCACATGGAATAAATGTTGATACCGTTGAAATTCTGCAGCAGAGCGATGACATCTCAGATCATTACTTAGTATCATGTATACTTAATTTAGCTAAGGTTGCAAAGCTGCCCCCTCGCTTTAAAAATGGCAGGACAATCACTGCCGCTACTAAAGATTGCTTTTTAAATAATCTCCCTCATCAGTATCATCTGCTCAGCATCCCAGATAGTATAGGAGAACTCGATGTTGCAACAGAAACTATTGACTCTCTCTTTTCCAGTACTTTAGACACAGTTGCTCCTCTGCGCTTAAAGAAGATTAAAGAAAATAGTCCAACGCCGTGGTACAACGAGCACACCCTCACACACACAGACACACACACACACACACACACACACACACACACACTCTCGGGCCCTTAAAACAGCAGCCAGAAAAATGGAGCGCAACTGGAAGAAAACAAAATTAGAGGTATTTCGTAATTCGTGGAAAGAGCACATGATCACATACAGAAAGGCTGTAAAAACTGCTAGATCTGCTTATTTCTCAACTCTCTTGGAAGAAAACAAACACAACCCAAGGTATTTATTCGATATAGTGGCTAAATTAACCAAAAATAAAGCTTCAACTTCTGATGATTGTGAACAGCACAGCAGTAATGACTTTATGAACTTCTTCACATGTAAGATTGATAATATTAGGAAAACATTTTTAACCATGCAGCGTCTACTACAGCATCACATCAGACAGAGCATTGTAGTGTCACTGAGGAAAATCTACACTCATTCACTGCTATAGGAGAAGAAGAATTGGCTAAACTTGTTAAATCATCTAAATCAACAACATGTATGCTCGACCCTATACCAACTAGGCTATTAAAAGAGATGCTACCAGAGGTCATAGATCCTCTTCTTAATATCATTAATTCATCTTTGTCATTAGGATATGTACCGAAAACTTTTAAGTTGGCTATTATTAAACCACTTATTAAAAAAACGCAACTTGATCCTACAGATTTAGTCAATTATAGACCAATCTCAAATCTACCCTTTCTGTCAAAAATACTTGAAAAGGCAGTGTCTTCACAATTATGTTCCTTTTTAGAAAGAAATGGTATCTGTGAGGATTTCCAGTCAGGATTTAGACCGTATCATAGTAATAATAATAATAATAATAAGTTTAATTTATATAGCGCCTTTCCCAAGCTCAAGGACGCTTCACAATAACAGTAAGTAACAAGCAGTTTACACATAGACGGACAGTGGACATTTGCCCAGTCCAAGTAATGAGCGATTGCAGTTGCAAATCGCACTACATATGCAATAACATGAAAAACAAAGGCAACAAACATTAATTACAGACAGCATGGTGGGCAGTTTGAGTAAAGATGCAACAGATTATTGGTAGTCAGTTAACATTGTGATTGTGTTATGTCAAGTTAACATATTCATGACTGATAATACTGATTAAACAAATGTGTTTTAAGTTTACTTTTAAAATCATTTAACGTGGTTGTTGTCCTGAGAGCCAGGGGGAGAGAGTTCCATAGCTTAGGGGCTGTAACAAAGAAAGACCTGCCACCCATAGATGATAGGCGAAATCTCCGCTCACAGAGGAGTTCACAGCCAGAAGATCGGAGAGTTCGAGGGGGAATATAAGGAGAAAGTAATTCAGAGAGATAGGCTGGAGCAAGACCATTGAGTGACTTAAAGGTAAGCAGAAGAATTTTGTAAGTGATACGGGATAACACGGGTAGCCAGTGCAGTTTGAACAGAATTGGAGTGATATGGGCAGTTTTTTTAGTGTGAGTTAGCAGTCTTGCGGCTGAGTTTTGGATATATTGCAAACGTGAGATAGAGTGTGCTGGTAGTCCAGAAAAAAGAACATTACAGTAGTCGAGGCGAGATGTGATGAACGCGTGGACTAGTGCTTCAGCGTCTTTTGGGCTGACATAGGGGCGGAGTTTGGCAATACGGCGCAGATGAAAAAAGGACGCTTTACAAAGTTGGCTAATGTAAGCGTCGAACGTCAGTGAAGGATCAAGAATGATACCCAAATTTTTGACAGTGGCAGATGGAATTATTGATGTAGCTTCAAGGTCAAGTCTGGGAATATCACTTATATTCTTTGTTAGAGATGGAGGGCCAATGATTAATATTTCTGTTTTAGTCAGATTCAGACTGAGAAAGTTGGAGTTGAGCCAGGTCTTTAACTCATTTACACATGATGATAGTGATGTGGTCTGGTAAATATAATCCGGTCGGCAAGCAGTATATATCTGGATATCGTCGGCATAGCAGTGATATTGAAAACCATGGCGGCGAATAATTTGTCCGAGAGGCAAAATGTAAATAATAAATAGTAACGGGCCAAGAACTGAACCCTGTGGAACACCTTGTTTGAGAGTGACAGTGGGAGATTTGTAATTGTGCATAGTGATGTAGTATTTCCTATCTGTTAGATAGGAGGAAAACCAGGATAATGCAGCCCCTGAGATACCAATCTCTGATAGGCGCATGAGTAGGACTTTATGACAGACAGTGTCAAAAGCTGAGCTGAGGTCGAGTAGTAGAAGTAAGGAAATGTTTCCCGAGTCACCAGCGAGTAAGAGGTCGTTGATAACCCTTGCTAATGCAGTTTCAGTACTGTGGTTTTGGCGAAAACCAGACTGAAATAAATCAAAACTATTGTTGAGAGATAGATATGACTGCAATTGAGTGGCGACAACCTTTTCCATGATTTTTGAGACATACGGTAAATTGGAGATTGGGCGGTAGTTAGCGTATTCAGTTGGGTCCAGATTAGTTTTTTTAAGAATAGGAGTAACTGCAGCCGTCTTTAGTGAGACTGGAACAGAGGCAGAGAGAATAGACATGTTTACAAGATGTGATATAGGTGCAGAAATGGCAGAGTTACAGTGTTTCAGAAGTGTTGTAGGTGCAGGATCCAGCCGGCAAGAAGAAGAATTGGATTTCTGTATCATTTCACTAATCAAGATGGGATTGGTCAACATAAAGTTATTAAGTGTTTTTGTCTGAGCTTGCTCACAACTAGAAGTGGTCGGTTCATCACTAAAAGTCCCACGTAAAGCATCCAGTTTCCCCTGAAAGTGGTGCAGAAAAGAACAGCACAAGTCGTCAGATTCTTGTAGACAGGCATTGTGCACGGGTGCCTGAACAAGCTTATTTACAATGCTGAATAGTGATTTAGGCCTGTTGTTTGCGTTATTGATTAAATTAGCGATATAAGAAGAGTGAGCTGTATTTAAGGCGGTTTTGTAAAGCGTAATATGGTCCGAAAATGCTTGGAAGTGTACAGTTAGATTGGTTTTCCGAAAGAGACGTTCCAGCTGTCTGCCTCTTGCTTTCATAGCCCGTAGCTCAGCATTAAACCACGGCGAAGAGTGGGACAAGGGAACAGACCTAGTCCTAATTGGAGCATGCTCATCCAAAACATCAGCAATGGCAGAATGGTACAAATCAAATATTTTGGATGGACAGGTGGAATCAAAAACATCAGAAATAGCAGAAGAAGTAATCGATGCGGCAAACATGCTAGCATTAATAACATTGATCTTACGATAAGAGATGTTAATATTGTCAGTACATTTAGTTGGACAGATTAGTGTAAAATCAAGGGTAATAAGCTTGTGATCAGAGATAGGAGTCACCAGACCATTGATGGAGATGTCATTCAAGCCAGATGTACAAACTAAGTCAAGTGTGTGGCCGTGAGTATGAGTTGGGAAGTTAACATTCTGATAAAGTTCAAAGCAGTCCAGAACAGTCATTAACTGAGTCCTATTAGAGGAGGGAATATCAACGTGAATGTTAAAGTCACCAAGCAAGATGACCTTGGATGATGAATCACAGGCTAGCGTTAGTAGTTCACTTAGTTCAGAGAAAAAATCGTTTTGCTGTTTGGGTGGTCTATAAATCAGGATGATTGTAAGGGGACTGTTAGAGGAAGTTTTCAAAACCATATATTCAAATGACGTAGTAGTGTGGAAGTCCAGCTGAGCAAGTGTTATGGAGTTGCGATAAATGACCGCAAGGCCACCCCCTTTAGTATATAAACGTGGCTTAGACAGGTGCTGGTATCCGTATGGTGTTAGCAGATTAAGATGCATGAAGTCATTCGGTGTTTGCCAAGTCTCAGTAAGGAATATCATATCCAGATTTTTGTCAGTAATAAGTTCACTTAGGTAGGGGCCTTTGTCCGAGATAGAGCGACAGTTCAGTAGAGCAAAGTGGTTTTGCAGCACTTCTGAGTTATCAGCTGAATTGACATTGAAATCTGACTTTCTTACGCAGACAAGCGATCGCGGTGGACGGCAGTCGCTTAGGCGTTTCGGATTGACCATAGTTCTGTGGCTTGACCAGATGCACGGGATAACAGTTGGTGTTGATTGCTGATAGTTAAAGGGACTTCGGACTGAACGGTGCACGTAGCGCGGGCGCCGGGTGATCCCGAGCGAGCGGCAGTGCTCGTATGTTTCAGAGTTGAGGCGTGGGTGCCGGTTAAGCGCCCTGAGTTCGCGTGACAGATATCCAAAATCCATGTTGGAAGGAAACCCAGTAAAAATAAGGGAAACCAGAGACAGCATGAGTGCTATAGCCTTTGGTGTGTTTGTAATCGCCATGAGAAAATCAACTACCAGCAGAGTTACGTTAGCCAGGACCACAACCATCACAACATCTATAAAAGCTTACGGAGAGGAAAGCTATCCAACCTGACAGCAAGCTAATCGAACAACTGGTAAGAAGAGTGTTAACTCACCTCACAGTCAATCCAACAGATGGAGGAGAGAAGGGTGAGAGGGCTCGTAGCAGGCTGACAGCAGAGAATCTCAGCGGTGACAGCAACAAAAGTACACTCAGCCAAGTAGAAAAAGTTAAGTCCAGTTTGTAGCAGGATGCAGAAAAAGAAAGAAACACCAACTGTCCAAGAAGCGGACACAGCAAACGTAAACAATAGACGACGAAGCGTGGAGCGGCAGCCAGATGCGCGCAGCGTTCCCACACAGCGTTCAAACACCGGAAGTCACAAACACCGGAAGTCACAAACATCAAACACCGGAAGTCACCTCTGATGCAATAAAGTGACTCCCCCTGTTTCTACTCCAAATAGAAGAGTACTGAGACTGCTCTCATCAGAGTTACAAATGATTTACTCTTATCATCCGATCGTGGCTGTATCTCTCTATTAGTGTTACTCCATCTTAGCGCTGCATTTGATACTATCGACCACAACATTCTTTTGAATAGACTCGAAAGTTATGTAGGTATTAGTGGAATTGCATTATCATGGTTTAAATCATACCTATGCGACCGTTATCAGTTTGTAGTAGTAAATGAAGATATGTTACACCGATCGCAAGTTCAGTATGGAGTACCACAAGGCTCAGTGCTAGGACCGCTACTCTTCACCCTGTACATGCTACCACTGGGAGATATCATTAGGAAGCATGGCGTTAGTTTTCATTTTTATGCTGACGATACTCAGCTCTATATTTCTTCACGCCCTGAAGAAACTTACCAATTCACAAGATTAACGGAATGCATAGCTGATATAAAACATTGGATGACCGGTAATTTCTTGCAACTCAATTCAGAAAAAACTGAATTTTTAATTATTGGACAAAAAAGCTCCACAAGTAGTAACCTAGAATACTGTCTAACACTTGATGCTCTGTCAAGTCCTCGTCGTCAGTGAGGAACCTGGGTGTGCTCTTTGATACCAATCTTTCGTTTGAAAGCCACGTTTCTAGCATCTGTAAAACTGCTTTCTACAGACAGGTAAGCGGTTTTCTGAGGTGAGAGAGGTTTTGTTATTTTTTAACAAGCTACGAAAATGACAGTGTTGCTGGGACTCCAGGTAGCATTTTGCCTACTTGCCTAAATGAGGAAACTGGCTCTTTTTGTCCTTCCACCATGCAGCAACTTGAGCGATCACCCAAAGTGAAGTGACATGCACTTGGAAGACAAAAGTCAAGTCAAGTCAACTTAATTTATATAGCGCTTTTAACAATGTAGATTGTTTCAAAGCAGCTTTACAGTGTTAAACAGGAAAATAATGCAGCATAATTTTATTCAGCTGTATAGCCATTCTGGAAACATTTCAAGTATCATACAGTGACAGTGTGGGCGTTAGATCAATAATTCGATCAGTAATTTATTTTAAATGGTTAATTTAGTTTAAATTTTTCAACTAAACATCGAAATAAATCTAAATAATAATGTCCCCAACTGAGCACGCCAAGCCAGAGGCAACAGTGGCAAGGAAACCAAAACCCCATTAGGTGACCTAATGGAGAAAAATAAACCTTGGGAGAAACCAGGCTCAGTCGGGGTGCCAGTTCTCCTCTGGCCAATTAACAAACAGCGTATTATTATTATTATTATTATTATTATTCTGGCAGCTTTACAGCTCAGAGGTCATAATAGATCAGAATATTCGAGGGACCGGGGGCAACATGCTGGAGACGGGTTTATTGAGGATGATGTTGAATAAATAATTATAAAAAGTGCAATATTCGAATGATCGGAGACAACACGCTGGAGACGGGTTTATTGAGGATGACATATCGATTTAAGTATTATTTAATTGTAATATTCGAACAATCTGAGTCAACACGCCGGAGACGGGTTTATTGAGATGCCGTGTCGATGAGGCAGTTTCAGGGGGCGTCTAATCACGGTCTCTCAGACACTTCAGGGTCATGCGTTGGTCTTCTCTGGGCGCAGGTCCACCATCTGAACTGGATACGGCCTGGATCCGGCTGACTGCAGTAAACCTCGGGATAAAACAGAGAGACTATCATTAGCGTAGATGCCATTCTTCTGATGATGTCACGAGTACATCAGGTGTTATGGGAAGTGTTCCCGGTTCCGGCTGACCTAGTTAATGCAGCCTAACAATCATTTCATTGAAAAAGTGATTTTATGTGTATGCCACAGTAAAGAGATGTGTTTTTAGTCTAGATTTAAACTGACAGAGTGTGTCTGCTTCCCGACCAATGTTAGGAAGACTGTTCCAGAGTTTAGGAGCTAAATAGGAAAAGGATCGACCGCCTGCAGTTGATTTGGATATTCTCGGTATGATCAACTGGCCAGAGTTTTGAGACCGCAGTAGACGTGATGGAGTATAATATGTTAAGAGCTCGCTCAAGTATTGGGGAGCTAAACCATTTAGTGCTTTGTAAGTAATAAGTAAGATTTTAAAATGTATGCGATGTTTAATAGGCAGCCAGTGCAGTGTTGACAGAACTGGGCTAATATGGTCATACTTCCTGGTTCTAGTAAGAACTCGAGCTGCTGCGTTTTGGACCAGCTGGAGTTTATTTATTAAGCGAGCAGGGCAACCACCCAGTAGAGCATTACAATAATCTAGCCTTGAGGTCATGAACGCATGAACTAACTGTTCAGCATTTTGCATTGAGAGCATGTGCCGTAATTTAGATATATTTTTAAGATGGTAGAAAGCAGTTTTACAGATGCTAGAAACGTGGCTTTCAAACGAAAGATTGGTATCAAAGAGCACACCCAGGTTCCTCACTGACGACGAGGACTTGACAGAACAGCCATCAAGTGTTAGACAGTATTCTAGGTTACTACTTGTGGAGCTTTTTTGTCCAATAATTAAAAATTCAGTTTTTTCTGAATTGAGTTGCAAGAAATTACCGGTCATCCAATGTTTTATATCAGCTATGCATTCCGTTAATCTTGTGAATTGGTAAGTTTCTTCAGGGCGTGAAGAAATATAGAGCTGAGTATCGTCAGCATAACAATGAAAACTAACGCCATGCTTCCTAATGATATCTCCCAGTGGTAGTATGTACAGGGTGAAGAGTAGCGGTCCTAGCACTGAGCCTTGTGGTACTCCATACTGAACTTGCGATCGGTGTGACATATCTTCATTTACTACTACAAACTGATAACGGTCGCATAGGTATGATTTAAACCATGATAATGCAATTCCACTAATACCTACATAATTTTCGAGTCTATTCAAAAGAATGTTGTGGTCGATAGTATCAAATGCAGCGCTAAGATCGAGTAACACTAATAGAGAGATACAGCCACGATCGGATGATAAGAGTAAATCATTTGTAACTCTGATGAGAGCAGTCTCAGTACTATGATATGGTCTAAATCCTGACTGGAAATCCTCACAGATACCATTTCTTTCTAAAAAGGAACATAATTGTGAAGACACTGCCTTTTCAAGTATTTTTGACAGAAAGGGTAGATTTGAGATTGGTCTATAATTGACTAAATCTGTAGGATCAAGTTGCGGTTTTTAATAAGTGGTTTAATAATAGCCAACTTAAAAGTTTTCGGTACATATCCTAATGACAAAGATGAATTAATGATATTGAGAAGAGGATCTATGACCTCTGGTAGCATCTCTTTTAATAGCCTAGTTGGTATAGGGTCGAGCATACATGTTGTTGATTTAGATGATTTAACGAGTTTAGCCAATTCTTCTTCTCCTATAGCAGTGAATGAGTGTAATTTTTCCTCAGTGACACTACAATGCTCTGTCTGATGTGATGCTGTAGTAGACGGCTGCATGGTTAAAATTTTTTTCCTAATATTATCAATCTTACATGTGAAGAAGTTCATAAAGTCATTACTGCCGTGCTGTTTACAATCATCAGAAGTTGAAGCTTTATTTTTGGTTAATTTAGCCACTGTATCGAATAAATACCTTGGGTTGTGTTTGTTTTCTTCCAAGAGAGTTGAGAAATAAGCAGATCTAGCAGTTTTTACGGCCTTTCTGTATGTGATCATGTGCTCTTTCCACGAATTACGAAATACCTCTAATTTTGTTTTCTTCCAGCTGTGCTCCATTTTTCTGGCTGCTTTTAAGGGCCCGGGTGTGCTCGTTGTACCACGGCGTTGGACTATTTTCTTTAATCTTCTTTAAGCGCAGAGGAGCAACTGTGTCTAAAGTACTGGAAAAGAGAGAGTCAATAGTTTCTGTTGCAACATCGAGTTCTTCTATACTATCTGGGATGCTGAGCAGATGATACTGATGAGGAAGATTATTTAAAAAGCAATCTTTAGTGGCGGCAGTGATTGTCCTGCCATTTTTAAAGCGAGGGGGCGGCTTTGCAACCTTAGCTAAATTAAGTATACATGATACTAAGTAATGATCTGAGATGTCATCGCGCTGCTGCAGAATTTCAACGGTATCAACATTTATTCCATGTGACAATATTAGGTCTAAAGTATGATTATGGCGATGAGTGGCTCCTGACACGTGTTGCCTAACTCCAATAGAGTTTAGTGTGTCTTTAAATGCTAATCCCAATACGTCTTTTCCGTTGTCTACATGGATATTAAAATCACCAACAATTAGTACTTTATCTACGGCCAGTACTAACTCTGATAGAAAATCAGCAAATTCTTTGATAAAGTCTGTATTATGCCCTGGTGGCCTGTATACAGTAGCTAACACAAATGTTGAACGGGTTTTATCATGTACACTACATAGCGTTACATAAAGCACCAAAACTTCGAAGGAATTATATTTGAAACTAGACTTCTGAGTAATACTGAAGATATTATTATAAATTACAGCAGCCCCTCCCCCTTTACCTTTCAGACGCGGCTCATGTTTATAACAGTAATCTTGGGGGGTGGACTCATTTAAGGTAATGTAGTCGTCAGGTTTTAGCCAGGTTTCTGTCAAACAGAGCACATCTAGATTATTATCTGTAATAATATCATTAACAATAAGCGCTTTTGGGGAAAGGGATCTAATATTCAGCAACCCAAGCTTTATCAATTGTTCATCTGTATTATATATTTTGTTTATTTGTTGGACGTCAATTAAATTTTTACTGTTGAATGGTTTTGATGTTTTTTTGTATTTACTAATTCGGGGAACAGACACAGTCTCTATATGATAATATCTAGGTGAAAGAGTCTCTATGTGCTGGGATTTATCTGACTCCGGTAACGTGAGACAGCTAGCAGACGGTCGGTTTAGCCAGTTTGTCTGCTTCCTGACCTGGGCCCTAGTGAGTCAAGGTTTAGCTCTAAGACTATGTGCCAAATTACTAGAGAGAAGAGCGGCACCACCCCAAGAGGGATGGATGCCATCCTTCTTCAACAGGTCAGGTCTGCCCCAAAAACTTTTCCAATTGTCTATGAACCCTATGTTATTTTGCAGACACCACTTAGACAACCATTAGAGAAGGAATGGGCTCAAATTTCCAATCATTTGAGATGAGCAAACCAGTACCGCCACCCCTCCCAATCGGGCGTGGGGTGTGTGAAAAAGTGAAATTATTTGAGAGCTGCAGGAGTGGCAGTGTCTTCGGGTTTGATCCAGGTTTCAGTTAGAGCCATGAGACTGAGACATGAATGAGCGGAAATAGATGGAATAAAGTCTGCTTTGTTTACAGCAGACTGGCAATTCCACAGACCAATTGGAATGGACATTAATGTAGCAGAGGAAATAGGTACACTTTGCAGATTATTCGGATTGCGTCGCCTAGAATGTAACGAGCGTGACTTACGGGTGTATGTGATAATGGTAGCAATTTGGAAGCACATAGTGAATAGGGGTTAGAGAAATAAACAGATGAAAACACAAAGTGGACAAAGTAGAAGGAAAGCTATACTCAAGTGCCTTGTCGTGTCCTTGCTCGAGTGGAGTCGCGCAGAGTAGAGTCGATGGTCTTTACACTAGTGTTGTTTTCGTCAACGAAAAGTATGACTAAATATCTTCGTCAACGAACCTTTATAACGTGACGAAAACGAGACGAGACGCAACGTAAATGCTGGTCATGTGACGATGACGAATAAAAACGAGACTAAATGTGGTTCACAAAATAAAAACTATGCTAAAATGTCTCTTCATTTTCGTTGACGAAAATGAGACGAGACGAAAAGTCGTGTTTTTATTTTGCAGTATTTCTGTGCGTCTCATTCAGGGGCTGCATCAGGGCGCACTGCGCAGACGCAGGTGACATCACTCTCTTCAAACCCCACTCGCGCTGCATTTTAGCAGATTTAGCTCCGGTGAGTGAATGAGATGGTCGGGCAGTCGGGGTTCGTAAGCACTATTCGGACGGTAATTGTTTGTCCAGCGGTCGTAAGGTGTTTTCATCATTTACAGGAGCTTATCAGTGCTTTTATTGTCGTCTTAATGCAGAATATCAGTGTTTTTCTCCCACCACCCGTGTAAAAATCTCCGGCCGAATGACCTAACTGAATTACTGTTTGACAAACACCAAGGTCGTGTGGTGCCATCTGAATCCACATCTCTGAGTTTTCAATCACTTCAGAATTCACGGTTTATATCCTTTTTGGCCACTGCAGAGCACCGTGCGGTTGTGCTTCGCTGTTATTTGGAAGCATTTTAAAGATCTAGACTTGTATTACTGAAATATTGGCAAGTATTTACAAGAGCAAGATATTTCATCACCGCTCAAAAAAAGAAAGAAAAGCACATAAACATTTGAAATGGGCCGTTATAACGGCAGCAATTATAACTTATATGTTAAAATAACTGCAGCATTATGATTGCCTCATAAGCGAATAAGAGGCTATATTCACTTATTTCCACTCATTTCCATGTGGAATAAAATTACATCCTTTATTTTGAGATAAAATACAAGACAGAAAAACATTTTAACTATAATGTGGGTCTAATTTTAAACATATTTAAATAATTAAATAATAATTATATTATTTTCCTATTATTAAATTAAATATGCATTTATTCTTATTAAGACATTTGGAAAAAATTTGCATTACATTGAAGTGGAAAATAAAACGGGTGTTGTGGAAAAAGATGGGGAGAAATGTGGCCACAAATATCACAGGAAAAAACACCACAAACCTTAAGAGACATCTCAATGTTTTTATTTATTTTATTTAAATGTATGTGTGTGTACTTCTAACATGTTTAGTTGGTAAAATAAATATGTTGTAACTTCAAATCAGAGCGTCTTCCGTGTCTGGAATGGATGTATTCTTGAGTCTATAAGGTAACAATAATATAATAAGATAACATTGTTTGAAATGGGTTTGGCTAAAAGAAGATTTTGGTTTTCTCTATAATACGTACTTATACTATATTGACTGGGTTAAATAGAATTGCATTACTAAAAAGAGACTAAAATACAATTTTTCATTGACTAAAACTTGACTAAAACGTCATCAGTTCTCGTCGACTAAAACTAGACGAAAATAGTCATAGATAATTCTGACTAAAATAAGACTAAAATGCTCAGACTTTTAGTCGACTAAAACTTGACTAGACTAAAAAGAGTATGACTATGACTAAAACTAATAAAAACTAAAATGACAGCTTGACACAAAGACTAGACTAAAACTAAAATTAAAACAGGCCGCCAAAAACAACACTACTTTACACTCTTCGGTCTTCACACGAGGAGGCTGAACGCTCCCGCTGACGCTTCCAAACCAGTGTTAATGAGCGTATGAAATAGACGCTAATCACTACACTCAGAACAGGTGAGGACACTTTTGTAATTCGCTCAGACAATCAAGGTAACAGCCTGTCAATGGCTCAGCTCCAAAACGAAACTATCACTTACTCGTGCGAATATCCAGAGATAATATTTGAGTGCCGACGGCTAAAACAGCACTGGTTTTAATTCAAATACAATTATCTTAGCCAGTAAAATTATAAATCCACAAATAACTACAGAATCCAAGGACAGTTGCCAAATCCAAGGACATCCAAGGACAAATAATTACAACACCAAGGAAAGTTGCCTGTCAGCACGTCTTGACACAGACATCAGAGCAGCTCCTGAATAATCTGGATTCAAAAGCACAGAGCAACTAAAACACTACAATATCCAAAATCACTCCTTGAATATAGAGAACTGATTTATCAAATGTAGGAAATTGTTATAACTTGATTATCATTCATTCTTATTTTAATATTGAACATAAAATCATTCTTGAAGGATGTGTCTGATGAAGAGGCAAGTGATGTTTGGCTTGACCCTTGACCCTTGACCCTTCATTCCCCCCTTTTAGACCATATGTGGGGGTCCCATACCGCCACGTCTGGTCTACAAGTGAGGTCACTACGGAAGGTCAAGTGGTGACGCATGTTTCCCTTTAGGGTCACAATTGTCTCTTCACCTCATCACGGACATGCTGGCCACTAAAAAGACCAGTCCCCGTTTTGAGGCTCTTTTACCCCTTCCACTCACAAACAAGGCCCCAATGTTCTTCTTTTCTCAAAACTCCTGATCAACATACTGATAACGTGCTTTCTCTCATTGAGAGGGGAACAGACAATATAGTACAATAGTATTCATACAATTCTTTAGGGTTTCAGTAAAAGGAAATATAAAATAAAATAAAATAAAATAAAATGAAAGACAAATCCATATTTAATCTCTGGAAGCCGGGCTAAACGAGCACTCACTGGTGCTGCATTTCCATCAAGTTAGAGGTGTGTGATGCCTCTAAAATCTGAACACATGACTGAAATTTGCAAGGTTAAAGTGACCAGAATGATCTCAGCTGACCCTTGAATGCCAATCTTTAAGGTGTTTCCTGGCTCTAAATTTATGCGGTATGTGGTGAGCGGTATAGAGGGGCCAATATTAGGGCAGGGGCTGCTGTGTCCAGTCTTGACCTTGGCCCCTACGAAACACAGCTTCCCCTCCCCACAGTGATGCTGCTGGCCTCACAGACATCTGCCTCACCTCTCATACACACCTCACATAAAAACACCCCCCTTTTTGGAGGTGCCCCAATGGCGGTGACCCCCATTGGCTTAGGTTGTCCTCCGGCCTTTCAGAATTTTGAGGGGGTCTCTGGATAATTTAGATAGTGACTTCAGCCAATTTGTCACTTTGTCTCTGCCGTCAAGTCTATAACATTTACGCCTTCCATTTTTAATCAATTGACATTATTAAATTTAAGCCCTCAGTTGAATTTAGACAATGGTTTTAACCCATGATGGACGGCAATCTTTAACTTTACAATTCCACTTTAACTAATCCAGAGAGTAATTCAGATCAACATCATAAATGACAAAAGTCGTCATAACAGACAGAGCTAGATAAAAATCCATTTAAAGCTCATCCCGTGTTCTGGATCATCTTTTCACCAGATTCCTTCAAAATGATCAGTTTCTCTAAAGGTTGTCGTTTACCTTAACCCATCTGTAATGGTCAAATACTCATTCCAGAGGTTAATGACACCCAATTAGGACAGAACAGTTCTAGGAACACATACAACACATACAAAACATAAAGTGCAGTCACACCCACACACACATTAAACATGAATTGCTCATTCTCAAATTTTGCTTTTAGTGTTTACTCAAATTATTATTTAAACTGAGCTTTTACGTCTGCTTATTATTAATTTGTCTCTACAAAAGTCAGCTGGATTGTTTTGGTTCTGATATCATTTCTTTGTTTTGTTTCAGCTTTAGCAGGGCGATAACAAATTGCACCATCCCTGCTTCCACAAGCAGTCTCTCTCGCTCTATAACCTTTTTAACCGTCTTCTAAGACTTTAACTTCAATGTGAAATTCATCTCATACCCTTTTAAACACTGCTTTCCCTAAAACATGTCTTATTATTTTCAAGTGATGCCATGTGCTTTTACTCATCAATATCTTCTATCATCTGTGGCACAGGCTCAGATATCAGCCTTGAGCTGGTTTCGAAAGAGAGAGACTTCTATGCATTCAGTACTTGTCACTCTAACACAGCATAAGACTTGGCTAGAGATCACATTTGTTTTCCAATAAACATCAGACTTCACACTAGCTCAGCGTAAGACCTGGCTAGAAATTAAAATTGTTTTCAAATAAGCGACAGACATTTTCCTTTTAACTCTATCCTTTGCCAGAATTGACGGTTCCAAATAATCATAATTTTATATTTGTCTTTTGCCCATAAAATACATTTAAACTTCAAACATCCAAATTGAGTCTGAGTTACTTCCAATTTTAACCCCAGCACCAGAAATGACATGGTGGGGCAGATTCAGATAAGCGAATTGTTTTATTACAGCTCTGCATGAGCTTATCTCTTGAAACCAAAACATCAGCTTCTAGGGTTTTTAGCTTTTAACCATATTCTCCTACAGTGTTTTTACCAACATCCAGTCAAATAAACTTTATCAGAATTTTTCACGAGTCATTTTAACATTTTTATCATTTAAACCCTCTATGTCCAGAGCCTGATTAACGCAAAGGCAAACTAGGCACGTGTCTAGGGCCCGATTGGCGGGATGGGGCCCAGACAGAGGGACAAAAAAAATAAAAAAAATAATAATAATACAATTAAAATGTACAAATGTCCTATCTACAATTTATTTCAATATTTATTAATTAACTAAAAATAGTGACAATGTTTATTTTAACCATAGACTGTTACATTACGTCACATTAACGCCAGCCCATGACTGTATTTATTATAATCAGGTCAGAGCGGGACAACAAAGCTAGCCGGCAGGTGTTGTGAGTAGGCTAACATTCAAGATGCTTTCGGGTGCGGCAGAACGTAAAAAGAAAAAAATGAAGAGGAACAAAAGAAGAGACAGCGGGGGTCTTTATAGAAGTTTCTGTCGGGCAGCCGTCCGCCAGCTGTGAACCTGCTCGAGTCAGCAGAGCCAAAGGCCGAGCCATGCCCGGAGACACGGCCCGAAGACGCGGTGGAAGATGCGGGGGAAAATAAGTAAAACAACATTTCCGTGTCAAGTTTTATGCTGCGTTCACACCAAACGCGAATAGAGCGTCTGGCGCGAGTGATTTCAATGTTAAGTCAATGGAAAGGCGCGTTTACGCGCGTCTGGAGGTCCCGCGGCGCGGAAGGCACGTTTTGCGCGGAACGCAGCATTAAGTTACAAGAAAATCTAATTCAAAATGATAATAAAAGATAAAAACAAATGTAAAAAAAAGAAATAAATCAATAAAAAAATAATGGCATGGCCCTACTTTACATATGATATAATAATCATGTATGGCTCCCATAATTGTACAAAGTCCTTTATTTTACTCTTGGAGATCCAGTCCAATACACTCTGAAAGTTCTTATATCCATTGTTTTATAGAAGGTGCTTCCATGCTCTTCCAGTTCAGCAATGGCTCTTCTGGCATGTAACAATCCAAAGTCCAATAGTCTAGTGTGTTTCTTTGTTTGTGAGAAACCTGTAGGATATATTCCCAGTACACAAAGTTTGGCACAATGTGGTATTTTAAGATTAAACCGTTCTGACAAACATTTTATGACATCCTTCCAGAACTTCTGTATATCAGAACATTCCCATAGACAGTGAATTAGAGTTCCTTTATAATTTTGGCATTTTGTACATATATCAGGAATATTGCTAGACATATGATTGAGTTTTTCAGGTGTTATATAAACCCTTGTCAACCATTTATACTGTAATAATTTAAGCCGCGTGTTTATGATTTGTTTTTGCGCCTTTAAACATGCTTCAGTCCATTCAAATTCCTCTATTTATTCTTGAATGGCTTTCCTCCATGCGTTTAATTTGTCTACAGCAGACTCTTTAGAGTTAGACATTATTAAATTATAATATTTTGACAATTGGCCCTTTTCACCTCTTTTTTCAATTATTTCCTTAATTAACGACAGTTTGGGAATGTACATAATATCTGTAGACCTGGAAGACATAAAACTTTTAAGCTGTGAATTTTTTTTAAAAAATGTTTTGAGGGAATCTGGTGTTTATCACACAATTCTTGAAATGTAAGAAGTATACCATCCATATACAAGTCTTTAATAGTCTGAATACCTTTAGTTTTCCATAGTTTAAATCCTCCATCCTTATATTTATTATTATTTATTGTTTGACAGTTTCTAAATGGTCTTGATGAATGTGAAGGGGTCATGTTTGCCTTCTTGTTCTTAATTACAACATTTATAAATGTTGTAAGCTATTGTATTTTGCAGAAAATCTTAATTACAACATTTATAAATGTTGTAAGCTATTGCATTTTGCAGAAAATCTTAATTAAATGTGTTTATTAAATGTAAACAGAGCAAATAAGATAAACTTATTTGCTCTGTTTACATAGTTTACTGATACCTATTGGTTATTTACTGGTACTACAGCCTTAACAATGACACTCCCAATGGATGAGGATAACTTAATAGCATTTAATAGAGCCATGTAATGACTTATAAATAATGAATATCAAAAAATAGTCTGATGGACTCTTTAATATACAACACAACCAATTTGTAACCAAAGACTAGGCTATGTAAAATGTGAATTCACTTTTATTAGTAACTTTGGTAAGTTTCAGATTTCAATTCATAAATAACATCGATGGAGGGGGGCCCAAAAAATGCAGCCTGCCTAGTGTAGTCCATTTATTTAATACGCCTCTGAGTATACCCCATTTCCCCATTATATGTACTTACAAGTAATTTGCCCACCGGCAACTATAGTTACCGCTTGGACTTTTTTTTCTTCTTCTTGAAATCCTTTATTTGGTTGTCTGCTTGTGTGTCATTAAGATATACAACATGGATAATATCTAGAAAAATTCTTACAGAAGGAAAATGACAACTATACACTGCGGCAACTATAGTTGCCGGTGGGCTTAAAACAATTAACGGGGGCGCAAAACTCAATCTCGCCTAGGGCAACCAAAGAGCTAGAGCCGGCCATGGGACAAAATAATATAATAATATAATAATATAAGAGGCCATGCATTCCAGAAGTGAATATAACTAGTCAGCAGAATTTTAATGAATCAAATGAATATCAATCACCTGAAGCCATGAATCTGAGAGAGCTCAGGTGTGGCAAACCTCTGGATCATCGTACTTTCCATCTCTACTTCATCTGCAGATTTAAATAAGATGGTGAGATGGTGGTCCAGTGGGTTAAACCATGGAACTGATACACAGAAGGTTGCTGGTTCGATCCCAGCGGTCACCACCAGTGTGTCCTTGAGCAAGGCACTTTACTCCATGTTGCTCCTGTAAATCTCCATCCATTAGCCCAAAAACTGAAAACTAATGACGTGGTCAAAAGGAATTCTGCGTGTAAGCCTTTTCAGCCTTTCGGTGAAGTTCTTTTAATTTATTGATATCTCATTTTAAATCTGACTTCATTAATAATTTTATCTGACTCCAATTCTAAGTGACTCCATAAAGTGTGCTACATTTAGAGTTTATCAGCTGATTTGAAGATTAGTTGCGATTTAATTTAGATCGTTGATTTTCTTTATATCTTCCTAGTTTTTATATTCGTTCATCGAGAGACCCTCAATCGCATAGAGACAGACGCATCCAGACATTGCGCGCTCACGGACACAAAACGGTTTCTTCTGTGATTAGTCAGAGGGTGTAGAGTGAATATTTTACCTTTAAGTGGTTGCACATGCTCACTCAACAAAAAGTGTAATTTTAGTAATATTCACGGACTACAACGTGCTAACCCAGCGATAGTCAGAAATCGGAATATCGCGTACGCTGCGCTCCATGCTTCAGTCGTACCGTCATCGGTGTGATCTATCATAACCCTAGATTTTGCGGTAATAAAGGACTCTACATCGATCCATACTAGAATAACGATTTCGGAACCATACAAGAGAAATCAAGATTAACATTTATTTTGGCCAGACAGGAAAAGTAAATACGTAAACAAGAATCCATGGTACACAACTGATCAGCGTAAAAACATAAAACACAATTGCAAAGCAATATGAAAATAATTTAAAGGAGTCATCATGTCTGGCACATCTACATGCAGTTTGCACGGGGGGTCTGATTGCAGAATATTCCCCCAGAGAGTTAGAACATCCAGCCTTCAATACTCCAACTAGAACAAAAGGTTTGTAAATATTTGCAACACCCCCACCTGGTTTTGGGGGAGTGGATCAGATATCTTTGAAGAGACTACTCAAAGGAGAACTGAATTCTCATTAGTTTTCCAATCTTTCTAATACTACCAGTGACTGCAGTGAAACTGGGACCATTTTACCATTCGCACTGAGACCTTTAAAAAGACATCAAACATGAAAAGGATAAAACAATAAATTTACAAATAACATCATCACTGATATATCTGCATTTGGTGACTTGAAACCAGGACAAGGAGAGGGCAAAATGGGGAGGGGGGAGGAATGTTTGTCAGGGTGTTGTCACAGTTTCTGTGAGATCTTTTCCTCAAGATTAGTGACTTTTATTGTTCAACTGCTGAGGTATGTATCTCAGCTTTTGTCTTAGCACCAAAACCGACTCTTACACTCCAGGGGGATTGTCCCTGTAATAAGGGTAAGTCGCTTTGGATAAAAGCGTCTGCCAAATGCATAAAATAAAAATATATAAGTTAATTTCTCTCTTTTTCTTTATTATCAGATGTGTATTCATCTCAGTTATTACAGCACCTGTGGGCGATTGTGGCCTGGATTCATGCCTTACCTCTGGTGTGTCAGATGGAGAGGAATCACTGATAAACGTGTTCATCACTTTTGGTGGATGTGACCGGAGGTCATTAAAGCCGTCAGGGTCTTGTTTAAGTGAAGTGAAGTGAAGTGAAGTGAAGTGACATGTGGCCAAGTATTGTCACCCATACTTGGAATTTGTGCTCTACATTTAACCCATCCAAGTGCACACACACAGTAGTGAACAAACATACCGTGAACACACACCCGGAGCAGTGGGCAGCCATATTTCTGCGGTGCCCGGGGAGCAGTTGGGGATTCGGTGCCTTGCTCAAGGGTTTCACCTCAGTCGTGGACTCGTGGTATTGAGGGTGGAGGAGAGCGCTGGTTATTCACCCCCCCCCCACCGACAATTCCTGCCAGACCTGAGACTCGAACCCGCAACCTTCCAGTTACAAGTCCGACTCTCTAACCATTAGGCCACGACTGCCATGGACTGCCAAAAGGTGTTGTGTTGCACGGCGTCTCCGCTGATTCCAAACCGCTGCGCCCGGGTTCATCTTGTCTTTGTCTTTCAAATAGAGGGATTTCTGCCAAAAGGGAATAAAGGATATTAGAGATTGTTGCATTCACAGCAGTATGGACGCATGAATGAGGATCATTATTTACCGGTTTTGTTACTACATCTGATTCGTTTATTGATGTCTGAATGCCCGCATACTGGACCCTCACCTGCAAGAGACAATGTGCATAAAGGAAAAGCTAAAGCGAAATTGCTTCAATAATATAATATATATTTAATATTTTACAATACATTATTATAATATTTTACATTATAATATTATTTATGATTAATATAACATTATATAGATGTTACACATTATATAGTGTAAAAATTGTGTAATAAAAATATAATATTTTTGGAAAATGTTATTATAATACAGTAAATGTTTAATAATATATTATATTGTGTAATATTATAAACTATATTTAATATAATATGTTATCATAACAATCACAATATAACATATGCATAGTGTAAAATATTATGTAAAATGTTATTATCAATAATATATTGCTAATACATAAATTATATAATTTGTTTAATTGTTATTATAATAAAGTGAAAGCTAAAGGGAAATTGCTTCTATTAATATTATACTATGTTATATTACACAAAATATCTTAGAATATTTTTATGAAATATTATTACAATAGTATGAAATATTGCTATATGTCAAAATGTGTTATTATACTTAAAAATATGAAACCCTTTATTTTAGGGATGTCCCGATCAGGTTTTTTTGCCCTCGAGTCCAAGTCATTTGATTTTGAGTATCTGCCGATCTGATACTTCTATAATACATAAAAAAAGAATAAAGAAGAGCGAAAAAACAGATCCAGGATGTTCCTTATTTTTATTTAATTCACCTTATATTAACATTCAACAACTCTGTTAACAAACAGAGCACTTCTGTGAGGTAGCTTGAACAATCAAGTAATGTCACGATAAACTGTAGGAAAAACAGAAGATCCAATAGCAAGTGCAAAGAAATGTTTATTAACAGATACTCAGAACCACAGTTCGTGCACAGGCTGAAGTGAGTGGTAGTCGCAGACAGACTCAGAGAAAGATAGTAGCGGGCAGGCTCAGTGTCTGGTAATCGCGGGCAGGCTCAGTGAAGCAGGGACCACAATGGGCAGAGAAGGTCAGGCAGAAACGGGAACGTCCATGGGAAAATACAGACTCCTGGAAACCACCGTCCTGGGAGACGGAGAACAAAGGACAGAGACCAACCCGGACAGCGTCTGTAACGAACTGACAAACAGGACACGCAAACACACACGTTAAATAGAGCGCTAACGAGGAACCGCAGCTGCTGATAATAATCAGTGCTCAACTCAACCACGCCTCAACAACAAACACACGAGGGCAGGTCAGTGAACCCATGAACCGTGACAGTACCCCCTCTCCTAAGAACGCCTCCTGGCATTCCCAGGAGAACCTACCTGTAGATTGTAATCATCTATCAGGGAGTGATCCAGAATGTTCCTAGCCGGAACCCAACTTCTCTCCTCCGGACCGTAACCTTCCCAATCCACCAAGTACTGGAATCCTCGTCCCCTCCGCCTGGCATCCAGAATATGACGAACCGAATAAGCTGGTTCCCCATCTATAAGACGCGGTGGGGGAGGAACCGGGACCGGCAGATTAATATGAGAATGAATAACGGGTTTGATTTTGGACACATGGAAGACGGGATGAATTCTCCTGTACGCAGGAGGAAATTTGAGGCGAACTGCCACCGGACTAATGATCTTAGTGACAGGAAACGAGCCAATGAATTTAGGTGCTAGTTTATTACAAACGGATCGGAGCGGAATGTTCTTAGAGGAAAGCCACAATTTTTGACCAACGACGTATACGGGAGGCTTCAGCCGGTGGCAGTCAGCCTGAGCCTTGGTGCGTGCTCCTACATGAAGAAGAGTCTCACGGGCTCTTCTCCATGTGTGAGGACACCTCTGGATGAAGGCATGAGATCTTGGTTGGCCTAAATCTTGGTTGGCTCTCTCGCTCTGACCGTTACTCTGGGGATGAAACTCAGATGATAAACTTACAGTCGCTCCCAATAATCTACAAAACTCCTTCCAAAATTTAGAAGTAAACTGAGATCCCCTGTCAGAAACCACGTCAATCGGGAGGCCATGAATACGAAAAACGTGATCAATGACAGCAACCGCTGTCTCCTTGGCTGACGGTAATTTGGGCAAGGCAGTGTGCCGCCTTCGAGAATCGGTCAACTACGGTTAAAAACACTGTATTGCCCTGTGAAGGAGGGAGACCAGTAACGAAATCTCGCGAGATGTGAGACAAGGTTCTCGAAGGGACAGGCAGCGGTTGAAGACGACCATCGGTGGAACCATTCGGAAGTCTTACCACTAGCGCAGACTGAGCAAGCCAAAACAAAATCTCGGACGTCAAGAGCCATACAGGGCCACCAGAATCGTTGCTTAACCAAAAACCTGTTACGAGAAACTCCTGGATGACAAGCCACATTGGAAACATGACCCCACCGTATAACATCTGACCGTAATCCCTCCGGCAAGAATAATCGGCTCGGTGGACCTCCGTGCGGAGGCGTTACCCCATCTAAGGCCATGCGGACCTTCGACTCAATCTCCCATGTGAGTGAAGAGACAACCAGTCTCTCAGGTAAAATACACTCGGGAGTGGACGGGCGCTCGGAAAAATCAAAAATACGAGATAACGCATCGGGTTTGATGTTCTTAGAACCCGGACGATACGAAAACGAAAAATCGAAACGACCGAAAAAAAGAGCCCACCGAGCCTGCCTGGAGTTCAAACGTTTGGCGGATCTGATGTATTCCAGATTCTTATGATCAGTCCAGACGATAAAAGGCACCCCCGACCCTTCTAGCCAATGACGCCATTCCTCCAATGCCAGTTTTACTGCCAACAACTCTCTGTTACCAATATCATAGTTACGTTCGGCAGTCGATAGGTGATGAGAAAAGAACGCGCACGGGTGCATCTTATCGTCCGCGGCGGTCCGCTGGGAGAGCACTGCACCTACCCCCACCTCTGACGCGTCAACCTCCACCACAAACTGACGTGAAGGATCAGGGGCTACAAGGATGGGAGCTGAAACAAAGCGGCTCTTGAGGTTGGAAAATGCAGTCTCAGCTGGATGAAACTGGATTAATACCGAGGGTATGGAAGTCAGCATATGTCACTCCTTTATTAAAGAGTGACCGATCAAATCCAAACAATTATAGGCCAATATCTAAGCTATCTGCTTTAGCCAAGGTTCTAGAAGGACTTATAAGTGACCAGTTGAAAGACTATTTTGAAACAAAAAATATTTTAAATGATTCACAGTCGGGTTTTCGTAAAAAACACAGTACCGTTACTGCTACTATGAAAGTGTTAAATGATTTTATAAGTGCTATTGATTCTAAAGAATATTGTGCTGCTCTATTCTTAGATCTTTCAAAGGCGTTTGATACAGTTGACCACTATGTTCTGTCACAGAGATTGGTGGATATTGGGATGTCTTCAAAGGCTGTCAAATGGTTTGGCAACTATTTGAATGGCAGAACACAAAGTGTATATGTTGATGGTGTGTCCTCAAACTCATTACTTATACAAAAAGGTGTCCCCCAGGGGTCCATTTTGGGTCCCATTTTATTTACTATTTATATAAATGACTTGTATCAGAATGTAACAAAAGTAAAGTGTCATTTTTATGCGGATGATACGGTTTTGTTTTTTTCTGTCCCATCCTTGAAAAATGCAATAGAACATCTGCAATCCTCTTTTATAATTATTCAGAAGAATCTTAATAAATTGCGACTTGTATTAAATGCAGATAAAACTAAAATGATGTGCTTTTATAAATCGAGGAAAATAGAAGATGCTTGTCAAATTGTTACACTAGATGAGAAAGTAATTGAACGAGTATCAGTATATAAATATCTTGGTTTCCTTTTAGAAGAAAATTTGTCTTTCAAACAGCATATAGAGTGTTTAACAAAAAAACTTAGAGTAAAGTTGGGGTTCTATTATAGAAACAAAGGCTGTTTCTCTTTTAGTACGAGAAAAACACTTATACAAACAACATTTTTGACAATGCTGGATTATGGTGCTATTTTATACATGCATGCAAATCAATCTTCTTTGAACATGTTGGATTCAGTAAATCATGCAGCACTGAGATTTGTAACTGATTCAAATTTCCGTACTCATCACTGTAGCTTGTATGAGAGTGTGGGTTGGCCATCTTTGCACAATCGCAGGCTGGAGCACTGGTATACTTTCTTTTTAAGGCCATACTTTGTAAATTGCCTTCTTACTTATGTACTCTTCTGACTCCAAAAGTCACTGCGAGGAATTGTAATCTTAGATCATATGGGCAAATCATGTATGATATCCCACGAACGCGAACTGTTTTCGGTGAAAGTGCTTTTAAAGTTTTTGCACCTTTTTCCTGGTATACATTGCAGAAACAGCTCAAATTTGAGTATCTACCGACAATGACACAGTTTAAAACTAGGATAAAGGACTATTTGAGTACTAAATGCACATGTGATGTTATTGAGTGCTGCTGGTGATTTTGTTGAGATGATGTTAAAGTGTTAAATGTCTTCTTTCGGTTATCTGTGTGTATATGTATTTTATTTTTCTGCCGTCTTGACCAGGACTCCCTTGAAAAAGAGATTTTGAATCTCAATGGGATTATTTCCTGGTAAAATAAAGGATAAATAAAAAATAAAAATACTGTCGGGCTTGGTCTTTTACTGGGCACTTACTGGTAATGTCCAGACCCTCCACAGTACAGACACAGTCCCCTCTCACGCCGATGTTGTCTCTCCTCCCGGGAAAGCCGAGCACTATCCACCTGCATGGGCTCATGATCGACAGGGTGACTGACCGCACTACCTGGGAAATCTCTGGAACTCCAAACTCGTGACTGGACGTGAATGATCCCTTCATCGTTGTAAACGAGCATCCACTTGGAGTGCTAACTCGATCAAACCGCCAAGCTTGTCCGGTAACTACAAAGTATAAATCTCCTCTCGTATGCGGTCAGCCAGCCCATGCAGGAACATGTCCCACTGCGCCTCCTCGTTCCAGCTACACTCCGCTGCCAAAGTGCGGAATTGGATGACGTAATCCGAAACTGGCCTCCCCTCCTGACGCAGATCAGCTAGGTGACGGGCCGCTTCACGTCCCGCCACTGCCCGTCGAAGACTTGTTTCATCTCCAGAGAGTGTAACGAACGAGGTGCAACAAGGATGGCGGTTCTCCAACACCGCTGTCCCCCACAGTGTCGCACGTCCAGATAGTAGCGTCATGACCAAGGCCACTTTCAATGTTTCTGACGCAAATGTCACAGGTTGCAACGATTAAAAAATATGTCACACTTTGTTAGAAATGCCGGACAGAGATTAGGCTCACCGGAATATCTCTCTGGTGTCTGTATCCTTGGCTCATGTTGACCACTCGCGGGAGGAAGCTGGGAAGGGACAGGCGGTGTGGGTGGCGCAGTGGGTGTCGATAGATGTTGTACCTGGGTAGTAAGCTCGGACACCTGCTTCACCAAGGCCTGTACCGCCCGAGCTGTTGCAAGAGCTTGCTCGTCCTGCTGGTCCATCCTGAGAGCGCTCCTTGTAAGATAATCCTGCAGATCTGTTGCTCTCACTGGATCCATGTTGGTCAGTTCGTTCTGTCACGATACACTGTAGGAAAAACAGAAGATCCAATAGCGAGTGCAAAGGAATGTTTATTAACAGATACTCAGAACCACAGTTCGTGCACAGGCTGAAGTGAGTGGTAGTCGCAGACAGACTCAGAGAAAGATAGTAGCGGGCAGGCTCAGTGTCTGGTAATCGCGGGCAGGCTCAGTGTCTGGTAATCGCGTGCAGGCTCAGTGTCTGGTAATCGTGGGCAGGCTCAGTGTCTGGTAATCGTGGGCAGGCTCAGTGTCTGGTAATCGCGGGCAGGCTCAGTGTCTGGTAATCGCGTGCAGGCTCAGTGTCTGGTAATCGCGGGCAGGCTCAGTGTCTGGTAATCGTGGGCAGGCTCAGTGTCTGGTAATCGCGTGCAGGCTCAGTGTCTGGTAATCGCGGGCAGGCTCAGTGTCTGGTAATCGTGGGCAGGCTCAGTGTCTGGTAATCGCGGGCAGGCTCAGTGTCTGGTAATCGCGGGCAGGCTCAGTGTCTGGTAGTCGCGTGCAGGCTCAGTGTCTGGTAGTCGCGTGCAGGCTCAGTGTCTGGTAATCGCGTGCAGGCTCAGTGTCTGGTAATCGCGTGCAGGCTCAGTGTCTGGTAATCGCGTGCAGGCTCAGTGTCTGGTAATCGTGGGCAGGCTCAGTGTCTGGTAATCGCGTGCAGGCTCAGTGTCTGGTAATCGCGTGCAGGCTCAGTGTCTGGTAATCGCGTGCAGGCTCAGTGTCTGGTAATCGTGGGCAGGCTCAGTGTCTGGTAATCGCGTGCAGGCTCAGTGTCTGGTAATCGCGTGCAGGCTCAGTGTCTGGTAATCGCGTGCAGGCTCAGTGTCTGGTAATCGTGGGCAGGCTCAGTGTCTGGTAATCGTGGGCAGGCTCAGTGTCTGGTAATCGCGTGCAGGCTCAGTGTCTGGTAATCGCGTGCAGGCTCAGTGTCTGGTAGTCGCGTGCAGGCTCAGTGTCTGGTAATCGCGTGCAGGCTCAGTGTCTGGTAATCGTGGGCAGGCTCAGTGTCTGGTAGTCGCGTGCAGGCTCAGTGTCTGGTAGTCGCGTGCAGGCTCAGTGTCTGGTAATCGTGGGCAGGCTCAGTGTCTGGTAATCGCGTGCAGGCTCAGTGTCTGGTAATCGCGGGCAGGCTCAGTGTCTGGTAATCGCGTGCAGGCTCAGTGTCTGGTAATCGCGGGCAGGCTCAGTGTCTGGTAATCGCGGGCAGGCTCAGTGTCTGGTAATCGCGGGCAGGCTCAGTGTCTGGTAATCGCGGGCAGGCTCAGTGTCTGGTAATCGCGGGCAGGCTCAGTGTCTGGTAATCGCGGGCAGGCTCAGTCTCTGGTAATCGCGGGCAGGCTCAGTGTCTGGTAATCGCGGGCAGGCTCAATGTCTGGTAATCGCGGGCAGGCTCAGTGTCTGGTAATCGCGGGCAGGCTCAATGTCTGGTAATCGCGGGCAGGCTCAGTGTCTGGTAATCGCGTGCAGGCTCAGTGTCTGGTAATCGCGGGCAGGCTCAATGTCTGGTAATCGCGGGCAGGCTCAGTGTCTGGTAATCGCGGGCAGGCTCAGTGTCTGGTAATCGCGGGCAGGCTCAGTGTCTGGTAATCGCGGGCAGGCTCAATGTCTGGTAATCGCGGGCAGGCTCAGTGTCTGGTAATCGCGGGCAGGCTCAGTGTCTGGTAATCGTGGGCAGGCTCAGTGTCTGGTAATCGTGGGCAGGCTCAGTGAAGCAGGGACCACAATGGGCAGAGAAGGTCAGGCAGAAACGGGAACGTCCACAGGAAAATACAGACTCCTGGAAACCACCGTCCTGGGAGACGGAGAACAAAGGACAGAGACCAACCCGGACAGCGTCTGTAACGAACTGACAAACAGGACACGCAAACACACACGTTAAATAGAGCGCTAACGAGGAACCGCAGCTGCTGATAATAATCAGCGCTCAACTCAACCACGCCTCACAACAAACACACGAGGGCGAGTCAGTGAACTCATGAACCGTGACAAGTAATAAATAACATAAATTCTTAACTTTTGGACTTTAGTGCAACAGTAAATATAAAAAAATTCTAATATAAAAACAAATAGCACCTCAACTTAAAATACCTGGCAGGCATGTAAACAAATAAAAAAATAAAAGTGCCAAGGTGTTTGCAAAGCCAGTAATGTGCTTTTAGGAACTGCACTACTAACTCTTACTGTCATCACAGAAGTAAGTTTAACAGAAGTAAATGTATATTTCTCTTAATGAAAACTAACATCTCTACCTAGTCAGGTTTGAGCCTGTTTCTGTTCTCATCAAGGACGTTTGCAACGGCACTAAAAAGTCTCTCACGGTCCACAGAGCTGCAGGGGGCACTGAGATACTGGGTTGCAACAGCAGCCATAGAGGGAAACTGATTAGCATGTTCTTTCCAGTACTGAAGTGGGTCGCTTTTCTTAGGGGTGTTTTTTCTGAGAGGTAGGTCAGCACTTGAGTTTCTGCTGATGTGGTATCGCGGACCATCCCTGTGACTGCCTCTTTTGTAAGATTTCCTCAAAGGCGATGTCCATGCTGCTACATGCTTCATGATGTGCTGCCTTGCTCACAGCCTCATTTTCCTCTGGCACTGCACTGACAGCCTTCCTCCTCTTGGTCTTTGCCACCTCCTGGATAAGGTGTTCCTTTGCAAGCAGCAGGTTGGCTGATTTTGTGAAAAAGCTAGAAACAGATAAAAGTAACACACAATTCAAAACAATAAGACAACAAGAGATACCACATATAACAGCTCTTCAGTTAGGCAACTGCCTACACATGTACTCAATTAATAAACAATAAAAAAAATCTAACCTTAGAACTAAATTACCCAAAACTAAATTAAAAAGGAAGTAAAAAATAAATTGGCTTAATACTGGTGTCTGGTAATGGCTTTATATAAACATGATGTACAAAAGGTGCATTTGAATTGTCCTTTTTTTCAATTATTGAATATTGATTCAATAATTTAAAAATATGAATTTAAATGAATTTAATTTAATTGAAAAATTTAATTGCATTTTTAATTATTGGACAAAAAAGCTCCACAAGTAGTAACCTAGAATACTGTCTAACACTTGATGCTGCTCTGTCAAGTCCTCGTCGTCAGTGAGGAACCTGGGTGTGCTCTTTGATACCAATCTTTCGTTTGAAAGCCATGTTTCTAGCATCTGTAAAACTGCATTCTACCATCTTAAAAATATCTCTAAATTACGGCACATGCTCTCAATGCCAAATGCTCAACAGTTAGTTGAGTCGTTGATGAGCTGTAGATTATTGTAATGTTGATGAGCTGTAGATTATTGTAATGTTCATGAGCTGTAGATTATTGTAATGCTCTACTGGGTGGTTGCCCTGCTCGCTTAATAAATAAACTCCAGCTGGTCCAAAACGCAGCAGCTCCAGTTCTTACTAGAACCAGGAAGTGTGACCATATTAGCCCAGTTCTGTCAACACTGCACTGGCTGCCTATTAAACATCGCATACATTTTAAAATCTTGCTTATTACTTACAAAGCACTAAATGGTTTAGCTCCCCAATACTTGAGCGAGCTCTTAACATATTATACTCCATCACGTCTACTGCGGTCTCTAAACTCTGGCCAGTTGATCATACCGAGAATATCCAAATCAACTGCAGGCGCTCGATCCTTTTCCTATTTAGCTCCTAAACTCTGGAACAGTCTTAGATCAGGAATGAGCAGACACTGACGAGTGTGTTCAGCGGCGTTAGATAAACTCTGCCCATTCCTGATCTGACTGCTGGGATAAGACCATAGACTTTATGCATCTTATGGTTATTATTATTTTGTATGTGTTTGTTGTGAGTTGTTACTAAATAAAGCATTAAAAAAACGTGGAGAGTCCAGATACTTTAGAAGAACTTGGAAGACGATACAAATTTATACAGTTCAGGAAATGACTTGAAAACCTTATCTAATAATATTGAAGATGAAATGATTAAATTAAAATTGTGGTTTGATATAAATAAATTATCTTTAAATTTGAATAAGACAAAGTTTATGATATTCAGCAATAAAAAAAGGAGGAAGTCAGCTTATCTATAAACAATGTAAACATTGAGAAGGTGTCTGAAATCAGATTTCTAGGAGTCACCTTAGATGAGAAATTGACGTGGAAAAGTCATATATTGCATGTAAAAAATAAGATGGGAAAAAGCTGATTTATCTTGAATAAGGTTAAATACAGTTTACCATATAATACAATGAAAATGTTATATTGTTCAATGATTTTGCCTTATTTAAACTATTGTGCAGAAATATGGGGAAATACATATCATAGCAACATTACGCCTTTATTTATTTTACAGAAAAGAGCCATTCGCATTATTTTTAAAGCAGGATATAGAGACCATACAAATCAATTCTTTATTAGGTCAGGATTATTAAAACTTAAAGACATTATAGAATTACAAACTCTATTAGTGATGTTTAAAGCTAGAAGCAAAGCTCTTCCACATGACTTACAAAAGTAATTTATTTTACTTCTGAAGATGAAAATCACAGACGGCCGTACAACTTTAAACATCAAATAGCAAGAACAAATTTGAAACAAATGTGTTTGTCTGTTGCTGGAGTAAAAGCATGGAATTCTTTAAGGAAAGATTTAAAAAGCTGCAAAAATATTTTGGAATTTAAAAGGAGTTATAAAAAGAAACAACTTGAATTATATCAAACTGAATTTTGACTTGTTTGTATGTGATCATTGTAAAACGTTTAAATAAATATCAGATATGTTGGAGTGTGGGTGATGGTGGAGGGAATAATGCTAATGTTATCTACTATTTATGTTAATACATTTTGTGTGATGCTAATGTCATCTATTATTTAGGTTAATACATTTTGGGTGGTGGTGGAGGGAACAATGCTAATGCCATCTGCTATTTATGTTTATAAAGGGGGCAGATAAATATAAGAATATTATTCTTCCATCTGCTCCTTTCTGATCATGGAAATGTAAAGGAAAACTTCAAATGAATTTTATGTGCCTTGTACAAATAATCCATTTTCATGAAAGGAATAAAAGAGAAATGAATGAATGAATGAAAGAACTTGGAAGGACACAGAATGTGTGTGTGAGACTGAGAACAATAACCCTTCAATGTAAAAAATACAGAATCTATTAACCCTTGTGTTATGTTGCGGATCAATTTGACCCGGTTTGATTTTTAAGTTGTCAGAAATATCAGTTAACCTATGTTTTTTTTCTTTACATTTTGTGACTTTTTCCTCATTTAGGGTCATGAACATGCATGCAAAGTTTTAACACGCTGATGTGTTTTGACATATACACACACATTTACTGTTACGTTTGTCATGTTCAGGGGTCAATTTGACCCGCATATTTTAATGTTCTAAGGCAATTGTAGAGACCCAAAATAATAACATTTCTTGGTTATATTGTCTTATTTTAGTTTTTTACTAACCTATGAAGCTAAAAAAAAATTATCTTTTCCCCCTTTTTTTTCAATACAGAAATATTTTTTGTATGCCACAAATGGTAAAAATGAGCTATAATTTCTTTTTCAATCTATCTGAAATACTATCTAACCTACATTGTTTTTCTTGAAATTGTTTGACCTTTTCTCATTTAGGGTCATTAACATGCATGCAAAGTTTCAACATGCTGATGCGTTGTGAAATGTGCATATCAAAATTGTATACACTCTTGCTGTTTGTGGTTCAATTTGCCCCGTATAGGACAGCTGTTCAAAAGCAACTGTACATACACAAAATACAAAACACTGTGTGTGTCAGAGCTCTTCAACTCTAGCCCTGAAGTGCTGAGATTAACAACTTCATCAAGCAGTGTTTTGAAATCGGCCATCACTGTATAAGTCGTAAAAGTAAAGTTTAAAACAAGTTATAGTAGTTTATGAACATGTAAAATATACATTTTACAAAACATGTTCAATTCTAAAACCCCAAGAAAATCAAAGCTAAATATCTGAGCAAATTCTGTGCCAAATTTTAGGTTGATATCTCAAAAAAAAATTTGTGCGCAGTACCAACGTTTTCCACTAGATGACATGTAGACTCTTCGTTTGCCATATGGTTTGAGTGATCTGAACGTTGTATTTTCATACTTTTCAAAATATCTATGAAGTAGACAACCTATTCAGAAGTAGTTTGGGCAGTAATGTTAATATTTGATTTGAATTCAATCTCTAAAATGCAAATAAAAAAAACAATATGGAAAGAGTCAGAGCGCGCGTTATAGTTTGGCACCGCATCACAAATGACGAATATATCGCTATTTATCTACTGCTCGGTCTTCTCTTTTGAAAATCAGTCACCAAATATGAAAATTAGAGTCTGAAAGCTTTAAAATGCTGTATAGTTGGTCAAGATTACTTTAGGTTTAGACTAAGATATTATTGTTCTAAATGTATAAAGGCAAGTGTCGTAAGGGCCAATCTTAAAAATAGTGGTTAAAAATATTTGTATAAATCATAAATTCAGATATTTATTCTTTGTAATGTGTGAAAAGTATTGATATTAAAAGTGAATTGTTTGTACCTGATTGTGTGTTTTTTCATAGTGTGATTTTTGGGGAATTGTATTGAATCCAATTAGGGTCAATTTGACCCGGACCATAAGGAGTGTAACCAGAAATCAAACAGTGCACGAGGGTTAAATACAATAAACGATCAGACATAAAACATATTTCATTTTATTTTTGGAACAATCACAAGTTAGTTATTCATAATGTCTGACAGCAAATGCATAAACAATTTCACTCCAGATTATTCAACAGAGGAAACACAGGCACTCGGGAATTAAGGCAAAAGGACATTTGGTTTATTTTGATGGTCCCATTTGAACATTATGTTGACTATAAGTAATGTTATAGAGTATTAGTAACTCTCTGCTTAACATCCACTGACTCGTTATCTGATGGTCCTCAGGCATTCTACTGACGAGTACATGTCAATAACACTCTACGAACACTCTACGAACACTCTACGAACACTCTACTAACACTCTACTAACACTCTACTAACACTCTACTAACACTCTACTAACACTCTACTAACACTCTACTAACACTCTACTAACACTCTACTAACACTCTACTAACACTCTACTAACACTCTACTGGAGGTCAACAGAATGTGTGAAAGGGACCATCAAAATAAAGTGAAACCTACATGTTCATTGAAGAGCAACTGGACCAGACCTGACCCCTGACCTCCTCTACCAGTATTAGGATTCGCTCTGCAGATCTAACCCGCCAACAGGTCGTCACATCGGCCTGGGATCTCAAGGAGAGCAGACGCGTCCGTAGAACAGAATGCTCTTGGAGGGGTTGTGGCGTATGAAGAACAGGAAAGGGTGATCGGCGCAGAAGCGCTCTGGACGCATCAGGCAGCGCATCATCATGACGGCCCCGGTGGCCGCGGCCGCCTCCGTCCCCTCTTCATTCACTTCCACAAACGACTTGTGCACCACCTTAGACAGCACCAGATCGTTGCTGGGGGACATTCCTGAGAAATCAGCTTTCTGCAAGTCAAACGCATCCACCATTCCCAGGCTGATCAGAAGATCGTTCATGTTATAGGTCTCCTCCATCCGGAATCTGGGCAGAGACACTTCGACTTCCAGAAGATCCATCATGTCGGGTCGGGTCCACTCCACGAAGTTCTCGTAGGTCAGCGCGCTCTCCAGCTGGACAAGAGAGGCGTGTTAAAGTGTTTGCCATCACACGAGTTAGACACCAGACCTGCGGACGAACGGCTCACCTTCTGAAGGCCGGTGCTGTCGTCCTCCATGGCGTTGGGGAGCATGATCAGCATACTGAGGTCCTTCCCCACATAGGGCAGCTCTAGAACCTGACAGTTCATCTCAGGAATGAAGGCCAGAGGAAACTTGGCCTTCTGGAACATCATCCGCACGGGCTTCGATTCATTCTGTCAACCAATCAAAACATACCACAGTCATTCTCACTGAAATCACACGACTGTTGCTGCACAAATCACAGGAAGAAATGAAGAACACGGATCAGTCTGCCCTCCATCCAAGATCCGTAAAAGATCATCAACATGATCACATCCAGCAAACAGCACCTTCAGTGTCTTTCTTCAGGAAGGAGAACTAAAACTGACCCTTTCCACTGTCCCACTAACCATCCCTGTAATCGGTGTGTGTCTCACCCATTTCAGTAGGACATTCAGTTACACATGTAATCCCCCCTTCCCTTCGCCTCTGCACAGATGAACACGTGATGGAGATGATCGGAAACCACTAAAGCGCTGTATTTAAAGGACAACCACATACTCAACGCTCTTCTCTAAGGCTAAACACGTGATGCTTACGTGCGTCAACACTCTCACAGATTCATGTTTTTTTTTTTTAAGTTTACACACAGATGATAACAGTATCGTTTCTAAACCTGTGTCGGGGTGTGTGTTCTCTAGCGCTGTTGCCGTGCCGATGAGCAGCTGGAACGCATCAAGAGTTTCTGTTTTAGTGAAAATAGTGTCGTGCAAGTCCAGTCCGCTTTATTACTCCCGCTCTTCACACACTGATGCTTCACACACACACAGACGCTTCACACACACAGACGCTTCACACACACAGACGCTTCACACACACAGACGCTTCACACACACAGACGCTTCACACACACTGACTAGAGCAGGGTTTTTCAAACTTTTTGTGTGTGTGGACCACTATTTGTAATCAAAAAATTTTCCGGACCACCTCATAACACACATAATAAAATATGTCTACACACAGTCCTACCTGAATTATTCCGCACTTCTAAATAGGCTTACTAGCACTAAAACTATAACTAGTCATCACATCAGTACAACAGGCTTGTTAAAAGAAAGTTTACTGCACACAACGGCTGCCACATATTTCATTTATTTATTCTGGCTCATAGATGCATCCGACTCACTGTCAATCTCTTCATTTTTTGTAACTTCTGCCTCTGTCTCTTTTCTCTTCAAAGAACCTGTTGCTATCCACCGATCCATAACGGCACTGAACTTGAACGTCACGGCTGAGCCACTAGCATATTTTAGTAATCGCACAATAACTTGACAATTAAATACAAATGTTATATCAATATAGGCCTACATATGCTTTTTACTTTTTATTTTTTTATGGGAATTTCCTGGTAAAATGAAGGTAAAAAAATATTTTATTTTATTTTGCCTTTCCACGGACCACCTGCAGTACCCTCACGGACCACAGTTTGGGAATGACTGGACTAGAGGACATCAATTCGGATTAGATGAAAAGCTTAAGTAAGTTTTTGAGGGACTCATTTCTGGTGTAAAAACTGATTTCAAAATGTAAAAAATATATATTGCACGAAATGAAAACAATAATGTAAAATATTATTATTATAATAAGTGTGAATAAAAAATTAAGCGCATTTAAAAATAAATAAGCATGATTTCATCTCTTAAATGTCTTAGTGTGTGTTAGGGTCATAATTTAGATTTTTAAAGTCCTAATTTCAACTGTTCATCTCACAATGGGTTAGCATGTCGTATTTTCGACTTTTTATCTCTTAATTATGACTTCATGATAATTGAAATGAGCTGATCAGTGATATTAGTTAAATATTTAGTGTCCCCAACTGATCAAGCCAAAAGCCAAGTAGATAACTAATGATTATTACAACGGAAATGAATCAATCAAAAACTGACTTTAGCTGAACAATAACTGATACAGACAAACAATCTCTCTGATTACATTTACATTTATGCATTTGGCAGACGCTTTTATCCAAAGCGATTTACAGGGATAATCCATCAGAGCTGGATTTCCAGTCAGGATTTAGACCGTATCATAGCACTGAGACTGCTCTCATCAGAGTTACAAATGATTTACTCTTATCATCCGATCGTGGCTGTATCTCTCTATTAGTGTTACTCGATCTTAGCGCTGCATTTGATACTATCGACCACAACATTCTTTTGAATAGACTCGAAAATGATGTAGGTATTAGTGGAATTGCATTATCATGGTTTAAATCATACCTATGCGACCGTTATCAGTTTGTAGTAGTAAATGAAGAGATGTCACACCGATCGCAAGTTCAGTATGGAGTACCACAAGGCTCAGTGCTAGGACCGCTACTCTTCACCCTGTACATGCTACCACTGGGAGATATCATTAGGAAGCATGGCGTTAGTTTTCATTGTTATGCTGACGATACTCAGCTCTATATTTCTTCACGCCCTGAAGAAACTTACCAATTCACAAGATTAACGGAATGCAGAGCTGATATAAAACATTGGATGACCGGTAATTTCTTGCAACTCAATTCAGAAAAAACTGAATTTTTAATTATTGGACAAAAAAGCTCCACAAGTAGTAACCTAGAATACTGTCTAACACTTGATGGCTGTTCTCATGTTGCTCGCTTAATAAATAAACTCCAGCTGGTCCAAAACGCAGCAGCTCGAGTTCTTACTAGAACCAGGAAGTGTGACCATATTAGCCCAGTTCTGTCAACACTGCACTGGCTGCCTATTAAACATCGCATACATTTTAAAATCTTACTTATTACTTACAAAGCACTAAATGGTTTAGCTCCCAAATACTTGAGCGAGCTCTTAACATATTATACTCCATCACGTCTACTGCGGTCTCTAAACTCTGGCCAGTTGATCATACCGAGAATATACAAATCAACTGCAGGCGGTCGATCCTTTTCCTATTTAGCACCTAAACTCTGGAACAGTCTTCCTAACATTGTTCGGGAAGCAGACACACTCTGTCAGTTTAAATCTAGACTAAAAACACATCTCTTTACTGTGGCATACACATAAAATCACTTTTTCAATGAAATGATTGTTAGGCTGCATTAACTAGGTCAGCCGGAACCGGGAACACTTCCCATAACACCTGATGTACTCGTTACATCATCAGAAGAATGGCATCTACGCTAATGATAGTCTCTCTGTTTTATCCCGAGGTTTACTGCAGTCAGCCGGATCCGGGCCGTATCCAGATCAGATGGTGGACCTGCGCCCAGAGAAGACCAATACAGGACCCTGAAGTGTCTGAGAGACCGTGATTATCCTCCTCCTGCAACTGCCTCATCGACACGTCATCTCAATAAACCCGTCTCCGGCGTGTTGACTCAGATTGTTCGAATATTACAATTAAATAATACTTAAATCGATATGTCATCCTCAATAAACCCGTCTCCAGCGTGTTGTCTCCGATCATTCGAATATTGCACTTTAATAATTATTTATTCAACATCATCCTCAATAAACCCGTCTCCAGCATGTTGCCCCCGGTCCCTCGAATATTCTGATCTATTATGACCTCCGAGCTGTAAAGCTGCCAGAATAATAATAATAATAATAATAATAATACGCTGTTTGTTAATTGGCCAGAGGAGAACTGGCACCCCGACTGAGCCTGGTTTCTCCCAAGGTTTATTTTTCTCCATTAGGTCACCTAATGGGGTTTTGGTTTCCTTGCCACTGTTGCCTCTGGCTTGGCGTGCTCAGTTGGGGACATTATTATTTAGATTTATTTCGATGTTTAGTTGAAAAATTTAAACTAAATTAACCATTTAAACTAAATTACTGATCGAATTATTGATCTAATGCCCACACTGTCACTGTATGATACTTGAAATGTTTCCAGAATGGCTATACAGCTGAATAAAATTATGCTGCATTATTTTCCTGTTTAACACTGTAAAGCTGCTTTGAAACAATCTACATTGTTAAAAGCGCTATATAAATAAAGTTGACTTGACTTGACTTGACAGCAGAGCTGACTCAGCGTTATTTACTGCATAAAGTGCTGGAGGAAAAAAGGTTCATTTATATACTGCAGTAAATATCACACACAATGGTAATTCATAAGCATATTAAAGAAAAGGACAAACCATGTAGGAAAGTTCACATTTAAGATTGGTTTAAACGGTAGAGTAATAATGGCGAGCGTAATCTGACCTTGTTCATCTTGAACTGCTGGTCTTGGGTCTGATCCTCTCTGAACTTCCTCTCCCAGTCGCCCTTGAAGTAGACGGCATTCACCAGCACCAGCCGGGTCAGCGAGTCCACGTCTCCTTCAGCCAGCAGGTCCTTGATCTTCTCTACGGTTATTAATCACATCAGAACTGAGTTCAACATCATTAAACACACATCATTAAACACGGAGTTCAACACAGTAATGACGCAGTGATGTCGCATTAATGACGCAGTGATGTCGCATTAATGATGCAGTGATGTCACAGTAATGACGCAGTGATGTCGCAGTAATGACGCAGTGATGTCACAGTAATGACGCAGTGATGTCGCAGTAATGACGCAGTGATGTCACAGTAATGACGCAGTGATGTCGCATTAATGACGCAGTGATGTCACAGTAATGACGCAGTGATGTCGCATTAATGACGCAGTGATGTCGCAGTAATGACGCAGTGATGTCGCATTAATGACGCAGTGATGTCGCATTAATGATGCAGTGATGTCACAGTAATGACGCAGTGATGTCGCATTAATGACGCAGTGATGTCGCATTAATGATGCAGTGATGTCACAGTAATGACGCAGTGATGTCGCATTAATGACACAGTGATGTCGCATTAATGACACAGTGATGTCGCAGTAATGACGCAGTAATGACGCAGTGATGTCGCAGTAATGAGGCAGTGATGTCACAGTAATGACGCAGTGATGTCGCAGTGATGTTGCAGTGATGTCGCAGTAATGACGCAGTGATGTCGCAGTAATGACGCAGTTATGTCGCAGTAATGACGCAGTGATGTCGCAGTGATGTTGCAGTAATGAGGCAGTGATGTCGCAGTAATGACGCAGTAATGACGCAGTGATGTCGCAGTAATGAGGCAGTGATGTCACAGTAATGACGCAGTGATGTCGCAGTGATGTTGCAGTGATGTCGCAGTAATGACGCAGTAATGTCGCAGTAATGAGGCAGTGATGTCGCAGTAATGACGCAGTGATGTCGCAGTAATGTCGCAGTGATGTCGCATTAATGACCCAGTGATGTCACAGTAATGACGCAGTGATGTCACCTTGAGTCTGTTTCTCCACCCAGCCGTTGATGTGCCCGCGCGCGGCGTCTGCTTGACCGATGAAGTCCAGTGTCTGCAGCTCTGCCTCATAATGGCTCTTTGTGTCACTGAGAAATTTCTGGAACAACACAAGGACAAATAAAGACATGCGGCACACACCCTTGTGTTAGGATATGTTCATTATACATGTGACACACGTGATCAACATTTGACAGAGGACATATTACCCCTTGTGTGTCCTTCAGGATGTATTTGTTCTTTTTCTTTTCTTTTTTATCATTTTGCCCTCAATAATAATAATAATAATAATAATAATCAGGGTTTGGCGTTCACTTTTAGAGAGAGAGCGCTTCTGTTGTTTGTCATTCAGTGATTCCGCCTAACCCTTCACTAATGGAGTTGGTTCATCGATAAAGAATTGTAGTTGAATTGTAGTTTTGTGATATACGCCGGTCTTGGCTGTTAGGCTGAAATTATATTCAACACGCCAAAGTGGCCAGTGGGTGTGGCTTACCCGCCACAGCTGAAATCTGCCCGCAGTCGGTGGGTTAGGCCAGTGGTTCCCAACCACATTCCTGGAGGACCTCCAACAGTGCACATTTTGCATGTCTCCTCAATCAAACACACCTGATTCAGGTCATCAGCTCATTATTAGCTACTCCAAGACCTGATGTGGGTGTGTCAGACAAAGGACACATCCAAAATGTGCACTGTTGGGGGTCCTCCAGGAACGTGGTTGGGAACCACTGGGTTAGGCTGTTCATGTCAAGCCCTGATAATAATAATAATAATTTATTTCGGTTTTACACAAAGGTTGTATTTGACTATTACGTTCTTCTTGTCCTTATCTCTGACACACTCGCAGTAATGCGCAGTCGTCCATCTCGTGAATGTCCAGTCGTCTCCTGCCATCTTCATCCATTAAGCCTTGTTTACTTTCGTTTGGCTCCGCATTGATTGTTTGGAGAGGTACACGCTCGCCGTTGGGCTATTCTTTGAAACGACTGAGCCTTTAAGTCTTCTTTAGCCGCTTTTCCACTGGCCAGCGCGAGCACAGAGGCCGAAATCATGCCTCGCGCCACTCCTGTAAAACACGCCCTAAACACGCCTTCACTGTCACACAATACACTAACTGTGCGTTCACACCGCTGCCGGCAAGAGCGTCAAACTTCGCTCTGGCCGCCCTGCCATCGACGCTGTAGAAGATTCGTGGACGCGCTGCCGCTCTGACGTAGATCGAATGCTTGGTCTTTTTTGAAATGGCATTTAAAGGGGCTGCAAAGCAAACATTCATGTTGATCGGCGTTTGTGCTGACTGACCACAAGTAGGGTATAACCGTATAATATAACCTCATGAAATCATTTAAATGTGAAAGTTAAAAAAAGCAGATCGATGGAAAGAACTTAACAATTATAGGTACATGTTTGCTAATGAAATAAACCAATTAAAAGCCATTTGTGTGGTGTATAAATAATGTTGCGCATCTTCTTATCAAACCCGCTGCACCAGCTGTGATCAACCTCTCCTCTATTTTGCTTGGGAACTAATGTAGTCGGAACCAGAGTTTACAGCGCTGCGTTCTCTAGAATCATCTCAAGCGGAGCACTTCTACATTCCCATTGGTTGCCGCCGAAGCGCGCCGTAGCTCATTACCATAAAGTTGACCTGATTTCAACTCTCCTCGATGCCTAAATCGTCCAAGACGCAACGCGCCGCTCTCGACGGAGCTCGCCGCCGGGCTCCCATTGAGAATGAATGACTTCCGGCCACTTTGACGCTCTCGCCGGCAGCGGTGTGAACGCACAGTAATACACCAGCAAGAGAGAGATGAATGAATTAAATCACAAATATATCAGTAGCTGTCATTTAGTGTTTATTTACAATCGTGGACACCACACGCGGCTATTGACTGACCACGAACGGGTAATAACTTGCTTTTTTAATTCGTTAATGTCTCACGGTCTTGCTGTTTTTTCTCATTCTTTTTTTTGAACAATTCAATTTTGGGCTAAAAGTGTGTAGTAACGTGAGCCAGAGGTGGACAAACTACACAACTCCATTACTCGAGTGAAAGTAAAAGTACTACTGGTCAAATATTACTCCGTTACAAGTGAAAGTTGTTAAAAAAAAATGTTACTTAAGTAAAAGTACAGAAGTACTCGCTTTTAAAAGTACTTAAGTATCAAAAGTAAATTTCCTTTTTTTTTGTCAATGCATTATTTTATTATTGTTGCATTGTTGTATAAATGCACGGTGGTTTAAGCCCTTCAGTGATGCTTCATCCGACATGCTAGCATACGACCACCTTGAACTAATTTAAATACTTAAAAGTTGCAAAGCTCTTTACAAAGCTGCTGTCACTTTAAGGGAGAATACACAAATCCTACACACTGATACACATCCGATATTCCCCCAACTGTTTACGTTCACTTAAGACATAATCAACTTTGTTTACATGAATACTTTCCAAAAGGAAAATTTACATTTTGTGTGTATTGGTCTGTTTAAGTGCGAAAAAACCCCCGCAAAAGAAAGCTGTATTCAGTCCTCGTGCTCTGGCATCTCAGAGGCACAAAAAACGTGAATGAGTCGCGCGCGCTGTGAGAAAATTTGTCTCTGTGCACTCATCCGAGAGCGCGCACACGTCTCACAGCGCGCAAATATTGAGTTCTCTTTCAAGTCTAGCTTTTGAATGGACAAACTCACACAAAAAGTAGGTCAACGTCCAGCTTGATGAGTATTCTAGCAGACATAGTCTGTATATGCCTTAAGTAAACTTTATACAGTCAGAAAGATGACGCATATCCGAGCATTAGGTCTTAAAGGGGCAGTAGCATTAGGTCTTAAAGGGGCAGTGGTCTTTATTCTGTCTGTTTAATGTCAAACAACAAAAGACAAGGACATCACTCACTGCTCTTGATTGAATAGCTTTTGTAAGTTTAATAGGATTAATCTTTAATTTATGCACTCAAATATGCAATGTTATTTTACATTTGATACATTTCTGTACCTGAAAACTAATGTTAGACGTACCTAAAAAACCTGAAAAGCATATCTAGCCGAACCATATTGTTGATCTTATTTATTTGTGGTTATCATTTTTACTTGAATACTTTTATACTTTGATTTGAATATATGTTATATTATTTATTTTAATTTTAATGTTACGTGTTACTGTAATGTTGTGCGTTACTGATATGTTGTGCGTTACTGATATGTTACGTGTTACTGTAATGTTGTGCGTTACTGATATGTTGTGCGTTACTGATATGTTACGTGTTACTGTAATGTTGTGCGTTACTGTAATGTTATGCGTTACTGTAATGTTGTGTGTTACTGTAATGTTGTGTGTTACTGTAATGTTGTGTGTTACTGATATGTTACGTGTTACTGTAATGTTGTGTGTTACTGTAATGTTGTGCGTTACTGATATGTTACGTGTTACTGTAATGTTGTGCGTTACTATAATGTTATGCGTTACTGTAATGTTGTGCGTTACTGATATGTTACGTGTTACTGTAATGTTGTGTGTTACTGTAATGTTATGCGTTACTGTAATGTTGTGTGTTACTGTAATGTTGTGTGTTACTGTAATGTTGTGTGTTACTGTAATGTTGTGTGTTACTGTAATGTAATCCTTCAGTAACGTGTTACTCCCGACAATGGAGGCCACTGGGCTAATCTGACCAGGACGCCGGGGTTACACCACTGCTCTTGAACTCTAAGGCCATCCTGGGATGTTTAGTGACCACAGAGAGTCACCCCTATGTGTGTGTGTGTGTGTGTGTGGGCATGTTTTCGTGAAATATCAGGACACAAATGTGTATAATGACATGGGTATTACAAAAAGAGGGTGAAATATGAGGACGTTCCCCATGTCCTCACTTTTCAAAATGCTTATAAAATCACACAGAATTAGGTTTTTTCACAGAAAGTGAACTGCACAGTCTCCTGTGATGGGTAGGTTTAGGGGCAGGGGCAGTGTGTGTGTGTGTGTGTGTGTGTGTGTGATGGGTAGGTTTAGGGGCAGGGGCAGTGTGTGTGTGTGTGTGTGTGATGGGTAGGTTTAGGGTCAGTGTAAGGGGATAGAAAATACGGTTTGTACGGTATAAAAACCATTACGCCTATGGAATGTCCTCACATTTCACAAAAACAAACGTGTGTGTGTGTGTGTGTGTGTGTGTGTGTGTGTGTGTGTGTGTGTGTATGTGTATGTGTATGTGTATGTGTATGTGTGTGTGTGTGTGTGTGACAGCTCACCTCAGTGAATCTGTAGGTCTGCTCTCCGTACAGGCGGTTGGCGAGACTCAGTGTGTGTGTGTGTGTGTGTGTGTGTGTGTGTGTGTGTGTGTGTGTGTGTGTGTATGGCTCACCTCAGTGAATCTGTAGGTCTGCTCTCCGTACAGGCGGTTGGCGAGACTCAGTGTGTGTGTGTGTGTGTGTGTGACAGCTCACCTCAGTGAATCTGTAGGTCTGCTCTCCGTACAGGCGGTTGGCGAGACTCAGTGTGTGTGTGTGTGTGTGTGTGTGTGTGTGTGTGTGTGTGTGTGTGTGTGTGTGTGTGTGTGTGTGTGTGTGTGTGTGTGTGTGTGTGTGTATGGCTCACCTCAGTGAATCTGTAGGTCTGCTCTCCGTACAGGTGGTTGGCGAGACTCAGTGTGTGTGTGTGTGTGTGTGTGTGTGTGTGTGTGTGTGTGTGTGTGTGTGTGTGTGTGTGTGACGGCTCACCTCAGTGAATCTGTAGGTCTGCTCTCCGTACAGGCGGTTGGCGAGACTCAGTGTGTGTGTGTGTGTGTGTGTGTGTGTGTGTATGGCTCACCTCAGTGAATCTGTAGGTCTGCTCTCCGTACAGGCGGTTGGCGAGACTCAGTGTGTGTGTGTGTGTGTGTGTGTGTGTGTGTGTATGGCTCACCTCAGTGAATCTGTAGGTCTGCTCTCCGTACAGGCGGTTGGCGAGACTCAGTGTGTACGGAGCTCCTGCTCGGATCATCTCGCTCAGGAGTTTGCTGAAGCCGGTGTGGATTTCACCCTCCGCTTCGGGAAAACACAACGCCTGGAGACAAACGGCCAATAGCAGAAGATCAGATCAAACACCAACACTCTTCATAACGAACGTCTTCATCAAGGAGAGTTACTCAGCTGTGCCTCATGCGGTTCACAGGGCTGGAAATGGGGGGGAACGGAGTTCCAGTTTTTAAAAAAATGGTTAGATTTTCTTTCTTTTTTGGAAATTAAAAGGATTTCTATATTTTAGCCACTCAATAGTCTACAATATAATAGCCACATAAACGTAACATCATGTATAATAATAAAACGTAGCAGGATATTCTGTGATAATGGCTGTGCAATGTCGACTTTTGTGATTGGCCAATACAGGCAGACTGCAGCCAATGGAAATGCTTCTCCATCGGTGCTAGGGGTAGAGCTGAAGATCTTTGCCCGAACCCGACCGAGCCCGACGGGATCGGTCTTAATTTCTATAATTTTACACGGACTCGGGCCGGGCTCGGGTTTGCGCTGTAAAATGAGCAGTAAGGTGAAATGGATGCTGAGGAGGTGAAACGGAGGCTGGCCTCTGGCGATTATGTATTGGTTGCACCGGCAAAGAAAGCAAAGTCTGAGGTGTGGAAAACGTTTGATCATGTGCATAATGAGAATAATGAGCCAGTGGGTTATGTAAAATGCAAAAGATGCGGCATTCTGTTAAAGTACGACAGCAAAACGACAGGGAATTCGTCACTGATAAGGCATGCTGATCGAAGCTGTTCAACACCTGCCAGTTCCCAGGATCAACCAACAATCCCATCGTTCGTTACAGCATCAAAACCCATCCCTGCAAAGGTGAAACAAACGGTGACGGAGAAGTGTGTCAGCTTATGCTGCAAAGACATAAGGCCTTTTAATATCGTAAATGGCGAGGGGTTTGAAGAACTGGCACAAGAACTAATCAATGTCGGGGCTGCGTATGGGAGGGTTCCCGTAAACTCTGTTATTCCCCGCCATGTGACAATTGCGAAAAGGTGCACTGAGATGGCAGAAGAAAAGAGGGAAGCTTTAGTACAGAAACTTAAGACTTTGTTGAAGGATGGCACAGTTGCAATGACCACAGACATGTGGACAGAGGATTATAGGAAAATCAGTTATTTGACAATCACATGCCATGTCATAAGTGAGGACATGGAACTGGTGAATAAAACCCTGACAACTGCAATGTTCCCTTTGGAAGAGTCAAAGACGGGAGAAAATATCAGATGGGAGATACTGAAACTACTGGTGACAAAGTTTGATGCTTCCTCTCTCAGCAAAATTGTATGGGTGACCGATGAGGGGGCAAACATTAAATTAGCTCTGCGGCCATTCCAGAGATTGGACTGCATTGACCACGTCATTAATACTGTACTGCGGTACTGCGCCATGGACTCGACATTGCAGAGTTATCCAAAGCCGACGGTGCTCCGGACACAGGAGATACCATTTCTGCTGCTAAATCATTAGTGAGGTACGTTAAAGGGTTAGTTCACCCAAAAATGAAAATTCTGTCATTAATTACTCACCCTCACGTCGTTCGAGACCCGTAAGACCTCCGTTCATATTCGGAACACAAATGAAGATATTTTAGTGTAAAGCTGATGCTGAGAAAGGCTTCAGATAGGCCTCCATTGGCATTCAGTACACTTATACTCCCAAGACGGATAAAAGGCACTCAGAACATCGTTACAAAGTCCATCTCACCACAGTGACTCTACAATAATCTTACGATGCGACGACAATAGTTTTTGTGCGCAAAAAAAATCAAAATAACACCTTTTTCCAACTTGTTACTGCCTTCCGTGTGTGCCTCCACGACGCATGCGCGAGAATATGACGCAGATCCGGCGTTCGGACACATGACCCAGAAGAGATTTGTTTACAATCAGAGGAAGACGCGTGTATCTCAGCTGTTGGATTCTACATTGATCGTGCTTTAGGTCTCGGCGTAGTGCTCAAAATGGGGCTCAAGTGTGCATTTCATGGATTCTCGAACCCCGGCGCTACGTCATATTCTCGCGCATGCGTCGTGGAGACACACACGGAAGGCAATAACAAGCTGGATAAAGGTGTTATTTTGATTTTGTTTTGCGCACAAAAACTATTGTCGTCGCATCGTAAGATTATTGTAGAGTCACTGTGGTGAGATGGACTTTGTAACGACATTTTAAGTGCCTTTTATCGGTCTTGGGAGTATAAGTGTACTGAATGCCAATGGAGGCCTATCTGAAGCCTTTCTCAGCCATCAGCTTTCAACAAAAATATCTTCATTTGTGTTCCGAATATGAACGGAGGTCTTACGGGTCTCGAACGACATAAGGGTGAGTAATTAATGACAGAATTTTCATTTTTGGGTGAACTAACCCTTTAAACAGTCGGGGCTGGCTGCGCAACTGTCAACAACATTGCTGCAAATGGGAGACACTCGGTTCAGTACAGTGTACCTCACACTGACTTCTATACAGGCCATTTATCCTGAGCTCCATGAAAAGCTGGAGGCACGAGGGGAGAGCGCGCGCATTGAAAAAATAGCACCGGACACACTGGGCTTTCTGAAGCCGTAGTGTGTTTGGAGAGCAGAAGCAGTGTGTATGGAGAGCAGAAGCAGTGTGTTTGGAGAGCAGAAGCAGTGTGTATGGAGAGCAGAAGCAGTGTGTTTGGAGAGCAGAAGCAGTGTGTTTGGAGAGCAGAAGCAGTGTGTTTGGAGAGCAGAAGCAGTGTGTTTGGAGAGCAGAAGCAGTGTGTTTGGAGAGCAGAAGCAGTGTGTTTGGAGAGCAGAAGCAGTGTGTTTGGAGAGCAGAAGCAGTGTGTTTGGAGAGCAGAAGCAGTGTGTATGAAGAGCAGAAGCAGTGTGTATGGAGAGCAGAAGCAGTGTGTATGGAGAGCAGAAGCAGTGTGTATGGAGAGCAGAAGCAGTGTGTATGGAGAGCAGAAGCAGTGTGTTTGGAGAGCAGAAGCAGTGTGTATGGAGAGCAGAAGCAGTGTGTTTGGAGAGCAGAAGCAGTGTGTTTGGAGAGCAGAAGCAGTGTGTATGGAGAGCAGAAGCAGTGTGTTTGGAGAGCAGAAGCAGTGTGTATGAAGAGCAGAAGCAGTGTGTTTGGAGAGCAGAAGCAGTGTGTTTGGAGAGCAGAAGCAGTGTGTTTGGAGAGCAGAAGCAGTGTGTATGGAGAGCAGAAGCAGTGTGTATGAAGAGCAGAAGCAGTGTGTATGGAGAGCAGAAGCAGTGTGTTTGGAGAGCAGAAGCAGTGTGTATGAAGAGCAGAAGCAGTGTGTATGGAGAGCAGAAGCAGTGTGTTTGGAGAGCAGAAGCAGTGTGTATGAAGAGCAGAAGCAGTGTGTATGAAGAGCAGAAGCAGTGTGTATGGAGAGCAGAAGCAGTGTGTTTGGAGAGCAGAAGCAGTGTGTTTGGAGAGCAGAAGCAGTGTGTATGAAGAGCAGAAGCAGTGTGTTTGGAGAGCAGAAGCAGTGTGTTTGGAGAGCAGAAGCAGTGTGTATGAAGAGCAGAAGCAGTGTGTTTGGAGAGCAGAAGCAGTGTGTTTGGAGAGCAGAAGCAGTGTGTTTGGAGAGCAGAAGCAGTGTGTATGGAGAGCAGAAGCAGTGTGTTTGGAGAGCAGAAGCAGTGTGTATGAAGAGCAGAAGCAGTGTGTATGGAGAGCAGAAGCAGTGTGTATGAAGAGCAGAAGCAGTGTGTTTGGAGAGCAGAAGCAGTGTGTTTGGAGAGCAGAAGCAGTGTGTATGGAGAGCAGAAGCAGTGTGTATGGAGAGCAGAAGCAGTGTGTTTGGAGAGCAGAAGCAGTGTGTTTGGAGAGCAGAAGCAGTGTGTATGGAGAGCAGAAGCAGTGTGTATGGAGAGCAGAAGCAGTGTGTATGGAGAGCAGAAGCAGTGTGTATGAAGAGCAGAAGCAGTGTGTTTGGAGAGCAGAAGCAGTGTGTTTGGAGGGCAGAAGCAGTGTGTATGGAGAGCAGAAGCAGTGTGTATGGAGAGCAGAAGCAGTGTGTATGGAGAGCAGAAGCAGTGTGTTTGGAGAGCAGAAGCAGTGTGTTTGGAGAGCAGAAGCAGTGTGTATGGAGAGCAGAAGCAGTGTGTTTGGAGAGCAGAAGCAGTGTGTTTGGAGAGCAGAAGCAGTGTGTTTGGAGAGCAGAAGCAGTGTGTTTGGAGAGCAGAAGCAGTGTGTATGAAGAGCAGAAGCAGTGTGTATGAAGAGCAGAAGCAGTGTGTTTGGAGAGCAGAAGCAGTGTGTTTGGAGAGCAGAAGCAGTGTGTTTGGAGAGCAGAAGCAGTGTGTATGGAGAGCAGAAGCAGTGTGTTTGGAGAGCAGAAGCAGTGTGTATGAAGAGCAGAAGCAGTGTGTATGAAGAGCAGAAGCAGTGTGTATGGAGAGCAGAAGCAGTGTGTATGAAGAGCAGAAGCAGTGTGTATGGAGAGCAGAAGCAGTGTGTATGAAGAGCAGAAGCAGTGTGTATGAAGAGCAGAAGCAGTGTGTATGGAGAGCAGAAGCAGTGTGTATGAAGAGCAGAAGCAGTGTGTATGAAGAGCAGAAGCAGTGTGTATGAAGAGCAGAAGCAGTGTGTTTGGAGAGCAGAAGCAGTGTGTTTGGAGAGCAGAAGCAGTGTGTTTGGAGAGCAGAAGCAGTGTGTATGGAGAGCAGAAGCAGTGTGTTTGGAGAGCAGAAGCAGTGTGTTTGGAGAGCAGAAGCAGTGTGTATGAAGAGCAGAAGCAGTGTGTATGGAGAGCAGAAGCAGTGTGTATGAAGAGCAGAAGCAGTGTGTATGGAGAGCAGAAGCAGTGTGTATGGAGAGCAGAAGCAGTGTGTTTGGAGAGCAGAAGCAGTGTGTTTGGAGAGCAGAAGCAGTGAGTATGAAGAGCAGAAGCAGTGTGTATGGAGAGCAGAAGCAGTGTGTATGGAGAGCAGAAGCAGTGTGTATGAAGAGCAGAAGCAGTGTGTTTGGAGAGCAGAAGCAGTGTGTATGAAGAGCAGAAGCAGTGTGTTTGGAGAGCAGAAGCAGTGTGTATGAAGAGCAGAAGCAGTGTGTTTGGAGAGCAGAAGCAGTGTGTTTGGAGAGCAGAAGCAGTGTGTTTGGAGAGCAGAAGCAGTGTGTTTGGAGAGCAGATGCAGTGTGTTTGGAGAGCAGAAGCAGTGTGTATGGAGAGCAGAAGCAGTGTGTTTGGAGAGCAGAAGCAGTGTGTATGAAGAGCAGAAGCAGTGTGTTTGGAGAGCAGAAGCAGTGTGTTTGGAGAGCAGAAGCAGTGTGTATGAAGAGCAGAAGCAGTGTGTTTGGAGAGCAGAAGCAGTGTGTTTGGAGAGCAGAAGCAGTGTGTTTGGAGAGCAGAAGCAGTGTGTTTGGAGAGCAGAAGCAGTGTGTTTGGAGAGCAGAAGCAGTGTGTTTGGAGAGCAGAAGCAGTGTGTTTGGAGAGCAGAAGCAGTGTGTATGGAGAGCAGAAGCAGTGTGTTTGGAGAGCAGAAGCAGTGTGTATGAAGAGCAGAAGCAGTGTGTATGAAGAGCAGAAGCAGTGTGTATGAAGAGCAGAAGCAGTGTGTTTGGAGAGCAGAAGCAGTGTGTTTGGAGAGCAGATGCAGTGTGTTTGAAGAGCAGAAGCAGTGTGTATGAAGAGCAGAAGCAGTGTGTTTGGAGAGCAGAAGCAGTGTGTTTGGAGAGCAGATGCAGTGTGTTTGAAGAGCAGAAGCAGTGTGTTTGGAGAGCAGAAGCAGTGTGTATGAAGAGCAGAAGCAGTGTGTTTGGAGAGCAGAAGCAGTGTGTTTGGAGAGCAGAAGCAGTGTGTTTGGAGAGCAGATGCAGTGTGTATGGAGAGCAGAAGCAGTGTGTTTGGAGAGCAGAAGCAGTGTGTTTGGAGAGCAGAAGCAGTGTGTTTGGAGAGCAGAAGCAGTGTGTATGAAGAGCAGAAGCAGTGTGTATGGAGAGCAGAAGCAGTGTGTATGAAGAGCAGAAGCAGTGTGTTTGGAGAGCAGAAGCAGTGTGTTTGGAGAGCAGAAGCAGTGTGTTTGGAGAGCAGAAGCAGTGTGTTTGGAGAGCAGAAGCAGTGTGTTTGGAGAGCAGAAGCAGTGTGTTTGGAGAGCAGAAGCAGTGTGTATGGAGAGCAGAAGCAGTGTGTTTGGAGAGCAGAAGCAGTGTGTATGAAGAGCAGAAGCAGTGTGTATGAAGAGCAGAAGCAGTGTGTTTGGAGAGCAGAAGCAGTGTGTTTGGAGAGCAGAAGCAGTGTGTTTGGAGAGCAGAAGCAGTGTGTATGGAGAGCAGAAGCAGTGTGTTTGGAGAGCAGAAGCAGTGTGTATGAAGAGCAGAAGCAGTGTGTTTGGAGAGCAGAAGCAGTGTGTTTGGAGAGCAGAAGCAGTGTGTTTGGAGAGCAGAAGCAGTGTGTTTGGAGAGCAGAAGCAGTGTGTATGGAGAGCAGAAGCAGTGTGTATGAAGAGCAGAAGCAGTGTGTTTGGAGAGCAGAAGCAGTGTGTATGAAGAGCAGAAGCAGTGTGTTTGGAGAGCAGAAGCAGTGTGTATGAAGAGCAGAAGCAGTGTGTTTGGAGAGCAGAAGCAGTGTGTATGGAGAGCAGAAGCAGTGTGTTTGGAGAGCAGAAGCAGTGTGTATGAAGAGCAGAAGCAGTGTGTTTGGAGAGCAGAAGCAGTGTGTTTGGAGAGCAGAAGCAGTGTGTATGGAGAGCAGAAGCAGTGTGTTTGGAGAGCAGAAGCAGTGTGTATGGAGAGCAGAAGCAGTGTGTATGAAGAGCAGAAGCAGTGTGTTTGGAGAGCAGAAGCAGTGTGTTTGGAGAGCAGAAGCAGTGTGTTTGGAGAGCAGAAGCAGTGTGTATGGAGAGCAGAAGCAGTGTGTTTGGAGAGCAGAAGCAGTGTGTATGAAGAGCAGAAGCAGTGTGTTTGGAGAGCAGAAGCAGTGTGTTTGGAGAGCAGAAGCAGTGTGTATGAAGAGCAGAAGCAGTGTGTTTGGAGAGCAGAAGCAGTGTGTATGGAGAGCAGAAGCAGTGTGTATGAAGAGCAGAAGCAGTGTGTTTGGAGAGCAGAAGCAGTGTGTTTGGAGAGCAGAAGCAGTGTGTATGGAGAGCAGAAGCAGTGTGTTTGGAGAGCAGAAGCAGTGTGTATGGAGAGCAGAAGCAGTGTGTTTGGAGAGCAGAAGCAGTGTGTTTGGAGAGCAGAAGCAGTGTGTATGAAGAGCAGAAGCAGTGTGTTTGGAGAGCAGAAGCAGTGTGTTTGGAGAGCAGAAGCAGTGTGTTTGGAGAGCAGAAGCAGTGTGTTTGGAGAGCAGAAGCAGTGTGTATGGAGAGCAGAAGCAGTGTGTATGGAGAGCAGAAGCAGTGTGTTTGAAGAGCAGAAGCAGTGTGTTTGGAGAGCAGAAGCAGTGTGTTTGGAGAGCAGAAGCAGTGTGTATGGAGAGCAGAAGCAGTGTGTATGAAGAGCAGAAGCAGTGTGTTTGGAGAGCAGAAGCAGTGTGTTTGGAGAGCAGAAGCAGTGTGTTTGGAGAGCAGAAGCAGTGTGTATGAAGAGCAGAAGCAGTGTGTTTGGAGAGCAGAAGCAGTGTGTATGGAGAGCAGAAGCAGTGTGTATGGAGAGCAGAAGCAGTGTGTATGAAGAGCAGAAGCAGTGTGTTTGGAGAGCAGAAGCAGTGTGTTTGGAGAGCAGAAGCAGTGTGTATGGAGAGCAGAAGCAGTGTGTATGGAGAGCAGAAGCAGTGTGTATGGAGAGCAGAAGCAGTGTGTATGAAGAGCAGAAGCAGTGTGTTTGGAGAGCAGAAGCAGTGTGTTTGGAGAGCAGAAGCAGTGTGTTTGGAGAGCAGAAGCAGTGTGTTTGGAGAGCAGAAGCAGTGTGTTTGGAGAGCAGAAGCAGTGTGTATGAAGAGCAGAAGCAGTGTGTTTGGAGAGCAGAAGCAGTGTGTTTGGAGAGCAGAAGCAGTGTGTATGAAGAGCAGAAGCAGTGTGTATGGAGAGCAGAAGCAGGTGTGTTTGGAGAGCAGAAGCAGTGTGTATGAAGAGCAGAAGCAGTGTGTATGGAGAGCAGAAGCAGTGTGTATGGAGAGCAGAAGCAGTGTGTATGAAGAGCAGAAGCAGTGTGTATGAAGAGCAGAAGCAGTGTGTTTGGAGAGCGGGCGCGCGCGTGCATTCACACACTGGCAGCGTTTGTCTCGTGCAGCTGAACCGCGGCTCGTGCCGCTCGTATATTGCAAATACAGACGAATTTTGTCCATTCTGTCACATTTTCCAGTGTTCTCCTCTGACTCCTGTCTGTGTTGTGCTTTGAATTATGATGGGCAGCAAATCTGCTGCAAATGCGACCGTGTCCTTCTGTCTGTCCCAAACACACATAACATAGTTCACATGATAAATGTAACATTAAAGTTAAGATATGCTTCTAGTTTGAATAATTTAAACAGGCCTTTGAAGTTTGGGCAAAAACTTCTGGTAGTGTTGTGTTTTCATGTATTTTATCATCACAGCGCTGGATGTCAGGGTGATTGTGAAACACACGGAATACTTCACTACATGATTTCATGTTGAAATGTGTTATTTCTCATGTTAATCAGGTCAGCTGCTCACGCTGAATTAAAGCCACAGTGCATTGTTCTGATCAAAATTAACATGATTAACATGAAAAATGTTACGCCAATGTGTCGGACTCTGCAGACAGCGTAAGCAGGAGACAGCCAGTTAGGAAACAACTTCTACATCATATAAAATACTGTATCCTTAATTGTGGATAATTAAGCTTTATATCATATGCTGAAGTACATTTCTGGAGTGTTAATTAATAGAAAAAACAACTAGAACCGTACAGAACCGAAAACCGTGATACGAACCGAACCGTGGGTTTAGTGAACCGTGGGTTTTGTGAACCGTGGGTTTAGTGAACCGTGGGTTTAGTGAACCGTGGGTTTAGTGAACCGTGGGTTTAGTGAACCGTGGGTTTAGTGAACCGTGGGTTTAGTGAACCGTGGGTTTAGTGAACCGTGGGTTTAGTGAACCGTGGGTTTTGTGAACCGTGGGTTTTGTGAACCGTGGGTTTAGTGAACCGTGGGTTTAGTGAACCGTGGGTTTAGTGAACCGTGGGTTTAGTGAACCGTGGGTTTAGTGAACCGTGGGTTTAGTGAACCGTGGGTTTAGTGAACCGTGGGTTTTGTGAACCGTGGGTTTTGTGAACCGTGGGTTTAGTGAACCGTGGGTTTAGTGAACCGTGGGTTTAGTGAACCGTGGGTTTAGTGAACCGTGGGTTTTGTGAACCGTGGGTTTTGTGAACCGTGGGTTTTGTGAACCGTGGGTTTAGTGAACCGTGGGTTTAGTGAACCGTGGGTTTAGTGAACCGTGGGTTTAGTGAACCGTGGGTTTAGTGAACCGTGGGTTTAGTGAACCGTGGGTTTTGTCAACCGTGGGTTTAGTGAACCGTGGGTTTAGTGAACCGTGGGTTTAGTGAACCGTGGGTTTTGTGAACCGTGGGTTTAGGGAACCGTGGGTTTAGTGAACCGTGGGTTTTGTGAACCGTGGGTTTTGTGAACCGTGGGTTTAGTGAACCGTGGGTTTTGTGAACCGTGGGTTTTGTGAACCGTGGGTTTTGTGAACCGTGGGTTTTGTGAACCGTGGGTTTTGTGAACCGTGGGTTTTGTGAACCGTGGGTTTAGTGAACCGTGGGTTTAGTGAACCGTGGGTTTTGTGAACCGTGGGTTTTGTGAACCGTGGGTTTTGTGAACCGTGGGTTTAGTGAACCGTGGGTTTAGTGAACCGTGGGTTTAGTGAACCGTGGGTTTAGTGAACCGTGGGTTTTGTGAACCGTGGGTTTTGTGAACCGTGGGTTTAGTGAACCGTGGGTTTTGTGAACCGTGGGTTTTGTGAACCGTGGGTTTAGTGAACCGTGGGTTTAGTGAACCGTGGGTTTAGTGAACCGTGGGTTTTGTGAACCGTGGGTTTAGTGAACCGTGGGTTTAGTGAACCGTGGGTTTTGTGAACCGTGGGTTTAGTGAACCGTGGGTTTAGTGAACCGTGGGTTTTGTGAACCGTGGGTTTAGTGAACCGTGGGTTTAGTGAACCGTGGGTTTAGTGAACCGTGGGTTTAGTGAACCGTGGGTTTTGTGAACCGTGGGTTTAGTGAACCGTGGGTTTTGTGAACCGTGGGTTTAGTGAACCGTGGGTTTAGTGAACCGTGGGTTTAGTGAACCGTGGGTTTAGTGAACCGTGGGTTTTGTGAACCGTGGGTTTAGTGAACCGTGGGTTTAGTGAATCGTGGGTTTTGTGAACCGTGGGTTTTGTGAACCGTGGGTTTAGTGAACCGTGGGTTTAGTGAACCGTGGGTTTTGTGAACCGTGGGTTTAGTGAACCGTGGGTTTAGAGAACCGTGGGTTTAGTGAACCGTGGGTTTAGTGAACCGTGGGTTTAGTGAACCGTGGGTTTTGTGAACCGTGGGTTTAGTGAACCGTGGGTTTAGTGAACCGTGGGTTTTGTGAACCGTGCTACCCCTAATCGGTGCGCGTCTTATTCCTCACAGATCTTCATTCCAGATCATTTACCTCAAGCGGTCTGCTTTGATGAACTGAGATTTTGACCAAAACCCTGTTACTTTAACAGATGCCATATCAGAAACTTTGAAATGGATAAAGCGGTGTTAACGTACCTGAAATGATCCTGTCTATAAATATAATAATACATGATCATCTAAAACTGATGCGGCCGTCTTGCCCGAAAAGTGCTCGAATTTCTGTTAATATCGAGTGAAAACAGTAACAGATGCAGAAACGCACACTGTAATCCAGAAATACATGCGAGATATGCACAAAACACACACAAATGGCGACCCATGCTGGTCAGAACTGGAAATGAAACCAATGAAAACACAGGCCAAGCACGTAGTGATGCCTGAAAAATAAAATAAGGATTTAAAGGGAATAAAAAAATAAAATAATAAGAATGGTAAAAGAAGTTCTAGTCTAATTGTAGCCTATAGGCTAAACTCTTTGCAAATAGTATTTTATTTTAAATATGCACACATTCACTATTCACTAATATGTCAAAAGTGCAAAACGTTTCTTATAACATATTTTAATAAAATATAGCGAAATTCCATTAAACAAATATGAACAGTTTACATCACTGTATTATTACTGTGGTCGTTGAATACATCAATCATAAACAGTTGTCAGAAATTAAATGTTTAGCTTCTTATATCTCACGTTTCTAACATATATTGTAGACGTTTTTTATTGTTATAATAATTTTTTTTATTTATGTTTAGGCATTTCTAAAATAATTAAGTCATATAGTGGCTGTAGGTAAAAATTTGTGTTATTTTTGTTTGTTTTCCAGTAGATGGCAGCAATTCTCCACTAAACCAAAGCACATGTTCACATTATCCTTATGAATAAAAATGACAAATGTAGATCTTTTAGATGTTGCCATTTTATATAAATGTATTTATTTAAATTACAAATTGAGGCAAATAAATAACACAAAAATACCACAAATCCCCCTTAAACTGCACAACTTTACAGTAAAAACATTAATAAAGCTTGTGATATTACGTTTGTTTGAAGAAAGTTACATTAAATATTGGGGCGGTACTGGTCCTCCTCAGTGTGTGTGTGGTGTTACGGTCCTCCTCAGTGTGTGTGTGTTACTGCTTGTCTTGTGTTTTTAGCAGGCTTAGCTAATCAGGCCAGAGAGAATTACTAATAATTTCCCCTTTTTTATTTATAACAAGGGGTTATCAATGATGTGTAGGCTAAAACTAACCCAAGACAAACTGTAGAATTCAGAAAATAATGTAGGATTTTTTTTTTTTTTTCAAAATAATATACTGTAATAAAGCCTTGTTTGTGTATAACCTTTTCCCACACAAGTTTGAAATGTTCCAAATGACACCCAGACATTTATTATAATGGTATGATGATGCTTTTAAGTTCACTTGGAATTGATATAGCTTTTATTTCAACTAATGTTGAATGTCTATCATTAATGTTTAAAAAGAAAAATAATTCAGAGACATCAGTGGCAGTTTTAGTAGCAGTCATACTAGCCTTCATAAAAATATGCCATTACAACAAATATACTGTCTTTAAGTTGTTTCTACATTAATTTGGAAAGTAACTGTGAACTTATTACAATATACAAATATTAAAAACGCAGATGTTGAATGTGCGATTAATTCTACCGTGAACTTCTACCGCTGCGCAATAGAAAGCATCCTGACCAACTGTGTGGCAGTGTGGTATGGGAGCTGCTCTGTTGCGGAGCGCAAGGCACTGCAGCGGGTGGTGAAAACTGCCCAGCGCATCACAGGAACTCCACTGCCTGCCATCGAGCACATCCAGAGGAAACGCTGCCTGCATCGAGCTCGCAGCATCCTCAAGGACTCCTCTCACCCAGCCCACAGACTGTTTTCTCTCCTGCCCTCCGGCAGGCGTTTCAGGATCCACCGGACCAGGACCAGCAGACTAAAGAACAGTTTTTTCCCCAGAGCTGTCTCTTTACTGAACTCAAACCCCCGTTGATCCACTCCCCTCATATACTGATAACTCTCCTACCTCACATCTTCCTTCACTTTGTTATTTGCACTACCGACTGTTTATCACAGTAACAACTGTTTACCTATGCATTCTGCACCACCATACCGTAACTGGATTATGCTCATCTGCACTGCCGACTGTATTTACAGTAACAATGTTTACATTTGCATTTTGCACCGTACTTCTAACTGTAATATGCAACCACTTTCCACTGCACTTTTACACTTTCTTTCGGATAGCTCTGTCCATAATTTATTGTACTAACTTAATCCACTGCTATATTCCTCATATTAGCCTAACATATTATTGTATACCTCTAACTGTAAAATTCTGTTCAAGTAATAACCGTCTGTATATTTATTCGAGTACATAGTCACCTGTAAATTCTGTTTATAGTAATAGCCATCTGTATATTATATTCATAGTACATATTCACCTGTAAATTCTGTTTATAGTAATAGCCATCTGTATATTATATTCTAGTACATATTCACCTGTAAATTCTGTTTATAGTAATAGCCATCTGTATATTTATTCACTGTATATATTCATCTGTAAATTCAGTTCTACTTATAGTAATAACCATCTCTCTACTTATACATATTTATATATATTCAGAACATTTTTACGTCCTGCACTTATGCAAACGTTGTATATCCTGCACTTGCTGCTATTGCACTTCTGGTTAGACCTAAACTGCATTTCGTTGCCTTGTACTTGTACTTGTGTAATGACAATAAAGTTGAATCTAATCTAATCTAATTCGCTACTTTTTTAATCGAGAGGTTTTCTTTAACCTGAGGAAAATTTATTTAGAAGGTTTATGTGACCTCTTAAACAGAGCAACTCACAAAAAAACACCTTCCAAACTAGAGTCCGCCAAGTGAATTTGGCCATTTCCACCACTGGCAGTTCATGCAGTGTGCGATCAATGCAGTGTGCGATCAATGAAGTGTGCGATCAATGAAGTGTGCGATCAATGCAGTGTGCGATCAATGCAGTGTGCGATCAATGCAGTGTGCAATGCAGTGTGCGATCAATGAAGTGTGCGATCAATGAAGTGTGCGATCAATGCAATGTGCGATCAATGCAGTGTGCGATCAATGCAGTGTGCAATGAAGTGTGCGATCAATGAAGTGTGTGATCAATGCAGTGTGCAATGAAGTGTGCGATCAATGCAGTGTGCGATCAATGCAGTGTGCGATCAATGCAGTGTGCGATCAATGCAGTGTGCGATCAATGCAGTGTGCAATGAAGTGTGCGATCAATACAGTGTGCGATCAATGCAGTGTGCGATCAATGCAGTGTGCAATGAAGTGTGCGATCAATGCAGTGTGCAATGAAGTGTGCGATCAATGAAGTGTGCGATCAATGCAGTGTGCGATCAATGCAGTGTGCGATCAATGCAGTGTGCAATGAAGTGTGCGATCAATGCAGTGTGCGATCAATGCAGTGTGCGATCAATGCAGTGTGCAATGAAGTGTGCGATCAATGAAGTGTGTGATCAATGCAGTGTGCTATTAATGCAGTGTGCGATCAATGAAGTGTGCGATCAATGCAGTGTGCGATCAATGAAGTGCTATTAATGCAGTGTGCGATCAATGAAGTGTGCGATCAATGCAGTGTGCGATCAATGCCGATCAATGCAGTGTGCGATCAATGCCGATCAATGCAGTGTGCGATCAATGCAGTGTGC
>NC_137119.1:45591339-45631339 GCF_949357685.1 Gobio gobio | reverse complement strand
TAGTTAGGGTTAGGATGATGTGAGGATTGCTGCTCTCTGATGGTCTGCTGTTGCTCCAGTGATGAGACAGGGCTAGGGTTAGTTAGGGTTAGGGTTAGTTAGGGTTAGGGTTAGGATGTGAGGATTGCTGCTCTCTGATGGTCTGCTGTTGCTCCAGTGATGAGGCAGAGTTAGGGTTAGTTAGGGTTAGGGTTAGTTAGGGTTAGGGTTAGGATAATGTGAGGATTGCTGCTCTCTGATGGTCTGCTGTTTCTCCAGTGATGAGACAGGGTTAGGGTTAGTTAGGGTTAGGGTTAGTTAGGGTTAGGATGATGTGAGGATTGCTGCTCTCTGATGGTCTGCTGTTGCTCCAGTGATGAGGCAGAGTTAGGGTTAGTTAGGGTTAGGGTTAGTTAGGGTTAGGGTTAGTTAGGGTTAGGATGATGTGAGGATTGCTGCTCTCTGATGGTCTGCTGTTGCTCCAGTGATGAGACAGGGTTAGGGTTAGTTAGGGTTAGGGTTAGTTAGGGTTAGGGTTAGGATAATGTGAGGATTGCTGCTCTCTGATGGTCTGCTGTTGCTCCAGTGATGAGACAGGGTTAGGGTTAGTTAGGGTTAGGGTTAGTTAGGGTTAGGATAATGTGAGGATTGCTGCTCTCTGATGGTCTGCTGTTGCTCCAGTGATGAGGCAGAGTTCCTGTGGCGTCTGGCCCGAGCGTCCCGGGATCTGGCTCTGCTGTCCAGCATCAGCGCTGAGGAGAAGAACCGACTCACATACGAGGCCTTTGACTTTGCCAAGCGAGCTCTGGAGAAGAACGAGTCTTCCTTTGCGGCTCATAAAGTACAGCATGTTTATCTGTTCTCTATTCTCTGTTCTGAGTATTGCCGTGTTTCAGTGAGTTGGTGTTGATCCGCCTGTCGTCTGCAGTGGTTCGCCATTTGCCTCAGTGATGTTGGCGATTATGAAGGAATCAAAGTCAAGATAGGAAACTCCTACATCATCAGAGAGCATTTGGAGGTGAGATGTTGATTGGCTTAAAGCATCACAGTTCAGCTCTGAGTGAGTGACACTTCTCTAACGCCCATTTCTACAGCGAGCAGTCGACCTCAACCCAAAAGATGCCACGTCCATCCACATTCTGGGATACTGGTGAGTGTGTGTTGTGGTGTCGTGTGAGTGTGTGTTGTGTGTGTGTGTTGTGTGTCTGGTGAGTGTTGTGTGAGTGTATGTCGTGGTGTCTGGTGAGTGTGTGTGTGTGTTGTGTGTGTTGTGTGTGTGTGTTGTGGTGTGTGTTGAAGCAGACAAACTGGCTAAACCGACCATCTGCTAGCTGTCTCACGTCAAGCTAAGGCTGCAAAGCCGCCCCCTCGCTTCAAAAATGGCAGGACAATCACTGCCGCTACTAAAGATTGCTTTTTAAATAATCTCCCTCATCAGTATCATCTGCTCAGCATCCCAGATAGTATAGAAGAACTCGATGTTGCAACAGAAACTATTGACTCTCTCTTTTCCAGTACTTTAGACACAGTTGCTCCTCTGCGCTTAAAGAAGATTAAAGAAAATAGTCCAACGCCGTGGTACAACGAGCACACCCTCACACACACACACACACATACACACACACACACACTCTCGGGCCCTTAAAACAGCAGCCAGAAAAATGGAGCGCAGCTGGAAGAAAACAAAACTAGAGGTCTTTCGTAATTCGTGGAAAGAGCACATGATCACATACAGAAAGGCCGTAAAAACTGCTAGATCTGCTTATTTCTCGACTCTATTAGAAGAAAACAAACACAACCCGAGGTGTTTATTCGATATAGTGGCTAAATTAACCAAAAATAAAGCTTCAACTTCTGATGTTTGTAAACAGCACAGCAGTAATGACTTTATGAACTTCTTCACATGTAAGATTGATAATATTAGGAAGAAAATTTGAACCATGCAGCGTCTACTACAGTATCACATCAGACAGAGCATTGTAGTGTCACTGAGGAAAAATTACACTCATTCACTGCTATAGGAGAACACACACACACACACACACACACACACACACAAACACACACTCATTCACTGCTATAGGAGAACACACACACACACACACACTCATTCACTGCTATAGGAGAAGAAGAATTGGCTAAACTCGTTAAATCATCTAAATCAACAACATGTATGCTCGACCCTATACCGACTAGGCTATTAAAAGAGATGCTACCAGAGGTCATAGATCCTCTTCTTAATATCATTAATTCATCTTTGTCATTAGGATATGTACCGAAAACTTTTAAGTTGCCTATTATTAAACCACTTATTAAAAAAACGTAACTTTAATCCTACAGATTTAGTCAATTATAGACCAATCTCAAATCTACCCTTTCTGTCAGAAACACTAGAAAAGGCAGTGTCTTCACAATTATGTTCCTTTTTAGAAAGAAATGGTATCTGTGAGGATTTCCAGTCAGGATTTAGACCGTATCATAGTACTGAGACTGCTCTCATCAGAGTTACAAATGATTTAATCTTATCATCCGATCGTGGCTGTATCTCTCTATTAGTGTTACTCGATCTTAGCGCTGCATTTGATACTATCGACCACAACATTCTTTTGAATAGACTCGAAAATTATGTAGGTATTAGTGGAATTGCTTTGTCATGGTTTAAATCATACCTATGCGACCGTTATCAGTTTGTAGTAGTAAATGAAGATATGTCACACCGATCGCAAGTTCAGTATGGAGTACCGCAAGGCTCAGTGCTAGGACCGCTACTCTTCACCCTGTACATGCTACCACTGGGAGATATCATTAGGAAGCATGGCGTTAGTTTTCATTGTTATGCTGACGATACTCAGCTCTATATTTCTTCACGCCCTGAAGAAACTTAATAATTCACAAGATTAACGGAATGCAGAGCTGATATAAAACATTGGATGACCAGTAATTTCCTGCAATTTTTAATTACTGGACAAAAAAAGCTCCACAAGTAGTGCCCTAGAATACTGTCTAACACTTGATGCTGCTCTGTCAAGTCCTCGTCGTCAGTGAGGAACCTGGGTGTGCTCTTTGATACCAATCTTTCGTTTGAAAGCCACGTTTCTAGCATCTGTAAAACTGCTTTCTACCATCTTAAAAATATCTCTAAATTACGGCACATGCTCTCAATGCAAAATGCTGAACAGTTAGTTCATGCGTTCATGACCTCAAGGCTAGATTATTGTAATGCTCTACTGGGTGGTTGCCCTGCTCGCTTAATAAATAAACTCCAGCTGGTCCAAAACGCAGCAGCTCGAGTTCTTACTAGAACCAGGAAGTGTGACCATATTAGCCCAGTTCTGTCAACACTGCACTGGCTGCCTATTAAACATCGCATACATTTTAAAATCTTGCTTATTATTTACAAAGCACTAAATGGTTTATCTCCAGTACTTGAGCGAGCTCTTAACACATTATACTCCATCACGTCTACTGCGGTCTCAAAACTCTGGCCAGTTGATCATACCGAGAATATCCAAATCAACTGCAGGCGGTCGATCCTTTTCCTATTTAGCTCCTAAACTCTGGAACAGTCTTCCTAACATTGTTCGGGAAGCAGACACACTCTGTCAGTTTAAATCTAGACTAAAAACACATCTCTTTACTGTGGCATACACATAAAACACTTTCTCAATGAAATGATTGTTAGGCTGCATTAACTAGGTCAGCCGGAACCGGGAACACTTCCCATAACACCTGATGTACTCGTGACATCATCAGAAGAATGGCATCTACGCTAATGATAGTCTCTCTGTTTTATCCCGAGGTTTACTGCAGTCAGCCGGATCCGGATCAGATCGTGATCAACACATGACCAACACATGACCAACACATGACCAACACAAGACCAACACAAGACCAACACATGACCAACACATGACCAACACAAGACCAACACAAGACCAACACATGACCAACACATGACCAACACATGACCAACACATGACCAACACATGACCAACACATGACCAACACATGACTCTGAAGTGTCTGAGAGACTGTGATTATCCTCCTCCTGAAACTGCCTCATCGTCACGGCATCCTCAATAAACCCGTCTCTGGCGTGTTGCCTCCGATCCTTCGAATATTCCGATCTATTATGACCTCTGACCTGTAAAGTTGCCAGAATAATAATCATACGCTGTTTGTTAATTGGCCAGAGGAGAACTGCCCCCCCGACTGAGCCTGGTTTCTCCCAAGGTTTATTTTCCTCCATTCTGCTCCTGATGGGGTTTTGGTTTCCTTGCCACTGTTGCCTCTGGCTTGACTTGCTCAGTTGGGGACACTACATTTTTCAACTAAATATAATTATTAAACTAAATTAACCATATAAACTAAATTATTGATCTAAAGCCCACACTGTCACTGTATGATAATTGAAATGAACTGATGACATCAGCGTTTTCTCCAGAATGGCTGTACGGCTGAATACAATTATGCTGCATTATTTTCCTGTTTAACACTGTAAAGCTGCTTTGAAAAAATCTGCATTGTTAAAGCGCTATATAAATAAGGTTGACTTGACTTGAGGTGAGTGTGTGTTGTGGTGAGTGTGTGTGGTGTGTCGTGGTGTCTGGTGAGTTTGTGTGTGCTCCTCTGAAGGCGTCCTGACCCTCGTCTGCTCCTCAGGTGTTTTGCGTTCGCGGAGTTGCCGTGGTACCAGAGGAGAGTTGCAGCCGTTATATTTGCGTCTCCTCCGACGGCCACATATGAAGAGGTCAGTGAAGGAGATTATTATGGGCTGTGGAGATGGAAATGTTATTTGGGCTGAAACTGAACATGTTTGTCTCCGTCAGGCTTTGGCGTTTTTCCTGAGAGCTGAAGAAGGTTCCATATGAACACAAGCACCTTCATGATGTTTTATTTATTTTACACGCGACTGATTGCCACTTTAACGTTTTAATATTTCACTTTAGTTGACCCGAATTTCTACAGCAAGAACCTGCTGATGCTCGGGAGGACGTACCTGATGCTGAGGGACGTCCAGCAGGCGGCGCTGTGGCTCAAGAGAGCGCGCGACTGTCCTGCGGTCACAGAGGAAGACAAACAGGTGCAGTCATCGGTCAGATTTACCTGTCCAATCATCTGCAGACGCTGACCTTTATGTTTGACCCCATGCAGGTCCATAAGGAAGCGCTGGAGCTCCTGAAGAAACTCAACGGATGATCCCGCTCCTCTAACCCGGACAAGCTTTGCTCTTCATGTGTGTACGATGGAGATTTGCTATCGATTAATTTACACTCTTTAATGTGTGGCATTAATAGACGCTGGACGAGTCTGAGCGTGAATGCGGACTGTGACTGACCTGTGATTGACCAGTGACTGACCTGTGATTGACCAGTGACTGGCCAGTGACTGACCTGTGATTGACAAGTGACTGACCTGTGACTGACCTGTGATTGACCAGTGACTGACCTGTGATTGACCAGTGACTGACCTGTGATTGACCAGTGATTGACCAGTGACTGACCTGTGATTGACCAGTGACTGACCTGTGATTGACCAGTGACTGACCAGTGATTGCCCTGTGACTGACCTGTGATTGACCAGTGACTGACCTGTGATTGACCAGTGACTGACCTGTGATTGACCAGTGACTGACCTGTGATTGACCAGAGACTGACCTGTGATTGACCAGTAACTAACCAGTGATTGGCCTGTGACTGACCTGTGATTGCCCTGTGACTGACCAGTGATTGGCCTGTGACTGACCTGTGATTACCCTGTGATTGACCAGTAACTAACCAGTGATTGGCCTGTGACTGACCTGTGATTGCCCTGTGACTGACCAGTGATTGACCGGTGATTGGCCTGTGACTGACCTGTGATTACCCTGTGATTGACCAGTAACTGACCAGTGATTGGCCTGTGACTGACCTGTGATTGCCCTGTGACTGACCAGTGATTGACCGGTGACTGGCCTGTGACTGACCTGTGATTGACCAGTGACTGACCGGTGATTGGCCTGTGACTGACCTGTGATTGGCCTGTGACTGACCTGTGATTGCCCTGTGACTGACCAGTGACTGACCTGTGATTGACCAGTGACTGACCTGTGACTGCCCTGTGACTGCCCTGTGATTGCCCTGTGATTGACCAGTGATTGACCGGTGATTGGCCTGTGATTGCCCTGTGACTGACCAGTGATTGACCAGTAACTGACCAGTGATTGGCCTGTGACTGCCCTGTGATTGCCCTGTGACTGACCAGTGATTGACCGGTGACTGGCCTGTGATTGCCCTGTGACTGACCAGTGACTGACCTGTGATTGACCAGTGACTGACCTGTGACTGCCCTGTGATTGCCCTGTGATTGACCGGTGATTGGCCTGTGATTGCCCTGTGACTGACCAGTGATTGACCAGTGATTGGCCTGTGACTGCCCTGTGATTGCCCTGTGACTGACCAGTGATTGACCGGTGACTGGCCTGTGATTGCCCTGTGACTGACCAGTGATTGACCGGTGATTGGCCTGTGACTGACCTGTGATTGCCCTGTGACTGCCCTTTGATTGCCCTGTGACTGCCCTTTGATTGCCCTGTGATTGACCGGTGATTGGCCTGTGACTGACCAGTGATTGGCCTGTGACTGACCTGTGATTGACCAGTAACTGACCAGTGACTGGCCTGTGATTGGCCAGTGACTGACCTGTGATTGACCAGTGACTGACCAGTGATTGCCCTGTGACTGACTTGTGATTGGCCAGTGACTGACCTGTGATTGACCAGTGACTGACCTGTGATTGACCAGTGACTGACCTGTGATTGACCAGTGACTGACTTGTGATTGACCAGTGACTGACTTGTGATTGGCTAGTGACTGACCTGTGATTGGCCAGTGACTGACCTGTGATTGACCAGTGACTGACCTGTGATTGACCAGTGACTGACCTGTGATTGACCAGTGATTGGCCTGTGACTGACCAGTGATTGGCCAGTGACTGACCTGATTGGCCAGTGACTGACCTGTGATTGACCTGTGATTGGCCAGTGACTGACCTGTGATTGACCAGTGACTGACCTGTGATTGACCAGTGACTGACCTGTGATTGACCAGTGATTGGCCTGTGACTGACCAGTGATTGACCGTGGGCCGGTGGCGTTGGGATGAAATGCTGTGCGTTTGTGTTTTGCTTTATTGACATGGATCAGATTTCCAATGTTTAGTCAGGATTTTGGGATGTTCCCTCTTCCTTGAGCAAATGAAATAAAGCGTCATAAACTAGAATAAATTTATTTTATGTTCTGTGAAATGAAAATAAACTCCACTTGAAGAAGACGAGAGACTCGAGTTTGTTTGAACTCATATTTTAATATGAAATATTCATGGACAGTTTTCCTCCCCTGACGGTCAAAGGCCACAGAAATGATGATCAGCCGCTGCCGCCCCTCTGACCAACACTGACCGCCAGCCGAAAGTGCCAACCCTGTCCAGATCCTGATGAGCGATATGAGCGGCCCGTCCTGTCGTCCGCAGGCGGCCATGCAAGCGCTGAGTCTCCGGATCAAACTACAGGCGTTCTGGAAGAGCTCTATAAAACTAGAGCCGCAAGAGTTCGAGTCTACAGGGAAATCCTCTCTAATGGTTTCAGGCTCATTTTAAAAACCCGCCAAACGAATAAACCCAAGCGTTGTGTATAGATATCAGCAAAGACCAGAAGCCCAACCGCTTGCATATTCACGGGGAGTCACGTGATCACTAGATGAGCTCTTAAGATAAAGATTTGGTTTAAAATGACAAAATAGCTTATTTACATCAGTAACGTCTGTGCAAGATTCATGGTTTGTTTAACTTGGCGGATGTGTGTCCGTGAGGGGCCGTCCTCACTCCTGGCCGAAGCCCTCGGTCTCCTCGATGGCGAAGAGCAGCTTCTCCTTCAGCTGGTCGAAGCTCTTGTAGGGAGGCAGGTCCAGCCGGTTGAAGCTGCAAACAGAAGAGCGAGTGAGCCGAGGTCAGACGCCTGGGGTCAAACCTCCTCCTGTACACTCACCAGGTGTGACTCCGCGGAAGCCACGTCTCCTTGCCCACCTTCTCGATGCAGAACTTCTGCGGTCCGTTACTTCCTGCGGGCCCAGAGTCAGAGAAAGGGTTAGCGGGTCGTTTACAGCCCTTCTGTGCATGTGTTAGTGCGGCTCAGAACGCACCCATGAGCTCAGCGAAGCCGCCCAATGGCAGCCGGCAGGTGCCCGTCACAAACTGCATCAGACGCAGACGCACCTCGTTGTCCACCTCCTTCACCAGCTGCACACACACACACACACACTCTCTGAGTCCTCTACCACCTGACGCTCAGACTGTTCAATACGACGTGTGGCTGTAATCAACCAAAGAAAATGTTAGTCGACTGAAGTCCTGAAATTTTCGACTAAAAATGACGTTAGGAAAAAAAGCGTTAAATGAATTATCTGTGCACTGTGCGTTGGTGGCCTTGTTGTCTGCATAAATTAATTATAAATAAACATAAGCTGTTGGGCTATTTGCAGAATATGAAATGGTTTTTGAGCTGATGATTTTGCACTGAAGTGAGTCTGACACGCGAGTCTGTCGTCACATCAGCTGCGCTATATCACAACCTATGATCTCCCAAAATATAGTCCTGTTGTCAACTAGTGACATCATCACAATGTAAGATTACAAATTTATACATTGTTATATCTAGGTTCCAATGTAATAGAATATAACTGAAAACATGATCTATATTTGTTTTACATTTTGAAGTAAACGTGAGGAAATTCTAAGGAGATTACGTCAGGCTGTGTAAGTGTTTGAGACATTAAGTCTTTTGTCTTTATGCACTTCCTGACTATTTACCATGACACGTTTAGAGCAATACTGCCTGAGTGATTGGATTAGCATCTGTGCATTTGAATGGCACTGTTATGCTGATTGAATTAGGAAAGGTCACACCGTTATGTCTAAGGTGTGTCCTTTACCTACACAACATATGCATTCGTTTGTTTGAATGTCTCCTCCCCTGCTGTATAACCCCTCCCCCTGCTGTATAACCCCTCCCCCTGCTGTATAACCCCTCCCCCTGCTGTATAACCCCTCCCCCTGCTGTATAACCCCTCCCCCTGCTGTATAACCCCTCCCCCTGCTGTATAACCCCTCCCCCTGCTGTATAACCCCTCCTGCTGTATAACCCCTCCCCCTGCTGTATAATCCCTCCCCCTGCTGTATAACCCCTCCCCCTGCTGTATAACCCCTCCCCTTGCTGTATAACCCCTCCCCCTGCTGTATAATCCCTCCCCCTGCTGTATAATCCCTCCCCCTGCTGTATAACCCCTCCCCCTGCTGTATAACCCCTCCCCCTGCTGTATAACCCCTCCCCTGCTGTATAACCCCTCCCCCTGCTGTATAACCCCTCCCCCTGCTGTATAACCCCTCCCCCTGAAATGTAGATAAATTGCATTGTTTTGTACTGTTAAGTTAGACTTTTTTCGGACGACCTGCAGCACAGAGAGTTCTCATTAAAAGAATAACTTCTGTTTGAACGCGATCCCGACGTCTCCTGGTCTTCACTTCTGAGTTTCCTACACTTTAGAAGATAAAAGTTCACAACAACAAGACCTTTTGAGGAATATGCAACATAATTTAGAAGATTGTTTTTGTCATCTGTAATATAATAACTGACAGACACGATCATCAGACACTGAACACAGGGTCAGCTCAGCGGCTGAGACATCAATAGACGATTAACGTAAAGCTTTTACTCTTAAACACAAAAGGCACGTCCACTTTAATAAAAGAGGAATATTTATTAAACAAGCCAGATCAAGAGCAGAAACTAAATAAAGTGCATACCTGAAAAATAAAGCATAGGGCTCAAAATTAAATAATAAAGTGACCAAATCCAATAAATAATACTAGAAATAAATCTGCAGTTTGCACAATAATAAAAGAGGGATTCTTTAAAGGGCATATTGCAGGTTAGAGACTCCAGAGAGTCAATGTATAGAAAAATAATGTAGGAACTAGATTTTCTTTAAAATATACTTATGAATACGCTTTTAAGGCTTTCGGAGTCGTTTTGTGAGAGAATTTTACTTCCGCATCTAAAAATGCCAAAACCGGACGTGATGTAACGAGAGGGAGTGCGGAGAATTTCAGCGATAGGAAAACAATGGACCGCAATGACAGTTATAAATGTTTATTAATACTCATATGGCAGACCACAGCCATACAATTATGACACACATTAGGGACAGGCCAGGATTAGACAGAACAGCGATCAGAGGAGGCCGATGAGTATTAGTGTGAGGAGAAACAGTGGAGAACAGTGTTAGCTTATAGATACGCTAGCTAACAATATGAACACTGCTCAGATCACAATACTGTACTGATCATCATGTATCAGGCAATAGGGATAATTATGATTTTTAATTACAATTATATCTGCATTTATGTTAAAACCTAGAGACTTACAAACATCAAAATGTAATTTATTAATATGTATTTGTGTCAAAATGACATAAAAAGCTTTTCCTATATTCTATTTGGCCCTGAAACGCTTCCAACGTTTGCGTCACGAGAAAAACAGGCGTCAGTTCTGTTTCTAGCACGGGTTAGGGTTAGGGCACGCGTGTTCAGCGGGTTAGGGCACGCGTGTTCAGAGGGTTAGGGCACGCGTGTTCAGAGGGTTAGGGCACGCGTGTTCAGAGGGTTAGGGCACGCGTGTTCAGAGGGTTAGGGCACGCGTGTTCAGCGGGTTAGGGCACGCGTGTTCAGAGGGTTAGGGCACGCGTGTTCAGAGGGTTAGGGCACGCGTGTTCAGAGGGTTAGGGCACGCGTGTTCAGCGGGTTAGGGCACGCGTGTTCAGAGGGTTAGGGCACGCGTGTTCAGCGGGTTAGGGCACGCGTGTTCAGAGGGTTAGGGCACGCGTGTTCAGAGGGTTAGGGCACGCGTGTTCAGAGGGTTAGGGCACGCGTGTTCAGAGGGTTAGGGCACGCGTGTTCAGAGGGTTAGGGCACGCGTGTTCAGAGGGTTAGGGCACGCGTGTTCAGAGGGTTAGGGCACGCGTGTTCAGAGGGTTAGGGCACGCGTGTTCAGAGGGTTAGGGCACACGTGTTCAGAGGGTTAGGGCACGCGTGTTCAGCGGGTTAGGGCACACGTGTTCAGCGGGTTAGGGCACGCGTGTTCAGCGGGTTAGGGCACGCGTGTTCAGCGGGTTAGGGCACGCGTGTTCAGCGGGTTAGGGCACACGTGTTCAGCGGGTTAGGGCACGCGTGTTCAGCGGGTTAGGGCACACGTGTTCAGCGGGTTAGGGCACACGTGTTCAGCGGGTTAGGGCACGCGTGTTCAGCGGGTTAGGGCACGCGTGTTCAGCGGGTTAGGGCACGCGTGTTCAGAGGGTTAGGGCTAGGGCATGCATGTTCAGAGGGTTAGGGTACGCGTGTTCAGAGGGTTAGGGCACGCGTGTTCAGAGGGTTAGGGCACGCGTGTTCAAAGGGTTAGGGCACGCGTGTTCAGAGGGTTAGGGCACGCGTGTTCAGAGGGTTAGGGCACGCGTGTTCAGCGGGTTAGGGTACGCGTGTTCAGAGGGTTAGGGCACGCGTGTTCAGCGGGTTAGGGCACGCGTGTTCAGAGGGTTAGGGCACGCGTGTTCAGCGGGTTAGGGTACGCGTGTTCAGCGGGTTAGGGCACGCGTGTTCAGCGGGTTAGGGCACGCGTGTTCAGCGGGTTAGGGCACGCGTGTTCAGAGGGTTAGGGCACGCGTGTTCAGCGGGTTAGGGCACGCGTGTTCAGAGGGTTAGGGCACACGTGTTCAGCGGGTTAGGGCACGCGTGTTCAGAGGGTTAGGGCACGCGTGTTCAGAGGGTTAGGGCACGCGTGTTCAGAGGGTTAGGGCACACGTGTTCAGCGGGTTAGGGCACGCGTGTTCAGAGGGTTAGGGCACACGTGTTCAGCGGGTTAGGGCACGCGTGTTCAGAGGGTTAGGGCACGCGTGTTCAGAGGGTTAGGGCACGCGTGTTCAGCGGGTTAGGGCACACGTGTTCAGCGGGTTAGGGCACACGTGTTCAGCGGGTTAGGGCACGCGTGTTCAGCGGGTTAGGGCACGCGTGTTCAGCGGGTTAGGGCACACGTGTTCAGCGGGTTAGGGCACGCGTGTTCAGCGGGTTAGGGCACGCGTGTTCAGAGGGTTAGGGCTAGGGCATGCATGTTCAGAGGGTTAGGGTACGCGTGTTCAGAGGGTTAGGGCACGCGTGTTCAGAGGGTTAGGGCACGCGTGTTCAGCGGGTTAGGGCACGCGTGTTCAGAGGGTTAGGGCACGCGTGTTCAAAGGGTTAGGGCACGCGTGTTCAGAGGGTTAGGGCAAGCGGGTTCAGCGGGTTAGGGCTAGGGCATGCATGTTCAGAGGATTAGGGCACACATATTCAGCGGGTTAGGGCACGCGTGTTCAGCGGGTTAGGGCACGCGTGTTCAGCGGGTTAGGGCACGCGTGTTCAGAGGGTTAGGATTTAGGATTAGGATTAGGATACAAGAATTTAGGCAGAATATGAATCTGAAACACTATAAACGTGTCATCCCGCCGGTGAGAGGTCAGGGAGTGTGGAAGGAAAGCTCTGACCTGCCAGAACCAGATGATCTGTTTGCTGTTGCGCGTGTAGTGGCGATACACAGTGTTCCTCTGCCAGTCCTGCAGATCCACCTCCTGCATGCCACACAGCATCACCTGCACACAGACACAGAGGTCAGCGAGAGTCAGCGGTCAGCGAGAGACAGAGGTCAGCGAGAGACAGAGGTCAGCGAGAGACAGAGGTCAGCGAGAGACAGAGGTCAGCGAGAGAGACGTCAGCGAGAGACAGAGGTCAGCAACGAGAGAGAGAGGTCAGTGAGACAGAGGTCAGCGAGAGAGAGGTCAGCGAGAGACAGAGGTCAGCGAGAGACAGCGGTCAGCAACGAGAGAGGTCAGTGAGAAAGAGGTCAGCGAGAGAGAGGTCAGCGAGAGAGAGGTCAGCGAGAGACAGAGGTCACTGAGAGAGAGGTCAGCAAGAGACAGAGGTCAGCGAGAGAGAGGAAGGCGAGAGAGAGGTCAGCGAGAGAGAGGTCAGCGAGAGACAGAGGTCAGCGAGAGAGAGGAAGGCGAGAGAGAGGTCAGCGAGAGACAGAGGTCACTGAGAGAGAGGTCAGCAAGAGACAGAGGTCAGCGAAGAGAGAGGAAGGCGAGAGAGAGGTCAGCGAGAGAGAGGTCAGCGAGAGACAGAGGTCAGCGAGAGACAGAGGTCAGTGAGAGAGAGGTCAGCGAGAGACAGAGGTCAGCGAGAGACAGAGGTCAGCGAGAGAGAGGTCAGCGAGAGACAGAGGTCAGCGAGAGAGAGGTCAGCGAGAGTCAGCGGTCAGCGAGAGACAGAGGTCAGCGAGAGACAGAGGTCAGCGAGAGAGAGGTCAGCGAGAGACAGAGGTCAGCGAGAGACAGCGGTCAGCAACGAGAGAGAGAGGTCAGTGAGACAGAGGTCAGCCAGCGAGAGAGAGGTCAGCAAGAGACAGAGGTCAGCGAGAGAGAGGTCAGCGAGAGACAGAGGTCAGCGAGAGACAGAGGTCAGCGAGAGACAGAGGTCAGCGAGAGACAGAGGTCAGCGAGAGACAGCCGTCAGCGAGAGACAGAGGTCAGCGAGAGACAGAGGTCAGCGAGAGACAGCGGTCAGCAACGAGAGAGAGGTCAGTGAGACAGAGGTCAGCGAGAGAGAGGTCAGCGAGAGACAGAGGTCAGCGAGAGACAGAGGTCAGCGAGAGACAGCCGTCAGCGAGAGACAGAGGTCAGCGAGAGACAGCGGTCAGCAACGAGAGAGAGGTCAGTGAGACAGAGGTCAGCGAGAGAGAGGTCAGCGAGAGACAGAGGTCAGCGAGAGAGAGGTCAGCGAGAGACAGAGGTCAGCGAGAGACAGAGGTCAGCGAGAGACAGAGGTCAGCGAGAGACAGCGGTCAGCAACGAGAGAGAGAGGTCAGTGAGACAGAGGTCAGCGAGAGAGAGGTCAGCGAGAGAGAGGTCAGCGAGAGACAGCGGTCAGCAACGAGAGAGAGAGGTCAGTGAGAGACAGAGGGTCAGCGAGAGACAGAGGTCAGTGAGAGAGAGGTCAGCGAGAGACAGAGGTCAGCGAGAGACAACGGTCAGCAACGAGAGAGAGAGGTCAGTGAGACAGAGGTCAGTGAGAGACAGCGGTCAGCGAGAGACAGCGGTCAGCGAGAGACAGAGGGTCAGTGAGAGACAGCGGTCAGCGAGAGACAGCGGTCAGCGAGAGACACACCTCGAGCTCCTTCTCGTCGAAGTACTGCAGCCACTGCAGCGGCACCACCTCGTTAAACCCGTCCAGAAAGGCTTTGGTCTGACTCTCCACGCCACGAGAGAACCTCCACTCCGCCATCAGCCTGCGGGACAGAAGAACGTCCACACCAGCGGTCACTCATTATGAAGCGGAGACAGTTAATAAAACATCACTGCGTCTGGACGTGCGCGGTGTGAACGAGTACCCGATATACTCCTCTTTATTCTCCTCGGTCACCAGGACATTGGCCCCGTCTGCCTTCAGGTCATGTGACGTGATTTTGCCCAGGATCTCCATGTCCACTGAGAAGTACATCTCCAGGCCGCACTCCTCGATGTTGTTGTCTCTGTGAACGGATCACATGAGCGCCGGTCAGAAGCGTTTACTGGACAGACACCGGTGACCTCTAACCCCAGCGGTTGGCCATTTCTCACACACAAAAGGTCCAGATGGTTCAGAAGAGACGCACCTGATCCAGATGAGAGAGTTGTAGAACTCCGGATCTATGGACTCCAGATCCTTCAGGATCAGTTTCTTATTGAGCATGCGCTTGTAGAAGGGCAACGAGAAGCCGGTGTCGATGAACTTCCCGTGGAAGAGAGCCTGCAAACACAGGAAAGATGAGCGGCTGGCCTCCTCTACTGAAGTGTGTGTGTGTGTGTGTGTGTGTGTGGGGCTTGCCATGGCGATGAAGCGTCCGATGAAGCAGAAGTAGGACAGGTGGTCGGGGTTGATGGTGGACGCGGGGTTGATCTGCAGACAGTAGTTGCTCTTGCCGGCGTATTCAAACAGACAGTACATCGGGTTCAGCACCTCGTGAGACAGGAGGAAGAACCATTCCCTGCACACACACACACACACACACATCAGGGCGATGTCATCACTCACAATGGTACAAAACCAACTCATCTGTCCTGCAGCAAACACTGAATGTGTCAAAACGTTTTTGGTCAACGTTGACATTCGTGTGTTTGGACAGAAGCACTGCTAGCGTCCAATCATCTCTTCCTCTTTACTACAAAATTACAGCAAATAAACCACACGTCACATGGGCCACTGGCCAATCAGTGTTTGTGAACACGTCACCTGACGTCCAACCTCATGAACACTAGAAAACAGAACTTCAGAGAAGAACACATCACTAAAATCATAAATATATTTGTGAAATAATACACTTTATTAGAAATGCCTTACTTCATTGTGTGAATAAATCTGTCAAAAACATGTGTGTGTGTGTGTGTGTATTATATAAGATGCCGTACGGTCGATCACCGTGTAGCCCTGATGTCACGTCCTGTCCTGAACTGAACTTCACATACGGAGTACGATTGGTTCTCTGTGTGCAAGAGTGAGAATGGCTGTGTGTGTGTGTGTGTGTGTGTGTGTCGTACCGTGCAAGCCCTCCGTAGTCCAGTCCCTCCTCGCCTCTGAAGATCACGTACAGACGCCGCCTCAGGTCATACGGCTTGAAGTTCATGATCTACAGTCAGAAAGGAGGCGTGACTAAAACATTCAGAAACTGGGCGGAGTCACATGACTGAAGCGGTGTGTGTTTGCCGACCTGCTGGAACGAGTCCTCGAACAGCGTCTGCCGGGACACGGTGATCTTCACATGGCTGGCAAGAGCGTTGGACTGTGGACCCAAAGACGCGAGTTAGGAAGACACACACAAACACACACACACACACACACTGGGGCGAAGTGTTGAAGAGCTGGACGAGCGTTACCTGACACAAATAACGGAAATGAGCCAGTTTCCACCTGAAGCTTCGCTCGTATGCAATCTGTGGACCTTTAGTGCTGCTCAACACACACACACACACACACACACACACACACACACACACACACACACACACACACACACACACACACACACACACACACACTCATTAGAGGAAAACAGCACCGCTACATGACTTTATTTCTGATACTTTGAACCAGATTTAGTTCTCTAGAACACGTGATGGAAACGGTGCTCTGTTCTCAGATGTGTGTGACGTGTAAACACAGCTCATGTCAGACTCACACAGATGATTTGCCCGTCCGCGGGTCGCTGAAGGTGGTGGTGCGCGTGTTGTGATCCACGAAGTAGCGCACGCCCTCCCTGGTGTAGCGAATCTCCCAGCCCTCGGGAAGCGGATCTTCGTTCTGCAGCCTGGTTCACACACACACACACACCTGTGATGAGAGCACACACAGCGAGATCTGATTCGTCGAAGCGGTCCTCACTCACCCTTGTGTCCGCGGGTCTTCCCACTGCGTCGTCTTGGTGTTGTGATTGACGAAGTAGACGCGATCGTTGGTGTCCACACGCCGCTCTGAGAACACGAGCAGAACACACGTCACGGGACAGAACACGCGTGTGCTAACGATAGCGAATGCTAACTTACCCCAACCCGGCGGCAGCGGCCCCAGAGGATCGTTCTCAGCGGACATCATGGACGCCTAGAGGGACAGCAGAGAGAGCGTGAGCAGAGTGGAGGGTGAACTCTGACCTGCAGCAGCCGTGTGTGTGTGTGTGTGTGTGTGAGGGAATCGTGTACCGAGTAGAGGTATCTCTGGTTGAACTGATGCATGGCTCCCTGGAGCTGACTGCGCTGCGACTGCCACTGCTCGAAGTTCCTCACTGACTCCATCGTCGGCCGCTGCCACGTGGTGGTGCGCGTGTTGTGATCCACGTAATAAATCCGGCCGCGGTTATCCACCCTCCGCTCCCAGCTACACACGTTACAGAGTCAAGGGTTAATAGAGCCGCAGGAAAACATTACTATATATTGTATAGATCAGGTCATGTGTAGATCCGGTCATGTGTGTGAGGTCACGTGTGTGAGGTCACGTGTGTGAGGTCATGTATAGAACAGGTCACGTGTGTGAGGTCACGTGTGTGAGATCATGTGTAGATCAGGTCACGTGTGTGAGGTCATGTGTGTGAGGTCATGTGTAGATCAGGTCATGTGTGTGAGGTCATGTGTGTGAGGTCATGTGTGTGAGGTCATGTGTAGATCAGGTCATGTGTGTGATCAGGTCATGTGTAGATCAGGTCATGCGTAGATCAGGTCGTGTGTGAGGTCATGCGTGTGAGGTCATGTGTAGATCAGGTCATGTGTGTGAGGTCGTGTGTGAGGTCATGTGTGTGCGGTCATGTGTAGATCAGGTCATGTGTAGATCAGGTCATGTGTGTGAGGTCATGTGTGTGAGGTCATGTGTGTGAGGTCATGTGTAGATCAGGTCACGTGTGTGAGGTCATGTGTGTGAGGTCATGTGTGTGAGGTCATGTGTAGATCAGGTCATGTGTGTGAGGTCACGTGTGTGAGGTCACGTGTGAGGTCATGTGTAGATCAGGTCGTGTGTGAGGTCATGCGTGTGAGGTCATGTGTAGATCAGGTCATGTGTGTGAGGTCGTGTGTGAGGTCATGTGTGTGCGGTCATGTGTAGATCAGGACATGTGTGTGAGGTCATGTGTAGATCAGGTCATGTGTAGATCAGGTCATGTGTGTGAGGTCATGTGTAGATCAGGTCATGTGTGTGAGGTCATGTGTGTTATCAGGTCATGTGTAGATCAGGTCATGCGTAGATCAGGTCGTGTGTGAGGTCATGCGTGTGAGGTCATGTGTAGATCAGGTCATGTGTGTGAGGTCATGTGTGTGAGGTCATGTGTACATCAGGTCATGTGTGTGAGGTCATGTGTGTGATCAGGTCATGTGTAGATCAGGTCATGCGTAGATCAGGTCGTGTGTGAGGTCATGCGTGTGAGGTCATGTGTAGATCAGGTCATGTGTGTGAAGTCATGTGTGAGGTCATGTGTGTGAGGTCATGTGTAGATCAGGTCATGTGTAGATCAGGTCATGTGTGTGAGGTCATGTGTGTGAGGTCATGTGTGTGAGGTCATGTGTAGATCAGGTCATGTGTAGATCAGGTCATATGTGTGAGGTCATGTGTAGATCAGGTCATGTGTGTGAGGTCATGTGTAGATCAGGTCATGTGTGTGAGGTCATGTGTGTGATCAGGTCATGTGTAGATCAGGTCATGCGTAGATCAGGTCGTGTGTGAGGTCATGCGTGTGAGGTCATGTGTAGATCAGGTCATGTGTGTGAGGTCATGTGTAGATCAGGTCATGTGTGTGAGGTCATGCGTGTGATCAGGTCATGTGTAGATCAGGTCATGCGTAGATCAGGTCGTGTGTGAGGTCATGCGTGTGAGGTCATGTGTAGATCAGGTCATGTGTGTGAGGTTGTGTGTGAGGTCATGTGTGTGAGGTCATGTGTAGATCAGGTCATGTGTAGATCAGGTCATGTGTAGATCAGGTCATGTGTGTGAGGTCATGTGTGTGAGGTCATGTGTGTGAGGTCATGTGTAGATCAGGTCATGTGTAGATCAGGTCATGTGTGTGAGGTCATGTGTAGATCAGGTCATGTGTGTGAGGTCATGTGTGTGAGGTCATGTGTAGATCAGGTCATGTGTGTGAGGTCATGTGTGTGATCAGGTCATGTGTAGATCAGGTCATGTGTGTGAGGTCATGTGTGTGAGGTCACGTGTGTGAGGTCATGTGTAGATCAGGTCATGTGTAGATCAGGTCATGTGTGTGAGGTCACGTTCGTGAGGTCACGTGTGTGAGGTCGTGTGTGAGGTCACGTGTGTGAGGTCGTGTGTGAGGTCATGTGTGTGAAGTCGTGTGTGAGGTCGTGTGTGAGGTCATGTGTGTGAAGTCGTGTGTGAGGTCGTGTGTGAGGTCATGTGTGTGAGGTTACGTGTGTGAGGCCATGTGTGTGAAGTCGTGTGTGAGGTCATGTGTGTGTGGTCATGTGTGTGAGGTCACGTGTGTGTGGTCATATGTGAGGTCATGTGTGTGAAGTCGTGTGTGAGGTCGTGTTTGGGGTCATGTGTGTGAGGTCACGTGTGTGAGGTCACGTGTGTGAGGTCACGTGTGTGTGGTCATATGTGAGGTCATGTGTGTGAAGTCGTGTGTGTGGTCATATGTGAGGTCATGTGTGTGAAGTCGTGTGTGAGGTCGTGTGTGGGGTCATGTGTGTGAAGTCGTGTGTGAGGTCATGTGTGTGTGGTCATGTGTGTGAGGTCATGTGTGTGAGGTCACGTGTGTGTGGTCATGTGTGAGGTCATGTGTGTGAAGTCGTGTGTGAGGTCGTGTGTGTGGTCATGTGTGTGAGGTCATGTGTGTGAGGTCATGTGTAGATCAGGTCATGTGTAGATCAGGTCATATGTGTGAGGTCATGTGTAGATCAGGTCATGTGTATGAGGTCATGTGTGTGAGGTCATGTGTAGATCAGGTCATGTGTGTGAGGTCATGTGTGTGATCAGGTCATGTGTAGATCAGGTCATGCGTAGATCAGGTCGTGTGTGAGGTCATGCGTGTGAGGTCATGTGTAGATCAGGTCATGTGTGTGAGGTCATGTGTGTGAGGTCATGTGTAGATCAGGTCATGTGTGTGAGGTCATGCGTGTGATCAGGTCATGTGTAGATCAGGTCATGCGTAGATCAGGTCGTGTGTGAGGTAATGCGTGTGAGGTCATGTGTAGATCAGGTCATGTGTGTGAGGTTGTGTGTGAGGTCATGTGTGTGAGGTCATGTGTAGATCAGGTCGTGTGTGAGGTCATGTGTGTGAGGTCATGTGTGTGAGGTCATGTGTAGATCAGGTCATGTGTAGATCAGGTCATGTGTGTGAGGTCATGTGTAGATCAGGTCATGTGTGTGAGGTCATGTGTGTGAGGTCATGTGTAGATCAGGTCATGTGTGTGAGGTCATGTGTAGATCAGGTCATGTGTGTGAGGTCATGTGTGTGATCAGGTCATGTGTGTGATCAGGTCATGTGTAGATCAGGTCATGCGTGTGAGGTCATGTGTAGATCAGGTCATGTGTGTGAGGTCATGTGTAGATCAGGTCATGTGTGTGAGGTCATGTGTAGATCAGGTCATGTGTGTGAGGTCATGTTTGTGAGGTCACGTGTGTGAGGTCATGTGTAGATCAGGTCATGTGTAGATCAGGTCATGTGTGTGAGGTCACGTTCGTGAGGTCACGTGTGTGAGGTCGTGTGTGAGGTTGTGTGTGAGGTCATGTGTGTGAAGTCGTGTGTGAGGTCGTGTGTGAGGTCATGTGTGTGAGGTCACGTGTGTGAGGTCACGTGTGTGAAGTCGTGTGTGAGGTCATGTGTGTGTGGTCATGTGTGTGAGGTCACGTGTGTGAGGTCATGTGTGTGAGGTCACGTGTGTGTGGTCATGTGTGTGAGGTCACATGTGTGAAGTCGTGTGTGAGGTCATGTGTGTGGTCATGTGTGTGAGGTCATGTGTGTTTGGTCATGTGTGTGAAGTCGTGTGTGAGGTCATGTGTGTGTGGTCATGTGTGTGAGGTCACGTATGTGAGGTCATGTGTGTGAGGTCATGTGTGTGAAGTCGTGTGTGAGGTCATGTGTGTGTGGTCATGTGTGAGGTCATGTGTGTTTGGTCATGTGTGAGGTCGTGTGTGTGGTCATGTGTGTGTGGTCATGTGTGTGAGGTCACGTGTGTGAGGTCATGTGTGTGAGGTCACGTGTGTGAGGTCATGTGTGTGAGGTCATGTGTGTGAGGTCACGTGTGTGAGGTCATGTGTGTGAGGTCATGTGTGTGAAGTCGTGTGTGAGGTCATGTGTGTGTGGTCATGTGTGTGAGGTCACGTGTGTGAGGTCATGTGTGTGAGGTCACGTGTGTGTGGTCATGTGTGTGAGGTCACGTGTGTGAAGTCGTGTGTGAGGTCATGTGTGTGAGGTCATGTGTGTGAGGTCATGTGTGTGAAGTCGTGTGTGAGGTCATGTGTGTGAAGTCGTGTGTGAGGTCATGTGTGTGAAGTCGTGTGTGAGGTCACGTGTGTGAGGTCATGTGTGTGAGGTCATGTGTGTGAAGTCGTGTGTGAGGTCATGTGTGTGTGGTCATGTGTGTGAGGTCACGTGTGTGAGGTCATGTGTGTGAGGTCACGTGTGTGTGGTCATGTGTGTGAGGTCACGTGTATGAAGTCGTGTGTGAGGTCATGTGTGTTTGGTCATGTGTGTGAAGTCGTGTGTGTGGTCATGTGTGTGAGGTCTCGTGTGTGAGGTCATGTGTGTGAGGTCATGTGTGTGAAGTCATGTGTGAGGTCACGTGTGTGAGGTCATGTGTGTGAGGTCATGTGTGTGAAGTCGTGTGTGAGGTCATGTGTGTGAGGTCATGTGTGTTTGGTCATGTGTGTGAAGTCGTGTGTGAGGTCATGTGTGTGTGGTCATGTGTGTGAAGTCACGTGTGTGAGGTCATGTGTGTGAGGTCATGTGTGTGAAGTCGTGTGTGAGGTCATGTGTGTGAGGTCACGTGTGTGAGGTCATGTGTGTGAGGTCATGTGTGTGAAGTCGTGTGTGAGGTCATGTGTGTGAGGTCATGTGTGTGAAGTCGTGTGTGAGGTCATGTGTGTGAGGTCATGTGTGTGAAGTCGTGTGTGAGGTCATGTGTGTGTGGTCATGTGTGTGAGGTCACAGGCTCACCCCAGCGGTAACGGCTGCGGCCGCTCCCAGGTCGTCGTTCTCGTGTTGTGATCCACGTAGTACGTTCTGCCGTGAGGATCCTTCCTCTGTTCCCATCTGAGAACACACACACACACAATTAGATTACAGCGTGACAGTCAAGTGTGTGTGTGTGTGTGTATGTGTGTGTGAGGGTCTGACCCGGGTGGCAGTGTGTATGTGTGTGTGTGTGTGTGTGTGTGAGAGAGAGAGAGAGAGTGTGACCCGGGTGGCAGTGAGAGTGTGTGTGTGTGTGTGTGTGTGGGGGCATGTTTTTGTGAAATATCAGGACACAAATGTGTATAATGACATGGGTATTACAAAAAGAGGGTGAAATATGAGGACGTTCCCCATGTCCTCACTTTTCAAAATGCTTATAAATCACAGAACGAGGTTTTTTTCACAGAAACTGAACTGCACAGTCTCCTGTGATGGGTAGTTTAAGGGGCAGGGGAAGTGTGTGTGTGTGTGTGTGTGTGTGTGATGGGTAGGTTTAGGGGCAGGGGCAGTGTGTGTGTGTGTGTGTGTGTGTGTGTGTGTGTGTGTGTGTGTGTGTGTGTGTGTATGTGTGAGAGAGAGTGAGAGTGTGTGTGTGAGAGAGAGTGAGAGTGTGAGTGTGTGTGTGAGTGTGTGTGTGTGTGAGAGAAGGTCTGACCCGGGTGGCAGTGTGTGTGTGTGTGTGTGTGTGTGTGTGTGTGTGTGTGTGTGTGTGTGTGTGTGTGTGTGTGTGTGTGTGTGTGTGTGTGTGAGAGAGTGAGAGTGTGAGTGTGTGTGTGAGTGAGTGTGTGAGAGAGAAGGTCTGACCCGGGTGGCAGTGTGTGTGTGTGTGTGTGTGTGTGTGTGTGTGTGTGTGTGTGTGTGTGTGTGTGAGAGAGAGAGGGTCTGACTCGGGTGGCAGTGTGTGTGTGTGTGTGTGTGTGTGAGAGAGAGCAGCTATCAAACAGCAGGGAAGACAACAACTGTGTGAGTACTGTATCATTTCTCATTTGTTTTTGTAGCTCATTTGCTGGTAGAAAGTGTGTCTGTCTGTTTAGTGTATTCATTGACGTGCTGTTACAGTCTCGAGCGGTCTGGGAAGTTCTCGTTAGACACGGCAGTAAACAAAGTTTCGGCGGGGCGTAGCCAGCTGTATTCAATAACGACACTTAGTGTGTGTATAAATAGAGTGTTACTCCGCGGCAGCGGCAGCCCTCGTGTGAAGACCGAAGTGTGTAAAGACCGAAGTGTGTAAAGACCGAAGTGTGTAAAGACCATCGACTCTACTCTGCGCGACTCCACTCGAGCAAGGACACGACAAGGCACTTGAGTATAGCTTTCCTTCTACTTTGTCCACTTTTGTGTTTTGCTTGTTTTCATCTGTTTATTTCTCTGACCCGTATTCACTATGTGTTTCCAAATCACTATTACCACACACACCCGTAAATCACGCTCAGCACATTCTAGACACCGTAATCCTAATAATCTGCGTAGTGTACCTATTTCCTCTACTATATTAATGTCCATTCCAATTGGTCTGTGGAATTGCCAGTCTGCTGTAAACAAAGCAGACTTTATTTCATCTTTTTCCACTCATTCACATCTCAGTCTCATGGCTCTAACTGAAACCTGGATCAAACCAGAAGACACTGCCACTCCTGCAGCTCTCAAATAATTTCACCTTTTTCACACACCCCTCGCCCGATTGGGAGGGGTGGAGGTACTGGTTTGCTCATCTCAAATGATTGGAAATTTGAGCCCATTCCTTCTCTATCTGGCAACTGCTCTTTTGAATCACACTCAATCACTATCACTCACCCGGCTAAAATCCATGTTGTAGTTATTTATCGCCCTCCAGGTCAACTGGGTAACTTCCTGGAGGAATTGGATATTTTACTCTCTCACTTCCCTGAGGATGGCACTCCTCTGGTACTGCTTGGTGACTTCAACATTCACCTTGATAAACCCCAGGCTGCAGACTTCACCACTCTTCTGACCTCATTTGACCTCATGCGAGTATCTACTACAGTTACTCACAAATCAGGTAACCATCTGGACCTGATCTACACACGCTACTGCTCCACAGACAACACTTTAGTTACTCCATTGCACACCTCAGATCACTTTCTCATCACTCTTAACCTCATACTAACTCCTGACACAACACACACTCCTCCACAGATCACCTTTCGGCGTAATCTACGCTCGCTCTCTCCCTCTCGTCTATCCACTATGGTTTCATCCTCACTCCCTCCACCTGCTCAGTTCTCAGCACTAGACACTAACAGTGCTACTGACACTCTTTGCTCCACTCTAACATCTTGCTTAGACAACCTCTGTCCCCTTACATCCAGGCCAGCCCGCACCACCCCCTCTGCCCCCTGGCTGTCCGATGTTCTCCGTGAACATTGCTCTGGACTTCGGGCGGCAGAGAGGAAGTGGCACAAAACTAAAAACGCTACTGACCTGACCCTGTATCAGTCTCTTCTCGCTTCTTTCTCTACTAATGTCTCCACTGCTAAAACTACATACTACCACAACAAAATCAACAACTGCTCCAACTCTCGTGCACTTTTCAAAACATTCTCTTCGCTCCTTTGTTCTCCTCCCCCCCTCCTTCATCAACTCTTACAGCTGATGACTTTGCATCATTTTTCACAAACAAAACCTCCTCCATCAGCAGCCAATTCTCCACACCACAAACTGACACACACATCTCAACAACCATCACACCCACGCTCCACTCCTTTTCTCTGCTCTCTGAAGCAGATGTCTCCAAACTCATCCTTTCCAATCATCCCACTACCTGTCCGCTTGATCCTATCCCCACCCACCTCCTTCAGGCCATTTCTTCTTCTGTTACTCCTGCACTCACTCACATTGTCAACACCTCTCTTCACACCGGGACCTTCCCCACAGCATTTAAGCAGGCTCGGGTAACCCCACTGCTTAAGAAACCCTCTCTAAACCCAGCACTTTTAGAAAACTACAGACCGGTATCCCTTCTGCCTTTCATTGCAAAGACACTCGAGCGAGTGGTGTTTAACCAGCTGTCTACGTTTCTTGAACAGAACAACCTCCTGGACATCAACCAATCCGGTTTCAAAAGCGGCCACTCCACTGAGACTGCCCTGCTCTCGGTTACGGAGGCACTCAGACAGGCAAGAGCAGCTTCCAAATCCACAGTACTTATCTTACTGGATTTGTCTGCTGCTTTTGACACAGTTAACCACCAGATCCTCCTGTCAACTCTCATGGAGATGGGCATCTCAGGAACTGCTCTCCAGTGGCTCAAGTCTTACCTCTCAGGTAGGTCCTTCAGGGTGTCATGGAGAGGTGAAGTGTCTGAGTCACATCATCTAGCTACTGGAGTTCCCCAGGGCTCAGTGCTTGGACCACTTCGCTTCTCCATCTACATGTCATCACTGGGATCGGTCATTCAGAAACATGGCTTTTCCTATCACTGCTATGCCGACGACACTCAACTCTACTTCTCATTTCAACCTGATGATCCATCGGTTGGTGTTCGTATCGCTGCCTGCCTAACAGACATTTCTGCCTGGATGAAGGAACATCACCTGCAACTCAACCTTGCAAAGACAGAACTGCTTGTGGTCTCAGCCAACCCAGCACTTCACCACATCTCTCCATTCAGCTAGGTTCATCAACCATAACTCCGTCCAGGACAGCCAGGAACCTCGGAGCTGTGATTGATGATCAGCTAAAATTCACTGACCACATCACTGCAACAACCCGGTCCTGCAGATTTGCACTATTCAACATTAGGAAGATTAGACCCTTCCTATCAGATCATGCCACACAACTACTGGTCCAAGCTCTTGTTCTCTCCAGACTGGACTACTGTAATGCTCTTCTAGCGGGCCTTCCGGCATGCACTATCAAACCCTTGCAACTGATCCAGAATGCAGCGGCGAGGTTGGTCTTTAGTGAGCCGAAGAGAGCGCACGTCACGCCTCTCTTCATCAGTCTCTTCATCAGTCTCTTCATCAGTCTCTTCATCAGTCTCTTCATCAGTTTCTTCATCAGTTTCTTCATCAGTCTGCACTGCACTGGCAAATTCAAGGCACAGGTTCTCGCCTTCAAAACATCCACTGGCTCTGCACCAATGTACCTAAACTCGCTTGTTCAGACTTACACACCCTCCAGGAACTTGCATTCTGCCAGTGAACGACGCCTTGTGGTGCCATACCAGAGAGGCATGAAATCGCTCTCAAGGAGCTTTTCCTGGACCGTTCCCAGCTGGTGGAATGACCTGCCTATCTCAATTCGTGCGGCCGAGTCTGTAGCCATTTTCAAAAAACACCTAAAGACACATCTCTTCCAGCAGCACCTGACCAATCAAGAATAGCACTTATCATTCTATTCATTTTCTGTCTGTCTAATTTATTTAAAAAAAAAAAAAAACTTCTGTCCTGTGTGTTCTGTGCTAGATTAACTGAGACTTGTTACAGCACTTGCATACTGTTGCCCTTGACTGTTCTAGTTGCTTCTTTTGCTCTCATTTGTAAGTCGCTTTGGATAAAAGCGTCTGCTAAATGACTAAATGTAAATGTGGGTGTGTGTGAGAGGGTCTGGCCTGGGTGGCAGTGAGTGAGTGTGTGTGTGAGTGTGTGTGTGAGAGAGAGTGAGAGTGAGAGTGTGTGTGTGTGTGTGTGTGAGAGAGAGAGAGTGAGTGTGTGTGTGTGTGTGTGTGTGTGTGTGTGTGTGTGTGTGTGTGTGTGTGTGTGTGTGTGTGTGTGAGAGAGTGAGAGTGAGTGTGTGTGTGAGTGTGTGTGAGGGTCTGACCCGGGTGGCAGTGAGTGAGTGTGTGTGTGAGTGTGTGTGTGTGTGAGTGAGAGAGAGTGAGAGTGAGAGTGTGTGTGTGTGTGTGTGTGAGAGGGTCTGGCCTGGGTGGCAGTGAGTGAGTGTGTGTGTGAGTGTGTGTGTGAGAGAGTGAGAGTGAGAGTGTGTGTGTGTGTGTGTGTGTGTGAGAGAGAGAGAGAGAGTGAGTGTGTGTGTGTGTGTGTGTGTGTGTGTGAGAGAGAGAGAGTGAGTGTGTGTGTGTGTGTGTGTGTGTGTGTGAGAGAGTGAGAGTGAGTGTGAGTGTGTGTGAGGGTCTGACCCGGGTGGCAGTGGTTCTGGTCCGGCTGCTGGCGGCTGCTGGTGTGGTTTGCCTCCCTCAGGGGGCGAGCTGGAGCTGGAGGCAGCTGGAGTCTGTGAGGCGGGAGCTACAGAGGAAGTGGAGGCTGGTGATGATGAAGCCGCATCGCCTCCTGCAGGAGAAGAGGAAGCAGTGCAGGAAACATCAGCAGCGGGAGCAGCGTCCTGATCACCCGCAGACGCCGCCTCACAGCCCTCGCCGTTCACTGACAGACAGACGGACCGTTACACTCATCATCATCATCATCATCATCATCATCCTCATCATCATCGGCTGTGTGTGAAATATTCAGGCCATCCTTGAAAATATTCTTGTTTGCCGTAACCCGACCGACCCTGTCAATTTAGGACCGACTCAATTTTTTTTTTTTTTTTGCTTTTAGTCTGACCGACTTGCCGGTTGTAAATTTGCGTTAAGACCAATTTCTTTTTTTTACTCTTCAAACAACTAATACAAAAGCATTAAAATAATATGAACTATATTTTAGTAAGTATTGTAAATATATAAATTGGCTAGGCCTACATGCAAACGAAGGCTACGTTCTTTCTTTTAAATAAAACCTGTGGCGTCGTCTATGTTTACACTATTGGTTAACGGATGTCACACTATGGCCTGTGAGTTCGCTTCGTCTTTTACTAAAACTGTGTTCTTTACAATCCCCTGTTGTTAAAAATTGTTTATATAAAACCAGATTTAAAAATGGGGCATTTATACCTAGAAGCGCCAGCGGGTCAAATTTACCCCAATATAATTCTTCTATTTTCGCACTTTCATTGAAATCTAATGGCTTCTTTATTTCTTGATTCTATCTTTTTTTTTCTTCAAATGAATGCACCTGAAATTCATGCAATAAACATGTTATTGACAAAGATTTCAATTTGTTTGTGGTCTATATAGCCTGCATCAAAATGAGGTTTGCAATGATGCGCCCGAAGGCACGGGTTGAAGACTCAGTGATGTCATGATATGCTAATTTGTTTGAATTCATCCCTACGTAATCACATCACCAAAATGTTACTTTTTTTTTTTCATTGAAACTTGAAAAAAAATAAAAATAAATAGACCTACCTACCGACCCTTTTTTTTTTTTTACTGTTACTGCAAACCAAAATATTTTTAAGGATGGCCTCAAGATGAGCATTAAAGAGGAAGTGATGTCGCCTCTCACCGGCTGTGCTGCTCACGTCACTGTTGCCGGGCTGCGGAGTGGGCGTGGCCTTTGGACTGGGAGTTTGGTGTGAAGGGGAGGAGTCTCTGTCTCCATTGAGGAGGGGGGAGGGGCTAAACTCGCTGTTGGTCGATGAGGTGGGCGGGGCTTCGTTCTCCGGAGCGTCTGAGCCGTTCACAGACCTGCAGAATCACATCAGTAACATCAGATCAACGTTTACTGAAGACCTGAGCGGATCTGAGGCTCCTCACCTGATCTGAGAACTCTCCTCATGAAGAGCATCTCCATTCTGGTGGACCTCTGGGACACAGACAGGATGACACGCCCCGCCGGAGCACTGGAGGTCAGAGGTGAGGTCAGGGGTCTTGCTGCTGGCAGGGGTCGAGTTTCCATTGTGCATGTGCTGCGGGTCAAACGAGGGCCCGTCCAGGAAGACCGTGAGTTCCCCGATGGACACGACGCCATTCTTACCGTCCGCGGTCAGATTCAACACCTCCCGCACATTCTCCACTGAAACGACACGGTCATGTGATCAGAGCACGACCCATGACCTCATGACTGACGACTCGTCCAGATCTCATCATCAAACCCAGAGGGAATATAAACATTAGGTGTGTGTAAAGCTCACTGAAGCTCCGCCTCACTCCCAGCGCTCCACCCTTCCAGAGTTCGGGATTAAGCCTCCAGGAATGTGTTTAGACATGGATCATTAATAAAGTGTTCAGACGTACGTTTGCCGTCATGAATGCGGAGGGTCCCAATCAGGTCCAGGGAGGCTTTCCCCAGCACAGCGTCGGCCTTCAGCGCGTGATGACTCCAGACTCTGAAGTCCAGCTGCGAGTGTGGCGTTATGTTCCTGCGGGACACACAATCAGCACACTGAACTGAACACACGCATCACTTCCTGCCACACGGACTCTTGCACTAAAGCTGCCGCAGAGATGGGCTAATCTCACTGGAGCTGGATGGCAGATCTATCGCTTTTATTTACTTTTTTATTCAAAATATTCACAAACTTCACAGATGTCATCAATTACCGGATATTCCTCTAACTCAGGGGTGTCCAAAGTCCGGCCCGCGGGCCAAAATGCGGCCCAGGGATGAATTTCAAACGGCCCGCAGCGTGTCTATGAAAATATATTATATGTGGCCCGCCACGCATAATTTACAGATCGTGCAGTTTCACGATGTCAACACAAGGTGGCGGTTCTAGACTTTAGGCCGGGGAAACAGCGCAACTCGCGAGCTCTGACTCTGAACGTGTTTATCTGCTGAGGGTCTCGATCACATGACCACTAAACAGCCAATGAGAAGTGTTCGAGTGGTACAGAGGTCTCCGGTACGAGCTGCGAATCTCTCTGTGATTTGATTTCATTTCATTTAAATGCAGTTAAACAGCGCTGACTTAATCAACAACACTAACGTGCAGCCGATTCAGTTAAAATACTTTTCAAACAACACTTCACCAACATTTATCATGGGTTTACTGTGGTAACACTAACCGTAACCGTGGTAACACTACCTGTAACTGTGGTAACACTAACCGTAACCGTGGTAACACTACCTGTAACTGTGGTAACACTAACCGTAACCGTGGTGACACTACCTGTAACTGTGGTAACACTAACCGTAACCGTATTAACACTACCTGTAACTGTGGTAACACTAACTGTAACCGTGGTAACACTACCTGTAACTGTGGTAACACTAACCGTAACCGTATTAACACTACCTGTAACTGTGGTAACACTAACCGTAACCGTGGTAACACTACCTGTAACTGTGGTAACACTAACCGTAACCGTATTAACACTACCTGTAACTGTGGTAACACTAACTGTAACCGTGGTAACACTACCTGTAACTGTGGTAACACTAACCGTAACCGTATTAACACTACCTGTAACTGTGGTAACACTAACCGTAACCGTGGTAACACTACCTGTAACTGTGGTAACACTAACTGTAACCGTGGTAACACTACCTGTAACTGTGGTAACACTAACCGTAACCGTATTAACACTACCTGTAACTGTGGTAACACTAACCGTAACCGTGGTAACCCTACCTGTAACTGTGGTAACACTAACCGTAACCGTATTAACACTACCTGTAACTGTGGTAACACTAACTGTAACCGTGGTAACACTACCTGTAACTGTGGTAACACTAACCGTAACCGTATTAACACTACCTGTAACTGTGGTAACACTAACCGTAACCGTGGTAACACTACCTGTAACTGTGGTAACACTAACCGTAACCGTGGTAACACTACCTGTAACTGTGGTAACACTAACCGTAACCGTATTAACACTACCTGTAACTGTGGTAACACTAACCGTAACCGTGGTAACACTACCTGTAACTGTGGTAACACTAACCGTAACCGTATTAACACTACCTGTAACTGTGGTAACACTAACCGTAACCGTATTAACACTACCTGTAACTGTGGTAACACTAACCGTAACCGTGGTAACACTACCTGTAACTGTGGTAACACTAACCGTAACCGTGGTGACACTACCTGTAACTGTGGTAACACTAACTGTAACCGTGGTAACACTACCTGTAACTGTGGTAACACTAACCATAACCGTGGTAACGCTACCTGTAACTGTGATAACACTAAACGTAACCATGGTAATTTGTCAGAAATGTAGGTTAATATCTCATTTTATTTAATTTGTAATGTAGACATGTATTAAATGAGTAATAAAGGCTAAATTACAGACTGTTTTTGTCATAAACTTGCAGTTTTGTGCATTTGTATTTATATGTTTATAGACTAAATACCGTAAAGCCATTCTAGAAATAATAATATATACTTTTTACCATGCAGTGAGGTGGCATGTGTGCACTGCAGAAAATGCTCTTATTTAGTGTTTTTGTCTTGTTTCTAGTGTAAATATATCTAAACATATAAAGATGCATTTACTGTTAACCTCTTAACTGACGCTTGCCGCTCTTTTTGATCGCCTTTTTTTCGTATCATATATTTGAGTAATTATCATAAATGATGTATCATTCCAAAGCTGGAATCCTACTCCCCCTAGTGGGCGGTGTCATGTTTCATATTATAACATTTATTTTAACTACTTAACTACAAATCAAAATCTTTTCTAATCTTGACAAAACACATATCGTCGGAAAGGTCTGAGTCTCAAGGTTTCATATTTGGTGACAGTTTTGAGCTGGAAGTGATATTTGGACAGAAATTTACAGGAAAATGCATTAAAAAAAACAATCAATGGAATGTGTGACACCAGGTGGCTGTGTTTGGTACAGCGCCTAAACAACATTACATTTTTGTGACTTCATATTTGGAACACAACTTGGTTAGACATATGGCTTTGATTTTATAGTAATTTTAGATTAAAACATTTTTGTAAAATATATATTTTATATAAAATAAAAAATATTTAGTACAGTATTTTTTATTTACAGTAAATTTAAACTTCCATAACTTTTTCATAATTTCAAAATATCTGTGGTTTTGTTTTTTTGTAGAGTGGTTTTACCTGTGGTGATCTAAATAGAGTACTCGCTAATTTAAATAAGAAAAGAGTTCTAACTCACTAATGATATTTACATTTCAGCCATTAAAACTTTTTGGTTGATGAAAGTTTTACAGATATTGATAAATATCTATACATGTATATCTGTGTCCTATCTCAAGCTACTGTCAGCTCGAGCTTTTGTCAAATCTGTCATGTTTCCAAGAAACAAAACATGTTTTATATATATATATACACACAACCCCAAATCAGAAAAAGTTGGGACAGTATGGAAAACGCAAAAAAAAAAAAAGAAGTGATTTCTAAATTTACTTTGACTTGTATTTCATTGCAGACAATATGAACACAAAATATTTCATGTTTTGTCTGGTCAACTTCATGTCATTTGTAAATATGCATCCTTTCCTGTCATTCAGACCTGCAACACATTTCAAAAAAAGTTGGGACAGTAAAGCATTTACCACTTTGTAATGTTGCCATTCCTTTTCACAACACTTAAAAGACGTTAACTGAAGACACCAAGTGATGAAGTGTTTCAGGTGTAATTTTGTCCCATTCTTCCTGCAAACAAGTCTTAAGGTGGGCAACAGTTCGGGGTCTTCCACACATTCTCTATTGGAGACAGGTCGGGACTGAGGCAGGCCAGTCAAGTACCCGAACCCTCTTCCTCCACAGCCAGGACTGCAGAATGTGTGCAGAATGTGCTTTTGCATTGTCTTGTTGAAATATGCATGGACGTCCCTGGAAAAGATGTCTTCTTGAAGGCAGCATATTATGCTCCAAAATCTCTATGTACTTTTCAGCATTAATGGAGCCTTCACAGAAGTGCAAGTTACCTTTGCCAAGGGCACTGACACAACCCCATACCATGACAGACCCTGGCTTCTGGACTTGTTGCTGGTAACAGTCTGGATGATCCTTTTCTTCTTTGGTCCGGAGCACACGGCGTCCATTCCTCCCAAAAAATACCTGAAATACTGCTTCATCTGAGCACAGTACACGTTTCCACTGTGTGATGGTCCATCCCAGATGCCTCGAGCCCAGAGAAGTCGACGGCGCTTCTGGACACTGTTAACATAGGGCTTCCTTTTGGCACAGTACAGTTTAACTGGCATTTGTGGATGTAAAAACGTATCTCTTCCTATCTTTCTTTGAGGAACATTGTTTTTAAACATTTCAATAATTTTCTCACGTATTTGTTGGCAAACTAGCGATCCTCGGCCCATCTTTGCTCCTAAAGGATTAGACCTTTCTTGGATGCTGCTTTTGTACCAAATCATAATTACAATCACCTGTTGACATCACCTGTTTCAAATCACATCATTATTTAACCATTTTACCTCATTACTAGCCCTAAATTGCTTCTGTCCCAACTTTTTTTGAAATGTGTTGCAGGTCTGAATGACAGGAAAGGATGCATATTTACAAATGACATGAAGTTGACCAGACAAAACATGAAATATTTTGTGTTCATATTGTCTGCAATGAAATACAAGTCAAAGTAAATTTAGAAATCACTTCTCTTTATTTTATTTGCGTTTTCCATACTGTCCCAACTTTTTCTGATTTGGGGTTGTATGTTAGAAAAGGAACCGGCCCCTGGGTGTGTCCACAACATCAAATCTGGCCCCCTTTTAAAAAAGTTTGGACACCCCTGCCCTAACTCACGCACATGTGTTTAGTTGCTGACTGTATAATGATTAGATGTATATGTTGATCTATAAAGCGTGATGGGGTCAGAGAATCAGATCGGTCTCAGTCTAGAGCCCTGAGGGTCCTGAACCGGTCCTGGGACGACTCACAGGGTCAGACGCTCGTCCCATTTGGGGTTGGAGGAACTGTGGGATTTGGAGGTTCTCTTGCTCTCGCCCTCTGACGTCACTTCCACATAGACGGCCGTTCCAAACCAGTTCTTCTTCCTCTTGAGTTTGGCACAGGAAACTGCAGACACAACACACACTCAGCATCTGAAGGAAACATGTCACTTCCTGTTCCTGTTGGTGTGGTCTTACCGACGGCGTGCAGCTCTCTGACGACGTTATTGCTACAGTCGCTTCTGGACGAGCCCGTGGCCATGACCTCGAACACACCACACACTCCATCAACTACAGGACCTGAGTGAACACACACACACACGAATATCACTTGACGCATGATTGACAAAAATCCTACGAACATTAAAAGAACACATCAAATAAAACTTCACCTCACAGCTGATGTGCACGAGACTCTCGCCTGTGGGTCTTCAGCCTTCACTGCGAGCCATGGTTCACTACAACACAACACACACACACAGCTTTAATCCGCTTCAGAACCGGATCACACGAGTCATGGTTCACTATAACACAACACACACACAGCTTTAATCCACTTCAGAACCGGATCACACGAGTCATGGTTCACTATAACACAAGACACACACACAGCTTTAATCCGCTTCAGAACCGGATCACACGAGTCATGGTTCACTACAACACAACACACACACACAGCTTTAATCCGCTTCAGAACCGGATCACACGAGTCATGGTTCACTATAACACAACACACACACACACAGCTTTAATCCGCTTCAGAACCGGATCACACGAGTCATGGTTCACTATAACACAACACACACACACAGCTTTAATCCACTTCAGAACCGGATCACACGAGTCATGGTTCACTATAACACAACACACACACACAGCTTTAATCCACTTCAGAACCGGATCACACGAGTCATGGTTCACTATAACACAACACACACACACAGCTTTAATCCACTTCAGAACCGGATCACACGAGTCATGGTTCACTATAACACAACACACACACACAGCTTTAATCCGCTTCAGAACCGGATCACACGAGTCATGGTTCACTATAACACAACACACACACAGCTTTAATCCACTTCAGAACCGGATCACACGAGTCATGGTTCACTATAACACAACACACACACACAGCTTTAATCCGCTTCAGAACCGGATCACACGAGTCATGGTTCACTATAACACAACACACACACACAGCTTTAATCCACTTCAGAACCGGATCACACGAGTCATGGTTCACTATAACACAACACACACACACAGCTTTAATCCACTTCAGAACCGGATCACACGAGTCATGGTTCACTACAACACAAGACATCACACACAGCTTTAATCCACTTCAGAACCGGATCACACGAGCCATGGTTCACTACAACACAAGACATCACACACAGCTTTAATCCACTTCAGAACCGGATCACACGAGCCATGGTTCACTGCAACACAAGACATCACACACAGCTTTAATCCACTTCAGAACCGGATCACACGAGTCATGGTTCACTATAACACAACACACACACACAGCTTTAATCCGCTTCAGAACCGGATCACACGAGTCATGGTTCACTACAACACAAGACATCACACACAGCTTTAATCCACTTCAGAACCGGATCACACGAGTCATGGTTCACTACAACACAAGACATCACACACAGCTTTAATCCGCTTCAGAACCGGATCAGAACCGGATCACACGAGTCATGGTTCACTATAACACAACACACACACACAGCTTTAATCCGCTTCAGAACCGGATCACACGAGTCATGGTTCACTATAACACAACACACACACACACAGCTTTAATCCGCTTCAGAACCGGATCAGAACCGGATCACACGAGTCATGGTTCACTATAACACAACACACACACACAGCTTTAATCCGCTTCAGAACCGGATCACACGAGTCATGGTTCACTATAACACAACACACACACACACAGCTTTAATCCGCTTCAGAACCGGATCACACGAGTCATGGTTCACTATAACACAACACACACACACACAGCTTTAATCCGCTTCAGAACCGGATCACACGAGTCATGGTTCACTATAACACAAGACACACACACAGCTTTAATCCGCTTCAGAACCGGATCACACGAGTCATGGTTCACTATAACACAAGACATCACACACAGCTTTAATCCACTTCAGAACCGGATCAGACGAGTCATGGTTCACTATAACACAAGACACACACACAGCTTTAATCCGCTTCAGAACCGGATCAGACGAGTCATGGTTCACTATAACACAAGACATCACACACAGCTTTAATCCGCTTCAGAACCGGATCAGACGAGTCATGGTTCACTATAACACAAGACATCACACACAGCTTTAATCCACTTCAGAACCGGATCAGACGAGTCATGGTTCACTATAACACAAGACACACACACAGCTTTAATCCGCTTCAGAACCGGATCACACGAGTCATGGTTCACTATAACACAACACACACACACAGCTTTAATCCGCTTCAGAACCGGATCACACGAGTCATGGTTCACTATAACACAAGACACACACACACAGCTTTAATCCGCTTCAGAACCGGATCACACGAGCCATGGTTCACTATAACACAAGACATCACACACAGCTTTAATCCGCTTCAGAACCGGATCACACGAGTCATGGTTCACTGCAACACAACACACACACACACAGCTTTAATCCGCTTCAGAACCGGATCACACGAGTCATGGTTCACTATAACACAAGACACACACACACAGCTTTAATCCGCTTCAGAACCGGATCACACGAGTCATGGTTCACTATAACACAACACACACACACAGCTTTAATCCACTTCAGAACCGGATCACACGAGTCATGGTTCACTGCAACACAACACACACACACAGCTTTAATCCACTTCAGAACCGGATCACACGAGTCATGGTTCACTATAACACAACACACACACACAGCTTTAATCCGCTTCAGAACCAGATCACACGAGTCATGGTTCACTATAACACAACACACACACACAGCTTTAATCCGCTTCAGAACCGGATCACACGAGTCATGGTTCACTATAACACAACACACACACACAGCTTTAATCCGCTTCAGAACCGGATCACACGAGTCATGGTTCACTGCAACACAACACACACACACAGCTTTAATCCGCTTCAGAACCGGATCACACGAGTCATGGTTCACTATAACACAAGACACACACACACAGCTTTAATCCGCTTCAGAACCGGATCACACGAGCCATGGTTCACTATAACACAAGACATCACACACAGCTTTAATCCGCTTCAGAACCGGATCACACGAGTCATGGTTCACTGCAACACAACACACACACACACAGCTTTAATCCGCTTCAGAACCGGATCACACGAGTCATGGTTCACTATAACACAAGACACACACACACAGCTTTAATCCGCTTCAGAACCGGATCACACGAGTCATGGTTCACTATAACACAACACACACACACAGCTTTAATCCACTTCAGAACCGGATCACACGAGTCATGGTTCACTGCAACACAACACACACACACAGCTTTAATCCACTTCAGAACCGGATCACACGAGTCATGGTTCACTATAACACAACACACACACACAGCTTTAATCCGCTTCAGAACCGGATCACACGAGTCATGGTTCACTATAACACAACACACACACACAGCTTTAATCCGCTTCAGAACCGGATCACACGAGTCATGGTTCACTATAACACAAGACATCACACACAGCTTTAATCCGCTTCAGAACCGGATCACACGAGTCATGGTTCACTATAACACAACACACACACACAGCTTTAATCCGCTTCAGAACCGGATCACACGAGTCATGGTTCACTGCAACACAACACACACACACAGCTTTAATCCGCTTCAGAACCGGATCACACGAGTCATGGTTCACTATAACACAAGACATCACACACAGCTTTAATCCACTTCAGAACCGGATCAGAACCGGATCACACGAGTCATGGTTCACTATAACACAACACACACACACAGCTTTAATCCACTTCAGAACCGGATCACACGAGCCATGGTTCACTATAACACAACACACACACACAGCTTTAATCCGCTTCAGAACCGGATCACACGAGCCATGGTTCACTATAACACAAGACATCACACACAGCTTTAATCCACTTCAGAACCGGATCACACGAGTCATGGTTCACTATAACACAACACACACACACAGCTTTAATCCGCTTCAGAACCGGATCACACGAGTCATGGTTCACTATAACACAAGACATCACACACAGCTTTAATCCACTTCAGAACCGGATCAGAACCGGATCACACGAGTCATGGTTCACTATAACACAACACACACACACACACAGCTTTAATCCACTTCAGAACCGGATCACACGAGTCATGGTTCACTATAACACAACACACACACACAGCTTTAATCCGCTTCAGAACCGGATCACACGAGCCATGGTTCACTGCAACACAAGACATCACACACAGCTTTAATCCACTTCAGAACCGGATCACACGAGCCATGGTTCACTGCAACACAACACACACACACAGCTTTAATCCACTTCAGAACCGGATCACACGAGTCATGGTTCACTGCAACACAACACATTCACACACAGCTTTAATCCGCTTCAGAAGCGGATCAGAACCGGATCACACGAGTCATGGTTCACTGCAACACAACACATTCACACACAGCTTTAATCCGCTTCAGAAGCGGATCAGAACCGGATCACACGAGTCATGGTTCACTGCAACACAAGACATTCACACACAGCTTTAATCCGCTTCAGAACCGGATCACACGAGTCATGGTTCACTGCAACACAAGACATTCACACACAGCTTTAATCCGCTTCAGAACCGGATCAGAACCGGATCACACGAGTCATGGTTCACTGCAACACAACACACACACACAGCTTTAATCCGCTTCAGAACCGGATCAGAACCGGATCACACGAGTCATGGTTCACTGCAACACAACACATTCACAAACAGCTTTAATCCGCTTCAGAACCGGATCATTATCTCGCCTCATGGATTTTTAGTGGCAGAGAAATTTCCCAATCAAATGTAGCGTCAGGCTGAGGTTTGGTCAACTGTGACGTGTGAATTTGCGGCACTGACCAATGGAAGGTTGACCTTTATGTGGACCCAATGGTTCATAATGTACGGTTGCCCTAAACCACAGGGGCTGATGGGAGAAGTCAGGACACGTGTGTTTGTGTGATTCTGGATTCACTAGCAGGGTTAGGATCAGGATCAGGGTTAGGGTCAGGATCAGGGTTAGGGTCAGGGTTAGGATCAGGGTTAGGATCAGGGTTAGGGTCAGGATCAGGGTCAGGATCAGGGTTAGGGTCAGGGTTAGGATCAGGGTTAGGGTCAGGATCAGGGTTAGGATCAGGGTTAGGATCAGGGTTAGGGTCAGGATCAGGGTCAGGGTCAGGGTTAGGATCAGGGTTAGGGTCAGGATCAGGGTTAGGGTCAGGGTTAGGATCAGGGTTAGGGTCAGGATCAGGGTCAGGGTCAGGGTTAGGATCAGGGTTAGGGTCAGGATCAGGGTTAGGATCAGGGTTAGGATCAGGGTTAGGGTCAGGATCAGGGTCAGGGTCAGGGTTAGGATCAGGGTTAGGGTCAGGATCAGGGTCAGGATCAGGGTCAGGATCAGGGTTAGGGTCAGGATCAGGGTTAGGATCAGGGTTAGGGTCAGGGTTAGGATCAGGGTTAGGATCAGGGTTAGGGTCAGGATCAGGGTTAGGATCAGGGTTAGGATCAGGGTTAGGGTCAGGATCAGGGTCAGGGTCAGGGTTAGGATCAGGGTTAGGGTCAGGATCAGGGTTAGGATCAGGGTTAGGATCAGGGTTAGGGTCAGGATCAGGGTCAGGGTCAGGGTTAGGATCAGGGTTAGGGTCAGGATCAGGGTCAGGATCAGGGTCAGGATCAGGGTTAGGGTCAGGATCAGGGTTAGGATCAGGGTTAGGGTCAGGGTTAGGATCAGGGTTAGGATCAGGGTTAGGGTCAGGATCAGGGTTAGGGTCAGGGTTAGGATCAGGGTTAGGATCAGGGTTAGGGTCAGGATCAGGGTTAGGGTCAGGGTTAGGATCAGGGTTAGGATCAGGGTTAGGATCAGGATCAGGGTCAGGATCAGGGTCAGGGTTAGGGTCAGGATCAGGATCAGGGTCAGGATCAGGGTCAGGGTCAGGATCAGGGTCAGGGTTAGGGTCAGGGTTAGGATCAGGGTTAGGATCAGGGTTAGGGTCAGGGTCAGGATCAGGGTTAGGGTCAGGATCAGGGTCAGGGTTAGGATCAGGGTCAGGGTTAGGGTCAGGATCAGGGTCAGGATCAGGGTTAGGATCAGGGTTAGGGTCAGGGTTAGGATCAGGGTCAGGATCAGGGTTAGGATCAGGGTTAGGATCAGGGTCAGGGTTAGGATCAGGGTTAGGGTCAGGATCAGGGTTAGGATCAGGGTTAGGGTCAGGATCAGGGTCAGGGTTAGGATCAGGGTTAGGATCAGGGTTAGGATCAG
>NC_137119.1:45573839-45588839 GCF_949357685.1 Gobio gobio | reverse complement strand
TGACCCCCCCCCGATCCCAAACACACACCTGATGACCCCCCCCCGATCCCAAACACACACCTGATGACCCCCCGATCCCAAACACACACACCTGATGACCCCCCGATCCCAAACACACACCTGATGACCCCCCCGATCCCAAACACACACACCTGATGACCCCCCGATCCCAAACACACACCTGATGACCCCCCGATCCCAAACACACACCTGATGACCCCCCCGATCCCAAACACACACCTGATGACCCCCCCCCGATCCCAAACACACACCTGATGACCCCCCGATCCCAAACACACACACCTGATGACCCCCCGATCCCAAACACACACACCTGATGACCCCCCCGATCCCAAACACACACCTGATGACCCCCCGATCCCAAACACACACACCTGATGACCCCCCGATCCCAAACACACACCTGATGACCCCCCGATCCCAAACACACACCTGATGACCCCCCGATCCCAAACACACACACCTGATGACCCCCCCGATCCCAAACACACACACCTGATGACCCCCCGATCCCAAACACACACCTGATGACCCCCCCGATCCCAAACACCCGCAGGCTCCCGGACACACACACACAGGTTCACATGTTCGTCATATAAATACATAAAATTAAGACGCAAGGCACCGTGTCATCAGTGAAACTTGTGTGTGTGTGTGTGTGTGTGTGGGAAGGCACACGGCTTTACTGTGGCGTGGACATGATTTCATCAAGTAGTGTAGAAGCATCTATCCCATAATCCCTCAGGAGGTAAAGTGCACGGCGTGTCCTGCTACAGCTACACGGACACACACACCAGAAGATATGGCTTCAGTGAACTAAACACACACTAGCAGCATTTCACCGCGATTATGACCTCACACCACACACATGTGACCCGTGGAGTGACATCATCATCGTCTGAAGCGATGTCACGTCACGTGTGTGTGTGTGTGAGTCTCACTACGACACAGACGAGCCCCTGAGACAGAGACGCTTCTCCAGCCGCGCGTGGCGCTGATTGTCTGAGCGGCTTTGCCTGTTGTCTCAGGCGTGTGTGTGTGTGTGTGTGTGTGTGTGTGTGTGTCTTTGGCCGAGCGAACAGGTCACATGACGCCTCCTCCAGTAAAGCCAGAGGAGCGATGCAGAGGTCAGGGTTGGAGATGAGTGACCTGAATGACCGGAGGAGAAGAGCTGCTGACGGCCGGACCGCACCAACACACGGCGCTCTGAGACGACTGGAGCGCACACCTGCACACACACACACACACACACACACACACACACACACACACACACACACACACACACAGGATCAGCATCTGTCAGGATCGTTCATAATGACTGTAAGATCTGAGGACTCACTGGTTCTCATCCAGCAGCTCCTGATCGGCCTCAGCCGCGGAAGACTCCACGTCCACACTGCAGTCGCCGGACACACAACACGGACTGTCTGGAGTCAGGACCGCACCGCTGAACACACACACACACACACACACACACATACAGACACACACACACACATACATACACATACATACACATACATACACACACACACACACACACACACACACAGAGAGAGAGAGAGAGAGAGAGAGTGTGTCTGTGAGTGTGAGCAGTGAAGCTGGGAATGTGTGTGTGTGTGTGTGTGTGTGATGGGTAGGTTTAGGGGCAGGGGCAGTGTGTGTGTGTGTGTGTGTGTGTGTGTGTGTGTGTGTGTGTGTGTGTGTGTGTGTGTGATGGGTAGGTTTAGGGGCAGTGTGTGTGTGTGTGTGTGTGTGTGTGTGTGTGATGGGCAGGTTTAGGGGCAGTGTGTGTGTGTGTGTGTGTGTGTGTTATGGGCAGGTTTAGGGGCATGGGCAGTGTGTGTGTGTTATGGGCAGGTTTAGGGGCAGTGTGTGTGTGTGTGTGTGTGTGTGTGTGTGTGTGTGTGTGTGATGGGCAGGTTTAGGGGCAGTGTGTGTGTGTGTGTGTGTGTTATGGGCAGGTTTAGGGGCAGTGTGTGTGTGTGTGTGTGTGTGTGTGTGTGTGTGTGATGGGTAGGTTTAGGGGCAGTGTGTGTGTGTGTGTGTGTGTGTTATGGGCAGGTTTAGGGGCAGGGGCAGTGTGTGTGTGTGTGTGTGTGTTATGGGCAGGTTTAGGGGCAGGGGCAGTGTGTGTGTGTGTGTGTGTGTGTGTGTGATGGGTAGGTTTAGGGGCAGTGTGTAAGTGTGTGTGTGTGTTATGGGCAGGTTTAGGGGCAGGGGCAGTGTGTGTGTGTGATGGGCAGGTTTAGGGGCAGTGTGTGTGTGTGTGTGTGTGTGTGTGTGTGTGTGATGGGCAGGTTTAGGGGCAGGGGCAGTGTGTGTGTGTGTGTGTGTGTGTGTGTGTGTGTGTGTGTGTGTTATGGGCAGGTTTAGGGGCGGTGGCAGTGTGTGTGTGTGTGTGTGTGTGTGTGTGTGATGGGCAGGTTTAGGGGCAGGGGCAGTGTGTGTGTGTGTGTGTGTGTGTTATGGGCAGGTTTAGGGGCAGGGGCAGTGTGTGTGTGTGTGTGTGTGTGTGTGTGTGTGTGTGTGTGTGTGTGTGTGTGTGTGTGTGTGAGTGTGATGGGTTGTATTTACTGTATTTGCCCTTCCAGTGTTTGGATGTGCCGCTCTTTCTCTTCCAGTGTTTTCTTCAAGCAGTTTATCTCTCGCTGTTTCTCAACAACCTCCTTCTGAAGTCTGTAGTTACTCTCCTCTAGAGTCTCACAGAACGCCTGGAGACACACACACACACACACACACACACACACACACACACACACACACACACTGATTAACTCTTAGTATTAGTGTGTATGTGAAATGCATGACAGGTGTGTAGAACACAATATAAACGTTGACCATTGTTAGTCAATTAAAGCGGTCCTCTGCTCTCTGAACCCGCTCCTGTTGACCCCTGACCTGCAGAAATTAGCCTGACCGCACGTGTGCAGGAGCTCATGGGATAAAGCCTCATCATGAGACACAGACGCATCATCATGTGTAGCGCTTCAAAACCTGGAAAATCCCACAAACAATTTTCCTCCTACAGCTACAGTGAACTGCAGTGACGTGTGTGTGTGTGTGTGTGTCTGTGTGTGTGTGTGTGTGTGTGTGTGTGTCTGTGTGTGTGTGTCTATGTGTGTGTGTCTGTGTGTCTATGTGTGTGTGTGTGTGTGTAGGGTCACCCCTCATTACCAGCAGTGGAACTACAGCACAACGGCTCTCACACACTCACACACACATCTATTATTACAGAACCCTGACCCACAGGGACAGGTTAGGAGTGTGTGGGAATCACAACCCTTCCTTTAGAGCAGTGCTGTGTGTGTGTGTGTGTGTGTGTGTGTGTGTGTGTGTGTGTGTGTGTGTGTGTGTGTGTGTGTGTGTGTGTGTGTGTGTATAAAGCCACTCACCCGACTCTCCTCCAGACTATCAAACGGGCCGGGCGGTTCGTCCAGACACAGGAACTCCCGAACCGCCACACTGAGGAACAGCCATCACACACACACATACACACACACACACACATTGGGAAATGTATATAAAATGTATAATATAATTTAGTCTGGTCATAACTGGGCATGTTAGTGTGTTTTGTGCTTGTGTGTGTCAGGAGAGTGTGTGTGTGTGTCAGGTGTGTGTGTGTGTCAGGAGCAGAGCTCACCAGTTGGCGATGTCTTTATGGGCCACCAGGTTCTGGAGGAAGGCCTGCAGGCCCAGCTGTCTGTCCTCCAGGAACTCGGCCTCATAGTTGTCTTTGAACCAGCGCTTCGGAGGAAGAGCCAGTCTGAATCCCGGGAACATCTCCTTCAGCTGAGGAAGCGGAGCGGGTCGGTCACACCATGAGCTTCATGAGTAACGAAATCACGTAAATCTCTCTAATCTGCTGACCTTGTCGTTGAGTCTGGAGAAGTCAGTGTAGCGTCTGAAGACGACCCAGCTCTCGTCCAGAGTCTTCCTCACCAGAACCTTATAGACCTGCAGCAGAGCCACATTCACAGTCACTCACACCAGACGCTGATGACCTTACAAAACCTGACCCTGACCCACCCTAACCCTGACCCACCATGACCCTGACCCACCCTAACCCACCCTGACCCACCATAACCCTGACCCACCATAACCCTGACCCACCATAACCCTGACCCTGACCCACCCTAACCCTGACCCACCATAACCCTGACCCTGACCCACCCTAAACCTGACCCACCCTGACCCACCATAAACCTGACCCACCATAACCCTGACCCACCCTAACCCTGACCCACCATAACCCTGACCCACCATAACCCTGACCCTGACCCACCATAACCCTGAGCCACCCTAACCCTGACCCACCATAACCCTGACCCTGACCCACCATAACCCTGACCCACCCTAACCCTGACCCACCCTAACCCTGACCCTGACCCACCCTAACCCTGACCCACCCTAACCCTGACCCACCCTAACCCTGACCCACCATAACCCTGACCCACCCTAACCCTGAGCCACCCTAACCCTGACCCACCATAACCATGACCCACCATAACCCTGACCCACCATAACCCTGACCCACCATAACCCTGACCCTGACCCACCATAACCCTGACCCATCATAACCCTGACCCTGACCCACCATAACCCTGACCCACCCTAACCCTGACCCACCCTGACCCACCATAAACCTGACCCACCCTGACCCTGACCCACCCTGACCCACCCTAACCCTGACCCACCCTGACCCTGACCCACCATAACCCTGACCCACCCTAACCCTGACCCACCCTGACCGACCATAACCCTGACCCACCATAACCCTGACCCACCCTAACCCTGACCCACCCTAACCCTGACCCACCATAACCCTGACCCACCTTGACCCTGACCCACCTTAACCCTGACCCACCCTAACCCTGACCGACCATAACCCTGACCCATCCTAACCCTGACCCACCTTAACCCTGACCCACCCTAACCCTGAGCCACCCTAACCCTGAGCCACCCTAACCCTGACCCACCCTAACCCTGACCCACCTTGACCCTGACCCACCTTAACCCTGACCCACCCTAACCCTGACCGACCATAACCCTGACCCATCCTAACCCTGACCCACCTTAACCCTGACCCACCCTAACCCTGAGCCACCCTAACCCTGAGCCACCCTAACCCTGACCCACCCTGACCCTGACCCACCATAACCCTGACCCTGACCCACCATAACCCTGACCGACCATAACCCTGACCCACCCTGACCCTGACCCACCCTGACCCACCATAACCCTGACCGACCATAACCCTGACCCATCCTAACCCTGACCCACCCTACCCCTGACCCACCCTAACCCTGACCGACCATAACCCTGACCCACCCTGACCCTGACCCACCCTGACCCTGACCCACCATAACCCTGACCCACCATAACCCTGACCCATCCTAACCCTGACCCACCTTAACCCTGACCCACCCTAACCCTGACCGACCATAACCCTGACCCACCCTAACCCTGACCCACCCTAACCCTGACCCACCCTAACCCTGACCCACCCTAACCCTGACCCACCCTAACCCTGACCCACCCTAACCCTGACCCACCCTAACCCTGACCCACCCTAACCCTGACCCACCATAACCCTGACCCACCATAACCCTGACCCACCATAACCCTGACCCACCCTAACCCTGACCCACCCTAACCCTAACCCTGACCCACCCTAACCCTGACCCACCCTAACCCTGACCCACCCTAACCCTGACCCACCCTAACCCTGACCCACCATAACCCTGACCCACCCTAACCCTGACCCACCATAACCCTGACCCACCCTAACCCTGACCCACCCTAACCCTGACCCACCATAACCCTGACCGACCATAACCCTGACCCACCCTAACCCTGACCCACCCTAACCCTGACCCACCATAACCCTGACCCACCCTAACCCTGACCCACCATAACCCTGACCCACCATAACCCTGACCCACCATAACCCTGACCCACCCTAACCCTGACCCACCCTAACCCTAACCCTGACCCACCCTAACCCTGACCCACCATAACCCTGACCCACCCTAACCCTGACCCACCATAACCCTGACCCACCCTAACCCTGACCCACCATAACCCTGACCCACCCTAACCCTGACCCACCATAACCCTGACCCACCCTAACCCTGACCCACCATAACCCTGACCCACCCTAACCCTGACCCACCCTAACCCTGACCCACCATAACCCTGACCCACCCTGACCCTGACCCACCCTAACCCTGACCCACCCTAACCCTGACCCACCATAACCCTGACCCACCCTAACCCTGACCCACCCTAACCCTGACCCACCATAACCCTGACCCACCCTGACCCTGACCCACCCTAACCCTGACCCAGCCTAACCCTGACCCACCATAACCCTGACCCACCCTAACCCTGACCCACCATAACCCTGACCCACCCTAACCCTGACCCACCATAACCCTGACCCACCCTAACCCTGACCCACCATAACCCTGACCCACCCTAACCCTGACCCACCCTAACCCTGACCCACCATAACCCTGACCCACCCTGACCCTGACCCACCCTGACCCTGACCCACCATAACCCTGACCCACCCTAACCCTGACCCACCATAACCCTGACCCAACCTAACCCTGACCCACCATAACCCTGACCCACCATAACCCTGACCCACCCTAACCCTGACCCACCCTGACCCTGACCCACCCTAACCCTGACCCAGCCTAACCCTGACCCACCCTAACCCTGACCCACCATAACCCTGACCCACCCTAACCCTGACCCACCATAACCCTGACCCACCCTAACCCTGACCCACCATAACCCTGACCCACCCTAACCCTGACCCACCCTAACCCTGACCCACCATAACCCTGACCCACCATAACCCTGACCCACCATAACCCTGACCCACCCTGACCCTGACCCACCCTAACCCTGACCCACCATAACCCTGACCCACCATAACCCTGACCCACCATAAACCTGACCCACCCTAACCCTGACCCACCATAACCCTGACCCACCCTAACCCTGACCCACCCTAACCCTGACCCACCATAACCCTGACCCACCATAACCCTGACCCACCCTAACCCTGACCCACCATAACCCTGACCCAACCTAACCCTGACCCACCATAACCCTGACCCACCCTAACCCTGACCCACCATAACCCTGACCCACCCTAACCCTGACCCACCCTAACCCTGACCCACCATAACCCTGACCCACCCTAACCCTGACCCACCCTAACCCTGACCCACCATAACCCTGACCCACCCTGACCCTGACCCACCCTAACCCTGACCCAGCCTAACCCTGACCCACCCTAACCCTGACCCACCCTAACCCTGACCCACCATAACCCTGACCCACCCTGACCCTGACCCACCATAACCCTGACCCACCATAACCCTGACCCACCCTAACCCTGACCCACCATAACCCTGACCCAACCTAACCCTGACCCACCCTTCTTCTTGAACGCTCATTTGAACCGGGTTGCCGAAATGAAAGGAGGCCAAACAAATATGAAACAATTAAAAATAAATATAAACCCTATGCCAGTAGATGCAGCAATGAACTGTTCTATTGAGATTACTGGAAAATGTTCTACCAACTCTTTCAAAAGAGTGTTGTTTTCAGCCAGTGTTCTGCTGTGGGGCTGGTGGACTATATTCATTGATTATTGTGGGAAATGTCAGTCATCAACAGTTTATCTGCAGACATTCTGCTTTTCTCACCATTTCTGTTTTATAAGCTAAAAACTGCACATATTAAACACATATTTACACATTTGTGTTTTACTTGGTGTTTTTCCTCAACTTTTGTCTCAATTGGCAGTTAAGTTTCATTATATTTTAAAATATATATATTTTCCAAATTCTATTACCCAGAAGTTAAACATTATGTGAATTTAAAGCGGCTGCGTTAAATAGAAATATAGCCTAAATGTATGTGGCGTTGTTGGTTACCATGACAAAAAAACTAAAATACTGCTATATGGCACTAAAAGTGGTTCTTGGTCGTAATCATAGGATTTTATATTACAATAGGACAATGAAATGGATATTACTGTAAACTTATACATTGCTCCATGATCAAAAGGATGTTGGTTCAGGAACACTGTAGTTGATGAAATCATGTTGACACATTTACTAAACCCCTCTACACTGTTTGTACTGGATGTCCTTTTAGTTTTTCCTCAGTCACTCAGTCAGATTTGCAAACCGGTAAATGCATTTCTCAAAACAATTTCTTCAAGCAGCAGCACACAGTGGATGGCCTGCAACATCCTCAAAATCCTTAGTTCATCTCTCTAAAGTCCGTTTTTATGTCAATGAACATACTCGTGCCATCAGAATGAAGTCCTTGTGTCATTGTTCACAAACAATTATAGTAAAAATGTTTAGTCATGTCATCAATATAAAAGTTTACTCGGTCAGTATTTTTAGATTTAAACTATGGCTACGATTTATATAGCCTTGTCTTTTTCTTTATATCACAAAAACGTTTGGAGATGTGAGGGCATCGAGGTTATGAGTTTCTGGAGTTTTGGTGTTGGAATTTGGTCCCATTCTTGCCTGATATAGGTTTCCAGCTACTAAAGAGTTTGTGGTCGTCTTTAACGTATTTTTGTTTAATTATGCACCAAATGTTCGCTACCTGTGGCGGAGGGGGCGTGGTTTCGCGAGGTCTGTAGCGGGAGAGAGAGAGCGGAGCCGAGCGGTCGGTAAGTAGGTGAAGAGCAGATGACCAACACCTGTCTCTGATTGCAGTAATTGGCGTGGAGAGACCGCATATAAGCCGCTGCCGGGAGAGAGATGAGAGAGAGAGTTGGACTGGGACTGTGCGCACGCTGCCTGCCTGAGGAAGACCCAGTGGAACCAGAGAGATCGTCTAGACAAGTTTTGAGTGATTTATTGATGCGTTTATGCGCCCACGGTGAGCAATAAAAGTCGCAAGTCCCAGTCACGCCGACCCCGCCTTCTTCCTTCCTGCACATTATAACAACGAACCGCGTCACACTGGTGCCGAAACCCGGGAGGGAAGAAGATCGCCGCCGCCATGCAGACTCCGCCAAGAACGCCACTTGCGGACATCGTCCAATCGCTCGCCGGTCTTCACCAGGAGCACCACCAAGACCTGCTGGCCGTGAGGAAGGAGCAGCAGAAACGCTTCGAGGCCCTCCTTCGCGCCCAGCATGAAGATCGCGAGCTGTTCCGGAGCTGGATGGACCGGGAGATTCGGGCCGTCCCCACCCCGCCGTGCCTCTCTCCAAAATGGGTCCCCAGGATGACCCAGAGGCATTTATTGACCTGTTTGAGAGGTCCGCCGAGGTGCGGGGATGGCCCCAGATGGACTGGTCAATGCGGCTCCTGCCGCTGTTATCCGGAGAGGCGCAGGTTGACGCACACCAACTACCAGTCCAGAATCTCCTGGACCTGAAGCGTGCCATCCTTCAGCGGGTCGGCCGGACCCCGGAACAACACCACTCGATCAAGCTGGCCTGTACCAGATACCCGTGAGTATCAAGGGGGGTACTTATCAAGCTTTGGTGGATTCAGGTTGTAACCAGACCTCCATCCATCAACGTCTGATTCAACCTTAGGCATTGGTTAATGGCCGCATGGTTAAGGTACGGTGTGTGCACAGGGAAGTGGTGAACTATCCGTTGTTGCCCGTGGAAATTCAATTTCGGGGACAAACGCATAGTGTTGAAGGCAGAAGGTCCGTCCAAGGTCTAATCCAATGTCCGGGCATTTAGGACAAACGGCTACACTAAACCGTCTCACGGCCCGGTTTTTCTGGCCGGAAAAGCAGAATGCCTGCAGATAAACTGTTGATGACTGACATTTCCCACAATAATCAATGAATATAGTCCAACAGCCCCACAGCAGAACACTGGCCCTGGTCTAAATGGAGGAGTTGTGTGGGGATTATTAAATATATATTTGTGCTTTTGAAAGAATTGGTAGAACATTTTCCAGTAATCTCAATAGAACAGTTCATTGCTGCATCTACTGGCATAGGGTTTATATTTATTTTGAATAGTTTCATATTTGTTTGGCCTCCTTTCATTTCGGCAACCCGGTTCAAATGAGCGTTCAAGAAGTTCATAGAACGATTTTTTAAAACAGAAATTCAGAATATATTCAAGTAATGCATCCACTCTACTATAGAGATTCTTTTTGCCCATTATTGTATATTTCATAACCCCTAGTTCGCACATAACTGATCATGTAAAATCATTTAAAACTTTTTACAGTTGTGAGATTAGTATTTTTTTTTTAAATCACAAACCTAAATAATATTTTCTTGATATTCTTCAAGGACGTTAAGTATATGGCTATCCACTATAATGTTATAGCTATGAATGTGCTTTTACTTCATCTAATTTAATAATAACTTAAATTATCGTCATACACACACGCATCACATACACACGCGTCACACACACGCGTCACACACACACGCGTCATACACACACGTGTCACACACACATACGCGTCACACACACACGCGTCACACACACACGCGTCACACACACACGCGTCACACGCACCATACACACACGCGTCAAAAACACGCGTCATACACACGCATCATACACACACGCATCATACACACACGCGTCATACACACACGCGTCATATAATAATAATTATAATAATTAATTACATTTATATAGCGCTTTTCTAGGCACTCACTCAAAGCGCTTTTACATAGAAGGGGGGAATCTCCTCAACCACCACCAATGTGCAGCATCCACCTGGATGATGCGACGGCAGCCATATTGCACCAGTACGCCCACCACACACCAGCTGATTGGTGGAGAGGAGACTGAGGGATGATACCAATCGTATATATATATATATATGGGGATGATTAGGAGGCCATGATGGACAGGGGCCAATGGGCACATTTTTTTGGCCAGGATGCCGGGGTTACACCCCTACTCTTTATCGAAGGACATCCTGAGATTTTTAATGACCACAGAGAGTCAGGACCTCGGTTTTTTAACGTCTCATCTGAAGGACGGTGCTTGTTACAGTATAGTGTCCCCATCACTATACTGGGGCGTTAGGACCCACACAGACCACAGGGTGAGCACCCCCTGTTGGCCTCACTAACACCTCTACCAGCAGCTACCTGGTTTTCCCAATTTGGTCTCCCATCCAGGTACTAACCAGGCTCAGCCCTGCTTAGCTTCAGTGGGAAACCAGTCTCTGGCTACAGGGTGATATGGCTGCTGGCTGATATACACAAGCGTCATACACACACGCATCATACACACATGCGTCATTCACACACGCGTCATTCACACACGCGTCATTCACACACGCGTCATTCACACACGCGTCATAGACACGCACCATACACACACAAGCGTCATACATATCGGAGGGAGGATCTGATGAGGGACAATCTGAGGGACGATCGGAGGGACGATCTGAGGGAGGATCTGAGGGAGGATCTGAGGGATGATCTGGGGGACGATCTGGGGGACGATCTGGGGGACGATCTGGGGGACGATCTGAGGGACGACCAGGGGGACGATCTGAGGGACGACCTGAGGGAGGATCTGAGGGATGATATGAGGGACGATCTGGGGGACGATCTGGGGGACGATCTGTGGGAGGATCTGAGGGAGGATCTGAGGGAGGATCTGGGGGACGATCTGTGGGAGGATCTGAGGGAGGATCTGAGGGAGGATCTGGGGGACGATCTGAGGGAGGATCTGAGGGAGGATCTGGGGGACGATCTGGGGGACGATCTGGGGGACGATCTGAGGGACGACCAGGGGGACGATCTGAGGGACGACCTGAGGGAGGATCTGAGGGATGATATGAGGGACGATCTGGGGGACGATCTGTGGGAGGATCTGGGGGACGATCTGGGGGACGATCTGAGGGAGGATCTGAGGGAGGATCTGAGGGAGGATCTGGGGGACGATCTGTGGGAGGATCTGAGGGAGGATCTGAGGGACGACCTGAGGGAGGATCTGAGGGAGGATCTGAGGGACGATCTGAGGGAGGATCTGGGGGACGATCTGAGGGACGATCTGAGGGACGATCTGTGGGAGGATCTGAGGGAGGATCTGAGGGAGGATCTGAGGGACGTTCTGAGGGAGGATCTGAGGGACGACCAGGGGGACGATCTGAGGGACGACCTGAGGGAGGATCTGAGGGATGATATGAGGGACGATCTGGGGGACGATCTGTGGGAGGATCTGAGGGAGGATCTGAGGGAGGATCTGGGGGACGATCTGAGGGAGGATCTGAGGGAGGATCTGGGGGACGATCTGGGGGACGATCTGAGGGACGACCAGGGGGACGATCTGAGGGACGACCTGAGGGAGGATCTGAGGGATGATATGAGGGACGATCTGGGGGACGATCTGTGGGAGGATCTGAGGGAGGATCTGAGGGAGGATCTGGGGGACGATCGGAGGGAGGATCTGGGGGACGATCTGTGGGAGGATCTGAGGGAGGATCTGAGGGAGGATCTGAGGGAGGATCTGAGGGAGGATCTGAGGGAGGATCTGAGGGACGACCTGAGGGAGGATCTGAGGGAGGATCTGAGGGACGATCTGAGGGAGGATCTGGGGGACGATCTGAGGGACGATCTGAGGGACGATCTGTGGGAGGATCTGAGGGAGGATCTGAGGGAGGATCTGAGGGAGGATCTGAGGGAGGATCTGAGGGAGGATCTGAGGGACGTTCTGAGGGAGGATCTGAGGGAGGATCTGTGGGAGGATCTGAGGGAGGATCTGGGGGACGATCTGAGGGACGATCTGAGGGACGATCTGAGGGAGGATCTGGGGGACGATCTGAGGGACGATCTGAGGGAGGATCTGAGGGAGGATCTGAGGGAGGATCTGAGGGAGGATCTGAGGGAGGATCTGAGGGAGGATCTGAGGGAGGATCTGAGGGACGTTCTGAGGGACGATCTGAGGGACGATCTGAGGGAGGATCTGGGGGACGATCTGAGGGAGGATCTGAGGGAGGATCTGAGGGAGGATCTGAGGGAGGATCTGAGGGAGGATCTGAGGGACGATCTGGGGGACGATCTGAGGGAGGATCTGGGGGACGATCTGAGGGAGGATCTGAGGGAGGATCTGAGGGAGGATCTGAGGGAGGATCTGAGGGACGATCTGAGGGACGATCTGAGGGAGGATCTGTGGGAGGATCTGAGGGAGGATCTGAGGGAGGATCTGAGGGAGGATCTGAGGGAGGATCTGGGGGACGATCTGAGGGAGGATCTGAGGGAGGATCTGAGGGAGGATCTGAGGGAGGATCTGAGGGAGGATCTGAGGGAGGATCTGTGGGAGGATCTGAGGGAGGATCTGAGGGAGGATCTGAGGGAGGATCTGAGGGACGATCTGAGGGAGGATCTGAGGGAGGATCTGTGGGAGGATCTGAGGGAGGATCTGAGGGAGGATCTGAGGGAGGATCTGAGGGAGGATCTGAGGGAGGATCTGAGGGAGGATCTGAGGGAGGATCTGAGGGAGGATCTGAGGGAGGATCTGAGGGACGACCTGAGGGAGGATCTGAGGGAGGATCTGAGGGACGATCTGAGGGAGGATCTGGGGGACGATCTGAGGGACGATCTGAGGGACGATCTGTGGGAGGATCTGAGGGAGGATCTGAGGGAGGATCTGAGGGAGGATCTGAGGGAGGATCTGAGGGAGGATCTGAGGGACGTTCTGAGGGAGGATCTGAGGGAGGATCTGTGGGAGGATCTGAGGGAGGATCTGGGGGACGATCTGAGGGACGATCTGAGGGACGATCTGAGGGAGGATCTGGGGGACGATCTGAGGGACGATCTGAGGGAGGATCTGAGGGAGGATCTGAGGGAGGATCTGAGGGAGGATCTGAGGGAGGATCTGAGGGAGGATCTGAGGGACGTTCTGAGGGACGATCTGAGGGACGATCTGAGGGAGGATCTGGGGGACGATCTGAGGGAGGATCTGAGGGAGGATCTGAGGGAGGATCTGAGGGAGGATCTGAGGGAGGATCTGAGGGACGATCTGGGGGACGATCTGAGGGAGGATCTGGGGGACGATCTGAGGGAGGATCTGAGGGAGGATCTGAGGGAGGATCTGAGGGAGGATCTGAGGGACGATCTGAGGGACGATCTGAGGGAGGATCTGTGGGAGGATCTGAGGGAGGATCTGAGGGAGGATCTGAGGGAGGATCTGAGGGAGGATCTGGGGGACGATCTGAGGGAGGATCTGAGGGAGGATCTGAGGGAGGATCTGAGGGAGGATCTGAGGGAGGATCTGAGGGAGGATCTGTGGGAGGATCTGAGGGAGGATCTGAGGGACGATCTGTGGGAGGATCTGAGGGAGGATCTGAGGGAGGATCTGTGGGAGGATCTGAGGGAGGATCTGAGGGAGGATCTGAGGGAGGATCTGAGGGAGGATCTGTGGGAGGATCTGAGGGAGGATCTGAGGGAGGATCTGAGGGAGGATCTGAGGGAGGATCTGAGGGAGGATCTGAGGGAGGATCTGTGGGAGGATCTGAGGGAGGATCTGAGGGAGGATCTGAGGGAGGATCTGGGGGAGGATCGGAGGGAGGATCTGAGGGAGGATCTGGGGGACGATCTGAGGGAGGATCTGAGGGAGGATCTGAGGGAGGATCTGAGGGAGGATCTGAGGGAGGATCTGAGGGAGGATCTGAGGGAGGATCTGAGGGAGGATCTGGGGGACGATCTGAGGGAGGATCTGAGGGAGGATCTGAGGGAGGATCTGAGGGAGGATCTGAGGGAGGATCTGAGGGAGGATCTGTGGGAGGATCTGAGGGAGGATCTGAGGGAGGATCTGAGGGAGGATCTGAGGGACGATCTGAGGGAGGATCTGAGGGAGGATCTGTGGGAGGATCTGAGGGAGGATCTGAGGGAGGATCTGAGGGAGGATCTGAGGGAGGATCTGAGGGAGGATCTGTGGGAGGATCTGAGGGAGGATCTGAGGGAGGATCTGAGGGA
>NC_137119.1:45553839-45563839 GCF_949357685.1 Gobio gobio | reverse complement strand
GTCCAACAACCTTCACCCAGACCTGTAAGAAAGCCCAGTATACCCCCAGAGAGGAGACAACAGCACTTACACATGCTGAGACCATCTCAGCCAGCACCTGAGCATCTCCTCCCAGCCTTCACACCCTCATATCCAGCACATCAAGCCAGGCCAAAGCCCCTCCTGCCGACCCCCTGCCCTCCTCCTATCCCACAGGCCCCGGGCAGACACAGCTACGCTCAGATAGTGAGCAGAACATCCACAACAGCACCAGGGCAAGCCACATCAACAGAGCTAAGAGACATCCGCCAGATGCTCAACCTCATCTGCTCACACCTACTGTCATAGGTCAAAACTTATCACCAACACTAAGACCCCATGGACAACAACGCATTTATCATAGCATGTTGGAACATTCAAGGCCTGAGATCATCTACCTTTGGCCTCAAGAGCAGAAACCCAGATTTCAACTCAGAAATCAAAAATTCAGACATCATCATCCTGCAGGAGACATGGAGCCGAGGAGATGGACCCACCGGCTGCCCCAAAGGCTACAGAGAACTCATCATCCCATCCATTAAACTGCCTGGAGTGACACAAGGAAGAGACTCAGGAGGCATGCTTATTTGGTAAAGATCAAACCTTGCCCATGCCATCAAAGTAGCTAAAACAGGACAATTCTACACCTGGTTAGAAATTAATAAGACAGTCACCGCAACAGAGAAAAACATCTTTCTGTGTGCCACTTATATCCCTCCAGCAGAGTCTCCCTATTTTAATGAAAACAGTTTCTCCATTCTTGAAGAAGACATGAATTACTTCCAGTCACAGGGCAGCGTGCTGGGAGTGAGACAGGGCTGCAGTTTAAGTCCTGCGCTGTTCAATATCTACATAAATGAGCTAGCGCAGGCCCTGGATCAGTCTGCGGCCCCTGGCCTTACTCTACTGGACACTGAGGTCAAGTGCCTTCTGTTTGCTGATGATCTGGTGCTGCTGTCTCCCACTAAACAGGGTCTGCAGCAGCATATAGACCTCCTAAACAACTTCTGTCAGTCATGGGCTCTGTCAGTTAACCCCAAAAAGACTAAAATAATGATTTTCCAAAAAAGACCCAGACGCCAAGATCAACATCATAGTTTTAAATTAGGCCACATGCCCCTCGAACACACGCAGGATTACACATGGGACAAACACCCAATAGAGACTCTGCAGACCAAGAGTTCTCCACATGGGACAAACACCCAATAGAGACTCTCAGACCAAGAGTTCTCCACATGGGACAAACACCCAATAGAGACTCTGCAGACCGAGAGTTCTCCACATGGGACAAACACCCAATAGAGACTCTGCAGACCGAGAGTTCTCCACATGGGACAAACACCCAATAGAGACTCTGCAGACCGAGAGTTCTCCACATGGGACAAACACCCAATAGAGACTCTGCAGACCGAGAGTTCTCCACATGGGACAAACACCCAATAGAGACTCTGCAGACCGAGAGTTCTCCACATGGGACAAACACCCAATAGAGACTCTGCAGACCGAGAGTTCTCCACATGGGACAAACACCCAATAGAGACTCTGCAGACCAAGAGTTCTCCACATGGGACAAACACCCAATAGAGACTCACAGACCAAGAGTTCCACACATGGGACAAACACCCAATAGAGACTCACAGACCAAGAGTTCTCCACATGGGACAAACACCCAATAGAGACTCTGCAGACCAAGAGTTCTCCACATGGGACAAACACCCAATAGAGACTCTGCAGACCAAGAGTTCTCCACATGGGACAAACACCCAATAGAGACTCTGCAGACCAATAGTTCTCCACATGGGACAAACACCCAATAGAGACTCTGCAGACCAAGAGTTCTCCACATGGGACAAACACCCTATAGAGACTCTCAGACCAAGAGTTCTCCACATGGGACAAACACCCAATAGAGACTCACAGACCAAGAGTTCTCCACATGGGACAAACACCCAATAGAGACTCACAGACCAAGAGTTCTCCACATGGGACAAACACCCTATAGAGACTCTGCAGACCAAGAGTTCTCCACATGGGACAAACACCCTATAGAGACTCTGCAGACCGAGCTGTGCAAAATCTTGCTGCGAGTTCAGCGCAAAACCCCAAATAATGCCTGTAGAGCAGAATTAGGACTATACCCCCTTGTGATAAGCATTCAAAAAAGAGCCATTCAATTCCATGCCCATTTAAAAAATAGCGATGAACAGACCCTCCATCACAAAGCCCTGACCTTCCTCAGAGCTGAAGCCAGAGAACAACGCCCTCGGCCGAGCTGACGTCACAAACGGACAAAAAAAACACAGCCAGACCAAACCAAATCATTCAAACACAAAAAGAAAAATACCTCAAACATTGGACAGACGCAACAGACAAACAGAGTAAACTGGAATGCTATTTGGCCCTAAACAGAAAATATGAATTGGCAGGATACTTGAGTAAAGTGAGCGACCCTAAACCGAGGAAAGTCCTGAGCATGTACAGACTCAGTGAACACAGTCTGAGCATAGAGACAGGCAGACACAGACAGACAGACAGTCTGAGCAGAGAGACAGACAGACAGACACGTGAGTGAGCGAGTGAGTGTGTGTGTGTGTGTGCGTGTGTGTGTCTCTGCAGTATTTCCTCTGGTGTTTGAGGCTCACGTGTGTGTGTGTGTGTGTGTGTCTCTGCAGTATTTCTTCTGGTGTTTGAGGCTCAAGGGTGTGTGTGTGTGTGTGTGTGTGTGTGTGTGTGTGTCTGCAGTATTTCCTCTGGTATCTGTGTTTGCTGCCGCTGGTTTTGCCTCGTCTGACCCTGAGCTGGAGACGGGGCTTCGGGCTGCTGCTGCTGTGGTTTGTGGGTCAGGTGAGTGTGTGTGTGTGTGTGTGTCACATGTTCTTCTTCATGTGTCCATGACAGTGAGTATTGATTGGCTGTGGTGATGTTCTGTGTGCAGGCACTCTGGCTGTCTCCGGCGTATTACCTGGAGTTCGAGGGCCGGAACAGTTTCACTCTAGTCTGGATGGCCGGCCTGATGTTCCTCCTGATCAACTCCCTCATTCTGGGACAGATCATCAGCCATTACAGACCCGCAGACGCTCCGCAGAAGAAAACAGACTGACCGAAGCGCGAGGAGAAAACAGACGGACCGACAGACTGACCAACACATGAGAGGACGAGTGTTTCTCACAGAAGCTCTGGTGGCTCTGACCAGGAGATGGCGCCCAACAGCAGCGAGAGATCCGCTCATCATCTGACCGCTAATAGAGTCAGACGCTCTTTCACTGGACTGATCATGGGAAGGAATGAGCCGTGTGTGTGTGTGTGTGTGTGCAGGTTAGATCTCACTGTTTGTGTGTGTGTGTGAGAGAGTGTGTGTTTTAAGCTGTAAATGATAAAATCAAATGATAAAATGTTTCTACAACACATGCGTGATCTTTTTGTCATACAAGATTTTTATTTTTATAAAAGTAATAAATATAACAGGAAGAGCCACATGTGATTGTTTCTGTGTGAAAGATGATCATATCTTCTGTTAATATTTATTGTCCACTTGAATGCCGGCGGCAAAACGTCGAGTTAAAATCCTTCCTGGAAAAGTGCAAAAGGCCTGAAACAATAAATACAGATCCAGACTCATCAAACAGCGGAGCGGTTATTAACAGCGACAGTGCATTATTACCATCATCATCATCATCATCTTCACTTATTGACATTAAACAGTAGTTTAATATAAAAGTGTTCGATACAAGCCCAGAAGTTTCGAGCCGCTCATTAAACACATCATGTTTGGCATCATCATCATCAAAGCTCAAGTCAAATTAACATTAAAAGGTTTACATGATTTAATATGAATATGTTTATTGCTGATCTGTGTGTGTGTGTGAAGCTGATGAACACACACTTCAGAGGAAATCCTTCAGTTTTTATACTTCAATACTTAAACATGCAGAAGAAATGCTTTAATAAAACAAGCGTTTGTATAATGTAATAAACTGGACCTTGACATAACCTCGCTCTCGCATATGTTTATTTTAATCTTTTATTTCTCATTATGTTAGTAATTTTCTCCTTGTCCATGTTTGAGGAACTGAGAGCAATATTAGCCTGACAATAGAAATATGAGCTCAGGACACACTGACCCCGTCCTGACACTGACCCTGTCCAGACACTGACCCCGTCCAGACACTGACCCCGTCCTGACAATGACCCCGTCCTGACACTGACCCCGTCCAGACACTGACCCCCTCCTGACCATCCAGACACTGACCCCCTCCTGACCATCCAGACACTGACCCTGTCCAGACACTGACCCCGTCCAGACACTGACCCCCTCCTGACCATCCAGACACTGACCCCGTCCAGACACTGACCCCCTCCTGACCATCCAGACACTGACCCTGTCCAGACACTGACCCCCTCCTGACCATCCAGACACTGACCCTGTCCAGACACTGACCCCGTCCAGACACTGACCCCCTCCTGACCATCCAGACACTGACCCTGTCCAGACACTGACCCCGTCCTGACCGTCCAGACACTGACCCCGTCCAGACACTGACCCCGTCCTGACCGTCCAGACACTGACCCTGTCCTGACACTGACCCCGTCCTGACACTGACCCCGTCCTGACACTGACCCCGTCCAGACACTGACCCCGTCCTAACCCTGACCCCGATTCCACAGACAGGGTTTAGACTAACCCAGGATTGGGCCTCAGACTAACCCAGGATTGGCCTAAAACTAACCCAGGATTGAGCTTTAGACTAACCCAGGATTGGGCCTTAGACTAACCCAGGATTGGGCCTAAAACTAATTCAGGATTGGGCCTAAAACTAATCCAGGATTGGGCCTAAAACTAACCCAGGATTGGGCCTTAGACTAACCCAGGATTGGGCCTTAGACTAACCCAGGATTGGGCCTTAGACTAACCCAGGATTGGGCCTTAGACTAACCCAGGATTGGGCCTTAGACTAACCCAGGATTAAGCCTTAGACTAACCCAGGATTGGGCCTTAGACTAACCCAGGATTGGGCCTTAGACTAACCCAGGATTAAGCCTTAGACTAACCCAGGATTGGGCCTTAGACTAACCCAGGATTGGGCCTCAGACTAACCCAGGATTGGGCCTCAGACTAACCCAGGATTGGGCCTTAGAGCTTGTGCATCTTGAGACAAAACAAGGACTGGCATATTTTAAGATATCAAGCTACTTTCAGTTAAAACAGCTCAAACATGCTTTAATCTGGGAATCTTAAGCCTTGTTTGTGAACCTAGGGTCAGTCATTCTGCTTGTCCAGTGAATGTGTCTTGATATTTGTGCTGGAAAACGAGACGGAAGCACTGAGGAAGAGCGAGTGTGGGGAGGGTCAGCTCCTGAAGGACTGATGACGGGATGGCCGGAGCGCTGGAGCTACTGCATGAAGGCGTACGGGTTGATCTTGTTTCCGCTGCCCGTCTCACAGGTCATCATGTTCCTCTGGCCATCGCTCCAGTGCGGAGGATCCGCCGGCTCTTGCTTGATGCATTGAAGGAGCCCATGACCTTTGAACTCATAGGCCGTTTTGTAGTCGTGCTGCATGTACCCTTTGTAGTCGTCAGCGTAGGCGTCTGCGCAGTGAGAGTTCAGGACACACTTCAGAGGCGTTCCGCAGGTGGGGGGATAGTGGCCGGCGTAGGGCGCTCCCTTCAGCCGCTGACAGGAGGAGAACTGCTCGCCGTACGCCGCCTCCGCCTTCATCTGCACGCCCGGGTACTGTCCGTAGACCTCGCAGCCGTTCTCCGAGTCCGAGTCCTGCTCCACCTTTATGGGCGGCTCGGGCATCACGTGTGCGTCATATCCCTCGCCGTGGCCTTCGAAGCAGAAGCTCTCGCTCTTGATGGCGTCTGCGCTGTAGTCGCTCCCGTATGGCCTCGGCATGAACGCGTCGGCCCTGTGGCTGTAATATCCAGGGCCCGGGCGATGCGGTTTTCCGTAGCCTGTGAATTTCCGGGCGGCGGGCGGCAGGTCGACCCCGTGACCCGTCCGGACAGAGGAGCTTCTCGCGGGCCACACGCCGCAGTCCAGGCTCATGAACTTCTGGCCGCTCGACCCAGACTTGCAGAACTTCAAGGGCTCGTCCGGACCGTAGTGAGCGCCGCTCCTGTACTTGACGTCTTTGGAGAGCATGATGTGGGACTGCCTGAGAGCGTCGTCCCTGTCACTGCAGGAGACAAACACAGAATCAGCACCAGAACCTGTTGAGTTATCAGTTAGATCTGACAAATAAAGATGTAATTCCATTTAAATGACTGAACAGAAACAAACGTAAAGCTCCTGACCCCTAACTGTGCCGAAGTAACCAGCCTCCCCATATAGAGCGGCACATCTGGGACATCGAGAGAGTTGAAGTCAGGTGACATTTATGGTAATGAGCTATGACTCGGTTCGGCGGCAACCAATCAGAATGTAGAAGTCCTGCTAGAGAGGATCCCAGAGAACGCAGTCCTGAAAACATTGGTTCCCGTTTCATCCATTCCCAAGCAAAATGGAGGAGTGGCCGATCTGTGGCGGTTTTGATTTATAGGCCCCATTAACGCTCTAGAACGCTTGTTATTCAGCGGGAATGCAATTCATTGGCTCAAAACAACACTGATTTGACCAATTACATTAATGCTGCACTTCAGCCAGGACCGTTCCTGTACTGTAGGCACACAAACTAATGTTAATGTTAATTAAAGACCACGGCTAGTAAACGCTAATAAACTACATGTTGAAAATATGGCTGCAAGCAGCATTACCGGGGCCAAGCACAAATAAGAAGACAAGACATGCCAAAATGGCTGGGAGTGTCAGATAAATGGCAGCAATGAGCAATTAAACACATTTTAAGATGATTTTAGGTAAAAAGGCTGAAAAATGCATTGTAGTCTATGGGAATTTCATATTTTGTTCTATTATACTGCCACCAAGAAGCATAATCCTACCATTTTTTGTATGTGTCCTCGGAGTGAGCCCATACATGTGTGTGTCAATTCTGGTGAACATATCTCATTTAGTTTTGGAGTTATAGACATTTATATGAAAAAACATGTAAAAAATGACTGACACCTGACTGTGATTGGATTTTACTCCCCCTTACAATCAATATTTTGACATTTGGGCTTTAGCGTTCAGCTATCGACCTATGTTTCTGAACTTCTGGCGCTGGTTTCGTCTCGATCGGACTAGCGGTTTCGAAGATATCAGCTAATGTTTTTTAAGCACTGCACAAACCATATGCCGAAACCTGCAAGTCTGGTATCGTTGGACTCGGCAAGGATTCAGGAGACAAAAAAAGTAACTCCCATGAAAATAAGTCAATCACACCCAAAGTTATAAGCGTTTGAAAAAAATTCTCCACTAGGTGCCGCTGTTTTAAAACTTCTCAGGCATCTTCAGGGCATCGTGCTGATAACCCATACCGAGTTTCATAACAATCCGTTCATGTGTTCATAAAATACAGCATTTTAGTACATCATTCAAAATGGACGATATGGTAAAATTGAATATCAGACGACTCGGCATGAAGTCCTGAAACTTTCATGATTTTTGGACAAACAATTCAGAAGTGATAAGCAAAAAGAGCCATTTTTGTATCTCCGGACCAGTAGGTGGCGCTGTGCCAAAACGCTGCATGTTGCCTCAGGTCATGCTTTTGATAACATGTACCGAGTTTGGTTTAAATACGATAAAGCGATGCGGAGATAAAGCCTTAAGTGTATTTTCGCAACCGCTATGTAAAATTTGTTCGCGTGTTTATCAAAAACGATTTGACGATTCAACTTGAATTCCGTAACTTTTTGTCAGCACTGGCTGAAAATGATCTGGTTCAATTTTTGTGAAAATCAAAGCAACGCCCTAGGAGGAGTTTGCAAAAGTAGGTTTTTCTGAAAATTCAAAATGGCAGGAATATTTTCATGCGGAAAATGACGCCATAGGAATCGAATCGACTTAAGACAAAGAATCAGAGGAAAAAGAATTGTGTCTCTATCCCTTATGGTTCAAAAGTTATTAGCATAAACATGAGTCAAACTTTGGACAGGTGGTGGCGCTAGAGGGATTTTTTTAGAGACTCCAAAAATGGTGTGGTGAATGTTGGGCCAGTCCTCTATCTGTGTTCCAAATTTCATAACTTTCCCGTAAACGGTTCTATGGGCTGCCATAGACTCCAATGGCGGAATAATAATAATAAGAAGAAGAAATCTAACGGTTTCAATAAGAGCCTCCGCAGCTTCAGTGCTTGGCCCCTAATTAGCCCAGCACTTAACCATGAACACACAAATGGCTTTTAATTGGTTTATTTAGTTAGCAAAAATGTAACTATAATGAAGTGCTTTCACATGTACAACCCCAAATCAGAAAAAGTTGGGACAGTATGGAAAATGCAAAAAAAAAAAAGAAGTGCTTTCTAAATTTACTTTGACTTGTATTTCATTGCAGACAATATGAACACAAAATATTTCATGTTTTGTCTGGTCAACTTCATGTCATTTGTAAATATGCATCCTTTCCTGTCATTCAGACCTGCAACACATTTCAAAAAAAGTTGGGACAGTAAAGCATTTACCACTTTGTAATGTTGCCATTCCTTTTCACAACACTTTTAGGGACTTTTAAGACGTTTAGGGACTGAAGACACCAAGTGATGAAGTGTTTCAGGTGTAATTTTGTCCCATTCTTCCTGCAAACAAGTCTTAAGGTGGGCAACAGTTCGGGGTCTTCCACACATTCTCTATTGGAGACAGGTCGGGACTGAGGCAGGCCAGTCAAGTACCCGAACCCTCTTCCTCTGCAGCCAGGACTGCAGAATGTGTGCAGAATGTGCTTTTGCATTGTCTTGTGGAAATATGCATGGACGTCTCTGGAAAAGATGTCTTCTTGAAGGCAGCATATTATGCTCCAAAATCTCTCTGTACTTTTCAGCATTAATGGCGCCTTCACAGAAGTGCAAGTTACCTTTGCCAAGGGCACTGACACAACCCCATACCATGACAGACCCTGGCTTCTGGACTTGTTGCTGGTAACAGTCTGGATGATCCTTTTCTTCTTTGGTCCGGAGCACACAGCGTCCATTCCTCCCAAAAAATACCTCAAATACTGCTTCATCTGAGCACAGTACACGTTTCCACTGTGTGATGGTCCATCCCAGATGCCTCGAGCCCAGAGAAGTCGACGGCGCTTCTGGACACTGTTAACATAGGGCTTCCTTTTGGCACAGTACAGTTTTAACTGGCATTTGTGGATGTAACTACGTATTGTGGTACTTGACAAAGGTTTGCCAAAGTAGTCCTGAGCCCATGTGGTGATATGGCTTCTAGATGATGACGATTCTTGATGCAGTGCCGCCTGAGGGATCGGAGATCACGGTTGTTCAGCTTAGGCTTGAGCCCTTGTCCTTTACGCACTGAAATTCCTCCAGATTCCTTGAATCTTTTAATTATGTTATGCACTGTTGAATGTGAAATATCCAAATCTCTTCCTATCTTTCTTTGAGGAACATTGTTTTTAAACATTTCAATCATTTTCTCACGTATTTGTTGGCAAACTGGCGATCCTCGGCCCATCTTTGCTCCTAAAGGATTAGACCTTTCTTGGATGCTGCTTTTGTACCAAATCATAATTACAATCACCTGTTGACATCACCTGTTTCAAATCACATCATTATTTAACCATTTTACCTCATTACTAGCCCTAAATTGCTCCTGTCCCAACTTTTTTTGAAATGTGTTGCAGGTCTGAATGACAGGAAAGGATGCATATTTACAAATGACATGAAGTTGACCAGACAACACATGAAATATTTTGTGTTCATATTGTCTGCAATGAAATACAAGTCAAAGTAAATTTAGAAATCACTTCTTTTTTTTTTTTTTTTTGCGTTTTCCATACTGTCCCAACTTTTTCTGATTTGGGGTTGTAAATTATTTCATACCCTCCCTGTGGTCAGGCTGCACTAATGCTGACCGACATGATTGTGTGCTCT
>NC_137119.1:45531339-45541339 GCF_949357685.1 Gobio gobio | reverse complement strand
TCATATTTAAACTGTTTTTTTGCGGCTTAATATTCACAGACACTAGTATATATCACGATTTGATTTAAGTGAGAGACCAATGTCTTATTTATTAATCAAAACAAATTCGGTGACATGCCGCGTTATGCAGTAAATCCCGTATTTATGACTGGATTCTGTCTGCATTGTCCGCATCGCTTGAAATTAATCCTTAAGAAATTTTTGTCAAGAGCAGTGAGCGATTTATCTTTTTGTTTGTTGGTCTTTTGTTGTTTGATAAACATTAAAACACAGACACAGCGCAGCAGGAATATTATATTATAATCTTGGATTATGCAGCAGACATTACACAGCCTTCACACAGTTCATTAATAAACCATCGGTGTGTTATATCGGCCTCTCTCATGCTATAGCTGATATGCCGATGGGTGTAAATTAATCAAAAATCGGCCGATAAATATCGGCAGCCGATACATCGGTGCATCCCTAGTTCCTTCCTTGAGCACTTTTGATAGAGACTGACCACTGCAGACCGGGAACACCCACAAGAGCTGCAGTTTTGGAGATGCTCTGTCCTCTAGCCGTCACAATCTGGCCCTTGTCAAACTCGCTCAAATCCTTACGCTTGCCCATTTTTCCTGCTTCTAACACACCAACTCTGAGGACGAAATGTTCACTTGCTGCCGAATATATCAGATCATCAGTGTTATTCACTTCACCGGTCAGTGGTCATAATGTTATGCCTGATCGGTGTATATATATATATATATATATATATATATATATATATATATATATATATATATATATATATATACACTGATATATATATTTTTTTGTTTTGTTTGTTTGTTTGTTTTTTTTTTTTTTTTTTATTCATATTAAATATATTGCATTATATATAGTGTGTGTGTGTGTGTGTGTGTGTGTGTGTGTGTGTGTGTGTGTGTGTGTGTGTGTGTGTGTGTGTGTAAACATTGGCCTTTTACAGTGGAATCTGTAGCTTTATTGTGGTCAGGCGGCTCAGCTTCCAGGATCTGACCGCGGGGTCATGAAGGGTTAAACGTTGCGTGACACCGACTGCCGAACGCACCAGATCCCAGCCTTCCCAAAATAAGCCTGCATGCTTAATTCTTCCTCTTCTTTTGTTTTGTCAGAAATGACAGATTCTTTCTATAATAGAGAAACTTGCCTCATACTTTCCATACCCCAGTCACGCACAGCTCTCTGAACATTTGCCTTGTAAAGCAGCCGTTCTGTCCGACTGACCGCGCGAGAGCCGCTGCTAAAAGAGGAAAATAACTCAGCGCTTCTGTGACTGGACTCATTGTTCCTCAGAGGACGGTTGTGATGCTTTACCACGGCGACACACACAGATTTACCACAACAGCCTGGAATTCTGACCACTTTACACACACACACTTACGAGGACATTTCCTTATATCAGATATTGATCACGATCACATCTGTCATGTCACGTGTGTGATGTTCTGATCACGTCTGTAATGTCACGTGTGTGATGTTCTGATCACGTCTGTCATGTCACGTGTGTGATGTTCTGATCACGTCTGTAATGTCACGTGTGTGATGTTCTTGTCACGTCTGTCATGTCACGTGTGTGATGTTCTGATCACGTCTGTCATGTGATGTGTGTGATGTTCTTGTCACGTCTGTCATGTGATGTGTGTGATGTTCTGATCACGTCTGTCATGTGATGTGTGTGATGTTCTTGTCACGTCTGTCATGTGATGTGTGTGATGTTCTGCTCACGTCTGTCATGTGATGTGTGTGATGTTCTTGTCACGTCTGTCATGTGATGTGTGTGATGTTCTTGTCACGTCTGTCATGTCACGTGTGTGATGTTCTGATCACGTCTGTCATGTGATGTGTGTGATGTTCTGATCACGTCTGTCATGTGATGTGTGTGGTGTTCTTGTCACGTCTGTCATGTGATGTGTGGGATGTTCTTGTCACGTCTGTCATGTCACGTGTGTGTTGTTCTGCTCACGTCTGTCATGTGATGTGTGTGATGTTCTGATCATGTCTGTCATGTGATGTGTGTGATGTTCTGATCATGTCTGTCATGTGATGTGTGTGATGTTCTGATCATGTCTGTCATGTGATGTGTGTGATGTTCTGATCATGTCTGTCATGTGATGTGTGTGATGTTCTGATCATGTCTGTCATGTGATGTGTGTGTGTGATGTTCTGATCATGTCTGTCATGTGATGTGTGTGATGTTCTGCTCACGTCTGTCATGTCACGTGTGTGATGTTCTGATCACGTCTGTCATGTGATGTGTGTGGTGTTCTTGTCACGTCTGTCATGTGATGTGTGTGATGTTCTGATCATGTCTGTCATGTGATGTGTGGGATGTTCTTGTCACGTCTGTCATGTCACGTGTGTGTTGTTCTGATCATGTCTGTCATGTGATGTGTGTGATGTTCTGCTCACGTCTGTCATGTCACATGTGTGATGTTCTGGTCACGTCTGTCATGTGATGTGTGTGTTGTTCTGCTCACGTCTGTCATGTGATGTGTGTGATGTTCTGATCATGTCTGTCATGTGATGTGTGTGATGTTCTGATCATGTCTGTCATGTGATGTGTGTGATGTTCTGCTCACGTCTGTCATGTCACGTGTGTGATGTTCTGATCACGTCTGTCATGTGATGTGTGTGATGTTCTGATCACGTCTGTCATGTGATGTGTGTGGTGTTCTTGTCACGTCTGTCATGTCACGTGTGTGTTGTTCTGATCATGTCTGTCATGTGATGTGTGTGATGTTCTGCTCACGTCTGTCATGTGATGTGTGTGGTGTTCTTGTCACGTCTGTCATGTGATGTGTGTGATGTTCTGATCACGTCTGTCATGTGATGTGTGGGATGTTCTTGTCACGTCTGTCATGTCACGTGTGTGTTGTTCTGCTCACGTCTGTCATGTGATGTGTGTGATGTTCTTGTCACGTCTGTCATGTGATGTGTGTGATGTTCTTGTCACGTCTGTCATGTCACGTGTGTGATGTTCTGATCATGTCTGTCATGTCACATGTGGGATGTTCTGGTCACGTCTGTCATGTGATGTGAGTGATGTTCTGGTCACGTCTGTCATGTGATGTGTGTGATGTTCTGATCACGTCTGTCATGTGATGTGTGTGATGTTCTGGTCACGTCTGTCATGTGATGTGTGTGATGTTCTGGTCACGTCTGTCATGTGATGTGTGTGATGTTCTGGTCACGTCTGTCATGTGATGTGTGTGATGTTCTGATCATGTCTGTCATGTGATGTGTGTGATGTTCTGATCACGTCTGTCATGTGATGTGTGTGATGTTCTGATCATGTCTGTCATGTGATGTGTGTGATGTTCTGATCATGTCTGTCATGTGATGTGTGTGATGTTCTGGTCACGTCTGTCATGTGATGTGTGTGATGTTCTGATCATGTCTGTCATGTGATGTGTGTGATGTTCTGATCACGTCTGTCATGTGATGTGTGTGATGTTCTGATCATGTCTGTCATGTGATGTGTGGGATGTTCTGATCACGTCTGTCATGTGATGTGTGTGATGTTCTGGTCACGTCTGTCATGTGATGTGTGTGATGTTCTGGTCACGTCTGTCATGTGATGTGTGTGAGGTTCTGATCACGTCTGTCATGTGATGTGAGTGATGTTCTGATCATGTCTGTCATGTGATGTGTGTGATGTTCTGATCATGTCTGTCATGTCACGTGTATGATGTTCTGATCACGTCTGTCATGTGATGTGAGTGATGTTCTGGTCACGTCTGTCATGTGATGTGTGTGATGTTCTGATCATGTCTGTCATGTCACATGTGGGATGTTCTGGTCACGTCTGTCATGTGATGTGTGTGATGTTCTGATCATGTCTGTCATGTGATGTGTGTGATGTTCTGGTCACGTCTGTCATGTGATGTGTGTGATGTTCTGATCACGTCTGTCATGTCACATGAGGGATGTTCTGGTCACGTCTGTCATGTGATGTGTGTGATGTTCTGATCAGGTCTGTCATGTGATGTGTGTGATGTTCTGATCACGTCTGTCATGTGATGTGTGTGATGTTCTGATCATGTCTGTCATGTCACATGTGTGATGTTCTGGTCACGTCTGTCATGTGATGTGTGTTGTTATGATCACGTCTGTCATGTGATGTGTGTGATGTTCTGATAACGTCTGTCATGTCACGTGTGTGATGTTCTGATCACGTCTGTCATGTGATGTGTGTGATGTTCTGATCACGTCTGTCATGTCACGTGTGTGATGTTCTGATCACGTCTGTCATGTCACGTGTGTGATGTTCTGATCACGTCTGTCATGTCACGTGTGTGATGTTCTGATCACGTCTGTCATGTGATGTGTGTGATGTTCTGATCACGTCTGTCATGTGTTGTGAGTGATGTTCTGATCACGTCTGTCATGTGTTGTGAGTGATGTTCTGATCACGTCTGTCATGTCACATGTGGGATGTTCTGGTCACGTCTGTCATGTCACGTGTGTGATGTTCTGATCACGTCTGTCATGTCACGTGTGTGATGTTCTGATCACGTCTGTCATGTCACGTGTGTGATGTTCTGATCACGTCTGTCATGTGATGTGTGTGATGTTCTGATCACGTCTGTCATGTGTTGTGAGTGATGTTCTGATCACGTCTGTCTGTCACGTTTCTTTCTTGCAAGAAAATGATATCTATGAAAAATTTCAATCAGGATTCAGGCCGCATCATAGCACAGAAACCGCGCTCGTTAAAATCACAAATGATTTACTTCTAGCTTCTGACCAAGGCTGTATCTCAATACTAGTTCTACTCGATCTTAGGGCTGCGTTCGATACTATAGATCATAAAATACTCTTAGATCGACTTCAAAATTATACTGGTGTTCAGGGACAGGCATTAAACTGGTTTAGATCGTACTTATCAGACCGCTACCATTTTGTCTTTCTAAATGGGGAAAAATCAAAGATGACGTCAGTAGACTATGGGGTGCCGCAAGGATCCGTGCTAGGCCCTCTGCTATTCTCAATATATATGCTGCCACTTGCTAATATTATAAGAAAACATGGAAATTTCCACTGTTATGCTGATGACACTCAATTATATATTTCATCACGACCAGATGAAAACGCTAAATTATCTAAACGGACAGCATGTGTTGATGATATTAAATACTGGATGACGTGTAATTTTCTGCTATTGAATTCAGATAAAACGGAGGTATTACTTATTGGTCCAAAAAACTGCCCACAAAACCTCTCACAATACAACTTTAACTTGGAAGGATGTCCTGTCACTTTATCCGCTACAGTAAAAGACCTGGGTGTTATATTAGACCGCAACTTGTCTTTTGAAAATCATATTTCATATGTTACAAAAACTGCATTTTTCCACCTTAGAAACATTGCTAAGCTACGTAACATGCTATCTATTTCTGATGCAGAAAAGTTAGTTCATGCATTCATGACCTCGAGACTAGATTACTGTAATGCTTTATTAGCTGGTTGTCCTGCATCCTCAATAAACAAGCTACAGTTAGTCCAAAATGCAGCTGCTAGAGTTCTTACTAGGTCAAAAAAAATATGATCATATAACACCAATTTTATCATCTCTACACTGGTTACCTATTAAGTTCCGTATCAATTACAAAGTATTGCTACTGACCTATAAAGCCCTCAATGGTTTAGCTCCAGTGTATTTAACGGATCTTCTAACGCCCTACAATCCATCGCGCTCTTTAAGATCACTAAACTCGAGGCTTCTGGTCATTCCTAGGATATCTAAGTCCACTAAAGGAGGGAGGGCATTTTCACATTTAGCTCCTAAACTCTGGAATAGTCTTTCTGATATTGTTCGAGGTTCAGACTCACTGTCCCAGTTTAAAACTAGATTAAAGACGCATCTCTTTAGCCAAGCATTCACATTATAATTACCTTTTATACTACCTTTATACTTTTATACCTTTTAAATCGGATCAAAAGCATTAATATTCTGAACAGCAGCTATGCTAATTATTTCCCATCTGCTTTTCTGTTGTTATCTCGGGACACTAGTCCCGAGGTAACTAGTTCGTCAGCTCCAGTTTGTATCCAGCCTCTCATGGAGACTTCAGATGCCCCAACACCTGTGATGAGACGACTCGACGCCTGTGAAGAGACGACTCAACGCCAGCATTGTTATGGCCTAAATTAATACATGATTGATTAAGTTATTCTAACATTTTTCTTTGACTTTCTCTATTTATGACATTTATGAAATGCACTTTCTGTAAAGCTGCTTTGAAACAATGTATTGTGAAAAGCGCTATACAAATATCCATCCATTCATCCATCCATCATCTTCCGCTTATCCGGGGCCGGGTCGCGGGGGCAACAGTCTAAGCAAAGATGCCCAGACTTCTCTCTCCCTAGCCACTTCCTCCAGCTCTTCCGGGGGAACCCCGAGGCGTTCCCAGGCCAGCCGGGAGACATAGTCCCTCCAGCGTGTCCTAGGTCTTCCCCGGGGCCTCCTCCCGGTGGGACGTGCCTGGAACACCTCCCTGGGAAGGCGTCCAGGAGGCATCTGAAATAGATGCCCGAGCCACCTCAGCTGGCTCCTCTCGATGTGGAGGAGCAGCGGCTCTACTCCGAGTTCCTCCCGAGTGACTGAGCTCCTCACCCTATCTCTAAGGGAGCGCCCAGCCACCCTACGGAGAAAGCTAATTTCGGCCGCCTGTATCGGGGATCTTGTCCTTTCGGTCATGACCCAAAGCTCATGACCATAGGTGAGAGTAGGAACGTAGATTGACCTGTAAATCGAGAGCTTTGCCTTGCAGCTCAGCTCCTTCTTTACCACGACAGACCGGTACATCGACCGCATTACTGCAGAAGCTGCACTGATCCGTCTGTCAATCTCCAGTTCCATCCTTCCCTCACTCGTGAACAAGACCCCAAGATACCTGAACTCCTCCACTTGAGGCGAGAACTCTCCACCCACCTGAAGCGGGCAAGCCACCCTTTTCCGACTGAGAACCATGGCCTCGGACTTGGAGGTGCTGATTCTCATCCCAGCCGTTTCACACTCGGCCGCAAACCGTCCCAGTGCACGCTGAAGGTCCTGGTCTGAGGAGGCCAACATGACAACATCATCCGCAAAAAGCAGTGACGAAATCGCGTGGTCCCCAAACCGGACACACTCCGGCCCTTGGCTGCGCCTAGAAATTCTGTCCATAAAAATTATGAACAGAACCGGTGACAAAGGGCAGCCCTGCTAGAGTCCAACATGCACCGGGAACAGGTCTGACTTCCTGCCGGCAATGCGGACCAAACTCCTGCTCTGGTCATACAGGAACCGAACAGCCCTAAGCAGGGGGCCGCCGACCCCATACTCCCACAGCACCCTCCACAGGATGCCACGAGGAACACAGTCGAATGCCTTCTCCAAATCTGCAAAACACATGTGGACTGGTTGGGCAAACTCCCATGAACCCCCCAGGACCCTGGAAAGGGTATAGAGCTGGTCCAGTGTTCCATGACCGGGACGAAAACCACACTGTTCCTCCTGAATCCGAGGTTCCACCATCGGCCGAATTCTCATCTCCAGTACCCTGGCATAGACTTTCCCGGGGAGGCTGAGAAGTGTGATCCCCCTATAGTTGGAACACACTCTCCGGTCCCCCTTCTTGAAAAGAGGGACCACCACCCCGGTCTGCCAGTCCAGAGGTACTGTCCCCAACCGCCATGCGATGTTGCAGAGGCGTGTCAGCCAAGACAGCCCCACAACATCCAGAGACTTGAGGTACTCAGGGCGGATCTCATCCAACCCCGGTGCCTTGCCACCGAGGAGCTTTTTAACCACCTCGATGACTTCAGCCCGGGTGATGGACGAGTCCACCTCTGAGCCCCCAGCCACTGCTTCCTCAACGGAAGACATGTCGGTGGGATTGAGGAGATCCTCGAAGTATTCCTTCCACCGACGACGATATCCCCAGTTGAGGTCAACAGGTGCCCATCTCCACTGTAAACAGTGTTGGTAGGGCACTGCTTCCCCCTCCTGAGGCGTCGAACGGTTTGCCAGAATCTCTTCGAGGCCGACCGATAGTCTTTCTCCATGGCCTCACGGAACTCCTCCCAGGCCCAATTTTTTGCCCCCATGACTACACGGGCTGCTGTCCGCTTGGCCTGCCGGTACCGGTCAGCTGCCTCCGGAGTCCCACAAGCCATCCAGGCCCGATAGGACTCCTTCTTCAGCTTGACGGCATCCCTTACTTCCGGTGTCCACCACCGGGTTCAGGGATTGCCGCCTCGACAGGCGCCGGAGACCTTACGGCCACAGCTCCGAGCGGCCGCAGCGACAATGGAGGTGGAGAACATGGTCCACTCGGACTCAATATCTCCAGACTCCCTCGGGATCCGGTTGAAGCTCTGCCGGAGGTGGGAGTTGAAGATCTCTCTGACAGGAGACTCGGCCAAACGTTCCCAACAGACTCTCACAGTACGTTTGGGTCTGCCGAGTCTGTCCAGCTTCCTCCCCGCCATCAGATCCAACTCACCACCAGGGCCTTGATGTAATTTACCCCTTTTCCACCAAAGCAGAGCTAGAGCTAGATCGGAGCCAGAGCCTAGTTTCAAATCGGTTCTTTGTGTTTCCACACCCAAAGCCCCAGCTCCGAGCCAGGAAAAGTGGTTCTTAAGTAGCACCAAAACATTGCTGGGCTAGAACAGGGCTAGAAGTAAGAACCGATTACGTCAGGCGCTGGGGGCGGAGTCAACAAGACAAACACAAACTTGAGATCCGCCATTTTTGAAATAGCAGCTAATGGAGCTAACAGCTGCTGCTCGTTTGTAATCTCTGTCTATACAAATTACGGCGAACTGCATGAATGTGTTGGATTCGCTGTGTTTTCGTTGTGTTTTGATGCCGATGTAGGATCGTAAAGCCATGTGAATCAATAGTAACGCAACGTTTGCTTTGTTGATGGAAGGCTTGTTCGCAGCGGGTTAGGGATACGGCTAACCGATCGCCGTATGATAACCAGTCCAGCGAGAGCATATGACTCCTTATGCTTTTTATTCACTCATGCGTTTTTTTATATATATATCATACGTCGATCGGTCTGCGCAGCGCCGATGCGTCTCGAACAAGCCTGGTGTGTGTGTGTGTTTCCCGCTGCCCAGGGTTGCCAGGTTTTCACAACAAAACCCGCCCAATTGCTACTCAAAACAAGCCCAATCGCGTTCCAGGGGGGGGATTCCCCAGTAAAAATCATATTTGGGGGTAAAATATGTGTTTTTTTGGCATGGTTGCCTACTAAAAGGTTGCCTACTCGCATTCCCGGGGCTAAATATCACATAATTGGGGTCGCTTCATCCCGCTGACATGAAAAAACAGCCCGCGGCAAAACCACAGACTTGGAAACACTGCCGCTGCCTCGCTAGCGTTGCTGAGAGAGATGAGACGTAAACAGTGACGTAAGACGTGGCTCTGTTGTGGCTCTCAGCATGTGGAAAAGCAAACGGTTCTTAGAAGAACCTCAGTCGAACCAACTATGAACTGGGACTAGCTCTGGCTCTGAATTAGCTCTAGCACTGGCCTTGGTGGAAAAGGGGTAATTGTAGTCATAAAGGGTTTGTGAACTGTTCTTGGTCTGGCCCGTCACCAAGGACCTGTTTGCCTTGGGAGACCCTACCAGGGGCATATAGCCCCAGACAACATAGCTCCCACGATCATTCGGGTACTCAAACCTCTCCACCACGATAAGGTGACAGTTCATACAAATACAGCTATACAAATTTTTTTGAATTGAATTGAATTGAATTGAATGTGATGTGTGTGATGTTCTGCTCACGTCTGTTATGTCACGTGTGTGATGTTCTGATCACGTCTGTCATGTGATGTGTGTGTGTGTTGTGTGTGATGTCTCACCTGGTGGAAGCCCAGGTAGTCAGCGATGGTGGAGGAGGCGTAGAAGACCATCCCTTCGCTGCTGACGACCAGAGCAAACCCTGCTAGAGACTGAAACACAGCAGACTCACT
>NC_137119.1:45518839-45521339 GCF_949357685.1 Gobio gobio | reverse complement strand
ACACACACACCGTCACACACACACTGTCACACACACACACCATCACACACACACACCGTCACACACACACAGTCACACACACACACCATCACACACACACCGTCACACACACACACCGTCACACACACACTGTCACACACACACACCATCACACACACACCGTCACACACACACCGTCTTACACACCCGTCACACACACACTGTCTCACACACACTGTCTCACACACACACACACACACACATCATTACACACACACACCGTCACACACACACACGTCGCACACACCGTCACACACACACCGTCACACACACACACTGTCACACACACACACCATCACACACACACCGTCACACACACACCGTCTTACACACCCGTCACACACACACGCCACACACACACTGTCTCACACACACACACACACACACACACACACACATCATTACACACACACTGTCACACACACACACGTCACACACACACCGTCACACACACACCGTCACACACACACCGTCACACACACACCGTCACACACACACTGTCACACACTGTCACACACACACTGTCACACACACACCGTCACACACACACCGTCACACACACCCGTCACACACACACACGTCACACACACACCGTCACACACACACACACACACACACACACACACACACCATCACACACACACACCATCACACACGCACACACACACACACACACACACACTCTCTCTCTCTCTCTCTCTCTCACACACACACTCTCACACTCTCTCTCACACACTCACACATACACACACACACACTCAATCTCCCTCTCTCTCTCTCACACACACTCACACACACACTCTCTCTCTCACACTCACACACACACACACACACACACACACATTTCCTTTCATTTCTATGCAGATGACACTCGAATAAAGAAGCACATCTCCACTGCGATCGCCTCTTCTCAGATGTGTAGAGGTTGAATTATGGCTAGCCCAGAACTTCCTCTTCTTAAACGAGGACAAGACTGAGGTGATTGTATTCAGTCCTAATGGAAACTCTCAGTGTATAAGCCCTGAGCTAGAAAGTTTATCCGCTTTTAGATCGACACGGGTGACAAACTTGGGTATTATTTTTGACCAGCTTTTAAAATTTGACAGACATATCTCCTCTGTTGTTGGATCCAGTTTTTATCAGCTTCGTCTACTGTCAAAAATGAAAAACTTTCTCTCCCCAAAACTCTGGAAATGGCTGTGCATGCGTGTGTTACGTCGCGTCTGGATTACTGTAATTCTCTATACTGCGGTATATCAAAATCTCAAATTGCACGACTTCAGCTTGTCCTAAATGCTGCTGCCAGACTGCTTTCAAAGTGTCGTAAACATGATCACATCACACAGATTCTTAGATCCCTTCACTGGTTGCCAATTTGTCAGAGAATAGACTTCAAAATTCTCCTCTTCGTTTATAAATCTCTACATAAAGCTGCTGTGTATTCCTCTGACTCCTTCACTCCTCTACTTCACCCAGAAGCCTCTGTTCCTGTGATCAGGCTCTGTCTGTCGCTCCTCACTCGAGACTAAAGCATCCGATACCCTGACCCTGACCCTGACCCTGACCCTGACCCTGACCCTGACCCTGCCCCTGCCCCTGACCCTGCCCCTGACCCTAACCCTGACCCACCCTAACCCTGACCCACCCTAACCCTGACCCTGACCCTAACCCTGACCCTAACCCTGCCCCTGACCCTGACCCTGACCCTAACCCTGACCCACCCTAACCCTGACCCACCCTAACCCTGACCCTGACCCTAACCCTGACCCTGACCCTGACCCTGCCCCTGCCCCTGCCCCTGCCCCTGACCCTGACCCTGACCCTGACCCTAACCCTGACCCTGCCCCTGACCCTGACCGTGACCCTGACCCTGACCCTGACCCTGACCCTGCCCCTGCCCCTGACCCACCCTAACCCTGACCCTGACCCTAACCCTGACCCTGACCCTGCCCCTGCCCCTGCCCCTGACCCTGACCCTGACCCTGCCCCTGACCCTGACCCTGACCCTGACCCTGACCCTGACCCTGACCCTGCCCCTGCCCCTGACCCTGACCCTGACCCTGACCCTGACCCTGACCCTAACCCTGACCCTGACCCTGACCCTGACCCTGCCTTTACAGATCAGCCTCTTCCTCGTCTATTTTCAAGTCCCTGCTAAAAACTGTTTTATTTTCCTTAGTGAACTGATTACGGTGATATGTTAAACTTCTCTATAGGTGTTTTTTATATTTTTATGTGGTTTATTTATATGTATGTGTGATATTCTTGCTCTTCTGTAAAGCACTTTGGTCAGCCTGCGGGCTTTTGGAAATGTGCTTTACAAATCAAATTGAACTTGAACACTCAATCTCTCTCTCTCTCTCTCTCACACACACACACACACACACACACACACACACTCAATCTCTCTCTCTCACACACACACACACACACACACACACACACACACACACACACACAC
>NC_137119.1:45501339-45508839 GCF_949357685.1 Gobio gobio | reverse complement strand
TGGCCCACAAAGCTTTTCACTCCATTAACTCCATGAGCAAACACACGCTGAACACACACGCTGAACACACAGGCTGAACACACATGCTGAACACACACGCTGAACACACACGCTGAACACACATGCTGAACACACACGCTGAACACACACTGAACACACGCAGAACACACACGCTGAACACACACGCTGAACACACTGCGTCTCCAACACACACTGCGTCTCTAACACACACTGCTTCTCTAACACACACTGCGTCTCTAACACACACTGCGTCTCTAACACACACTGCGTCTCTAACACACATTGCGTCTCCAACACACACTGCTTTTCTAACACACACTGCTTCTCTAACACACACTGCGTCTCTAACACACACTGCGTCTCTAACACACATTGCGTCTCCAACACACACTGCTTTTCTAACACACACTGCGTCTCTAACACACATTGCGTCTCCAACACACACTGCTTTTCTAACACACACTGCTTCTCTAACACACACTGCGTCTCTAACACACACTGCTTCTCTAACACACACTGCGTCTCTAACACACACTGCGTCTCTAACACACACTGCGTCTCTAACACACTGCGTCTCTAACACACACTGTCTCTAACACACACTGCGTCTCTAACACACACTGCTTCTCCAACACACACTGCTTCTCCAACACACACTGCGTCTCCAACACACGCTGCGTCTCCAACACACGCTGCGTCTCCAACACACACTGCGTCTCTAACACACGCTGAACACACTGCGTCTCTAACACACTGCGTCTCCAACACACACTGCTTCTCTAACACACACTGCGTCTCCAACACACACTGCTTCTCTAACACACACACACTGCTTCTCTAACACACACTGCGTCTCTAACACACACTGCTTCTCTAACACACACTGCTTCTCCAACACACACTGCGTCTCTAACACACACTGAACACACTGCGTCTCTAACACACACTGCGTCTCCAACACACACTGCTTCTCTAACACACACTGCGTCTCCAACACACACTGCTTCTCTAACACACACACACTGCTTCTCTAACACACACTGCGTCTCTAACACACACTGCTTCTCTAACACACACTGCTTCTCCAACACACACTGCGTCTCCAACACACACTGCGTCTCCAACACACACTGCGTCTCTAACACACACTGCTTCTCCAACACACACTGCTTCTCTAACACACACTGCGTCTCCAACACACACTGCTTCTCCAACACAAACTGCGTCTCTAACACACACTGCTTCTCTAACACACACACTGCGTCTCTAACAAACACTGCGTCTCTAACACACACTGCGTCTCAAACACACACTGCGTCTCCAACACACACTGCTTCTCCAACACACACTGCGTCTCTAACACACACTGCTTCTCTAACAAACACTGCGTCTCTAACACACACTGCGTCTCTAACACACACTGCGTCTCCAACACACACTGCGTCTCCAACACACACTGCTTCTCCAACACACACTGCGTCTCTAACACACACTGCGTCTCCAACACACACTGCTTCTCCAACACACACTGCGTCTCTAACACACACTGCTTCTCTAACACACACTGCTTCTCTAAAACACACTGCTTCTCTAACACACACTGCCTCTCTAATACACACTGCGTCTCTAACACACATTGCGTCTCCAACACACACTGCTTTTCTAACACACACTGCTTCTCTAACACACACTGCTTCTCTAACACACACTGCGTCTCTAACACACATTGCGTCTCCAACACACACTGCTTTTCTAACACACACTGCTTCTCTAACACACACTGCGTCTCTAACACACACTGCTTCTCTAACACACACTGCGTCTCTAACACACATTGCGTCTCCAACACACACTGCTTTTCTAACACACACTGCTTCTCTAACACACACTGCGTCTCTAACACACACTGCTTCTCTAACACACACTGCGTCTCTAACACACACTGCGTCTCTAACACACACTGCTTCTCTAACACACACTGCGTCTCTAACACACACTGCGTCTCTAATGCTGCGTTCACACCAAACGCGAATTGAGCGTCAAAATCGCGTCTACCGCGTCTAGTTTCACGCGCGAACATTTTGAATGCATTCGCGCGTCCGCAGAGAATTGGACGCGCGTAGAAATCGAGCGTTTGAAGCGAAATTGACGCGCGTTCAAGGCACTCCAGGAGAAATATGTCATAAAACACCACTCTACCTCTTTTCATTTTCATTAAACATATATATTAAGCATAATAGCCACACAAATGTGGTCCAGGCAACTCCTACATTATCTTCACTACATGTATATTTAAATATCCTTAAAATATAAAGTTATGAAACTTCTCTTTGCCCTCAGTCAAAACGATTTGGCAGACAACAAATTATAGGTTCATGAGAGCAAAGCTCGGCCGTTAGATCTACACAAGACGAACCACTGCAGGACATCAGAGCCAGCGGCAGACGCCAGAAGGACTGGCCGAGGAAAGGCTGCCTTCGCCGGGGTTATGAGCAGTGATTGCCCGCAGTGATCGCCTGGATCTCACAACTCCAAAAACACAAGATTATTTTTTTTTAAATAGGCGCTCTCTTTATAAATAAACCACAGACTTGAGCTTTAAACAATTACATTCCCACCTGAAAGAGTCTTAAAACTACATTTTGTGACACAATAGTACTATTTTTAATTTCGGCAGGGTTTCTCATACACGTCACTTTACCACGTGACAGCAGCAAGCAGGCTCCTGATTGGATAACGCGGCGCGAATTGACGCCAAAGTTCAAAATTTTCAACTCGGGCGTCAGACGCGAATTCGCTTCAAACGCGTGAATGCACAAAAGCACCATTCGCGTGTAACGTGCGTATCGCGCAAGGCGCGAATGAGGCGGATTCGCGTCCTTCGCGCCGCGCGAAACGCGCCTTCCGCGCCGCGAGACCTCCAGACGCGCGTCAACGCGCCTTTCCTTTGACTTAACATTGAAATCACTCGCGCCAGACGCTCTATTCGCGTTTGGTGTGAACGCAGCATTCCACACACTGCGTCTCCAACACACGCTGAACACACTGCGTCTCTAACACACTGCGTCTCTAACACACTGCGTCTCTAACACACACTGTCTCTAACACACACTGCGTCTCTAACACACACTGCTTCTCCAACACACACTGCATCTCCAACACACGCTGCGTCTCCAACACACGCTGCGTCTCCAACACACGCTGCGTCTCCAACACACACTGCGTCTCTAACACACGCTGAACACACTGCGTCTCTAACACACACTGCGTCTCTAACACACACTGCGTCTCTAACACACACTGCGTCTCTAACACACACTGCGTCTCTAACACACACTGCGTCTCTAACACACACTGCGTCTCTAACACACACTGCGTCTCTAACACACACTGCGTCTCTAACACACACTGCGTCTCTAACACACACTGCGTCTCTAACACACACTGCGTCTCTAACACACACTGCTTCTCCAACACACACTGCTTCTCCAACACACACTGCGTCTCCAACACACGCTGCGTCTCCAACACACGCTGCGTCTCCAACACACACTGCGTCTCTAACACACGCTGAACACACTGCGTCTCTAACACACTGCGTCTCCAACACACACTGCTTCTCTAACACACACTGCGTCTCCAACACACACTGCTTCTCTAACACACACACACTGCTTCTCTAACACACACTGCGTCTCTAACACACACTGCTTCTCTAACACACACTGCTTCTCCAACACACACTGCGTCTCTAACACACGCTGAACACACTGCGTCTCTAACACACACTGCGTCTCCAACACACACTGCTTCTCTAACACACACTGCGTCTCCAAAACACAGTGCTTCTCTAACACACACACACTGCTTCTCTAACACACACTGCGTCTCTAACACACACTGCTTCTCTAACACACACTGCTTCTCCAACACACACTGCGTCTCCAACACACACTGCGTCTCCAACACACACTGCGTCTCTAACACACACTGCTTCTCCAACACACACTGCTTCTCTAACACACACTGCGTCTCCAACACACACTGCTTCTCCAACACACACTGCGTCTCTAACACACACTGCTTCTCTAACACACACACTGCGTCTCTAACAAACACTGCGTCTCTAACACACACTGCGTCTCAAACACACACTGCGTCTCCAACACACACTGCTTCTCCAACACACACTGCGTCTCTAACACACACTGCTTCTCTAACAAACACTACGTCTCTAACACACACTGCGTCTCTAACACACACTGCGTCTCCAACACACACTGCTTCTCCAACACACACTGCGTCTCTAACACACACTGCGTCTCCAACACACACTGCTTCTCCAACACACACTGCGTCTCTAACACACACTGCTTCTCTAACACACACTGCTTCTCTAAAACACACTGCTTCTCTAACACACACTGCCTCTCTAATACACACTGCGTCTCTAACACACATTGCGTCTCCAACACACACTGCTTTTCTAACACACACTGCTTCTCTAACACACACTGCTTCTCTAACACACACTGCGTCTCTAACACACATTGCGTCTCCAACACACACTGCTTTTCTAACACACACTGCTTCTCTAACACACACTGCGTCTCTAACACACACTGCTTCTCTAACACACACTGCGTCTCTAACACACATTGCGTCTCCAACACACACTGCTTTTCTAACACACACTGCTTCTCTAACACACACTGCGTCTCTAACACACACTGCTTCTCTAACACACACTGCGTCTCTAACACACACTGCGTCTCTAACACACACTGCTTCTCTAACACACACTGCGTCTCTAACACACACTGCGTCTCTAACACACACTGCTTCTCTAACACACACTGCGTCTCTAACACACACTGCGTCTCTAATGCTGCGTTCACACCAAACGCGAATTGAGCGTCAAAATCGCGTCTACCGCGTCTAGTTTCACGCGCGAACATTTTGAATGCATTCGCGCGTCCGCAGAGAATTGGACGCGCGTAGAAATCGAGCGTTTGAAGCGAAATTGACGCGCGTTCAAGGCACTCCAGGAGAAATATGTCATAAAACACCACTCTACCTCTTTTCATTTTCATTAAACATATATATTAAGCATTAATAGCCACACAAATGTGGTCCAGGCAACTCCTACATTATCTTCACTACATGTATATTTAAATATCCTTAAAATATAAAGTTATGAAACTTCTCTTTGCCCTCAGTCAAAACGATTTGGCAGACAACAAATTATAGGTTCATGAGAGCAAAGCTCGGCCGTTAGATCTACACAAGACGAACCACTGCAGGACATCAGAGCCAGCGGCAGACGCCAGAAGGACTGGCCGAGGAAAGGCTGCCTTCGCCGGGGTTATGAGCAGTGATTGCCCGCAGTGATCGCCTGGATCTCACAACTCCAAAAACACAAGATTATTTTTTTTTAAATAGGCGCTCTCTTTATAAATAAACCACAGACTTGAGCTTTAAACAATTACATTCCCACCTGAAAGAGTCTTAAAACTACATTTTGTGACACAATAGTACTATTTTCAATTTCGGCAGGGTTTCTCATACACGTCACTTTACCACGTGACAGCAGCAAGCAGGCTCCTGATTGGATAACGCGGCGCGAATTGACGCCAAAGTTCAAAATTTTCAACTCGGGCGTCAGACGCGAATTCGCTTCAAACGCGTGAATGCACAAAAGCACCATTCGCGTGTAACGTGCGTATCGCGCAAGGCGCGAATGAGGCGGATTCGCGTCCTTCGCGCCGCGCGAAACGCGCCTTCCGCGCCGCGAGACCTCCAGACGCGCGTCAACGCGCCTTTCCTTTGACTTAACATTGAAATCACTCGCGCCAGATGCTCTATTCGCGTTTGGTGTGAACGCAGCATTCCACACACTGCGTCTCCAACACACGCTGAACACACTGCGCCTCTAACACACTGCGTCTCTAACACACTGCGTCTCTAACACACACTGTCTCTAACACACACTGCGTCTCTAACACACACTGCTTCTCCAACACACACTGCGTCTCCAACACACGCTGCGTCTCCAACACACGCTGCGTCTCCAACACACGCTGCGTCTCCAACACACACTGCGTCTCTAACACACGCTGAACACACTGCGTCTCTAACACACACTGCGTCTCTAACACACACTGCGTCTCTAACACACACTGCGTCTCTAACACACACTGCGTCTCTAACACACACTGCGTCTCTAACACACACTGCGTCTCTAACACACACTGCGTCTCTAACACACACTGCGTCTCTAACACACACTGCGTCTCTAACACACACTGCGTCTCTAACACACACTGCGTCTCCAACACACACTGCGTCTCTAACACACACTGCTTCTCTAACACACACTGCGTCTCCAACACACACTGCTTCTCTAACACACACTGCGTCTCCAACACACACTGCTTCTCTAACACACACTGCTTCTCTAACACACACTGCGTCTCCAACACACACTGCTTCTCCAACACACACTGCGTCTCTAACACACACTGCTTCTCTAACACACACTGCGTCTCTAACACACACTGCGTCTCTAACACACACTGCGTCTCTAACACACACTGCGTCTCAAACACACACTGCGTCTCCAACACACACTGCTTCTCCAACACACACTGCTTCTCCAACACACACTGCGTCTCTAACACACACTGCTTCTCTAACAAACACTGCGTCTCTAACACACACTGCGTCTCTAACACACACTGCGTCTCCAACACACACTGCTTCTCCAACACGCACTGCGGCTCTAACACACACTGCGTCTCCAACACACACTGCTTCTCCAACACACACTGCGTCTCTAACACACACTGCATCTCTAACACACACTGCTTCTCTAACACACACTGCTTCTCTAAAACACACTGCTTCTCTAACACACACTGCCTCTCTAATACACACTGCGTCTCTAACACACACTGCCTCTCTAACACACACTGCGTCTCTAACACACACTGCGTCTCTAACACACACTGCGTCTCTAACACACACTGCGTCTCCAACACACACTGCTTCTCCAACACACACTGCGTCTATAACACACACTGCGTCTCCAACACACACTGCGTCTCTAACGCACACTGCTTCTCCAACACACACTGCGTCTCTAAAACACACTGCGTCTCTAACACACACTGCGTCTCCAACACACGCTGCGTCTCCAACACACGCTGCTTCTCCAACACACACTGCTTCTCCAACACACACTGCGTCTCCAACACACACTGCGTCTCCAACACACACTGCGTCTCCAACACACACTGCGTCTCCAACACACACTGCGTCTCTAACACACACTGCTTCTCCAACACACACTGCTTCTCCAACACACACTGCGTCTCCAACACACACTGCGTCTCCAACACACACTGCGTCTCTAACACACACTGCTTCTCCAACACACACTGCTTCTCCAACACACACTGCGTCTCTAACACACACTGC
>NC_137119.1:45483839-45496339 GCF_949357685.1 Gobio gobio | reverse complement strand
TTTGCAGTACTTTAGACACAGTTGCTCCTCTGCGCTTAAAGAAGATTAAAGAAAATAGTCCAACGCCGTGGTACAACGAGCACACCCGGGCCCTTAAAACAGCAGCCAGAAAAATGGAGCGCAGCTGGAAGAAAACAAAATTAGAGGTATTTCGTAATTCGTGGAAAGAGCACATGATCACATACAGAAAGGCTGTAAAAACTGCTAGATCTGCTTATTTCTCAACTCTCTTGGAAGAAAACAAACACAACCCAAGGTATTTATTCGATACAGTGGCTAAATTAACCAAAAATAAAGCTTCAACTTCTGATGATTGTAAACAGCACAGCAGTAATGACTTTATGAACTTCTTCACATGTAAGATTGATAATATTAGGAAAAAATGTTTAACCATGCAGCCGTCTAATACAGCATCACATCAGACAGAGCATTGTAGTGTCACTGAGGAAAAATTACACTCATTCACTGCTATAGGAGAAGAAGAATTGGCTAAACTCGTTAAATCATCAAAATCGACAACATGTATGCTCGACCCTATACCAACTAGGCTATTAAAAGAGATGCTACCAGAGGTCATAGATCCTCTTCTTAATATCATTAATTCATCTTTGTCATTAGGATATGTACCGAAAACTTTTAAGTTGGCTATTATTAAACCACTTATTAAAAAACCGCAACTTGATCCTACAGATTTAGTCAATTATAGACCAATCTCAAATCTACCCTTTCTGTCAAAAATACTTGAAAAGGCAGTGTCTTCACAATTATGTTCCTTTTTAGAAAGAAATGGTATCTGTGAGGATTTCCAGTCAGGATTTAGACCGTATCATAGCACTGAGACTGCTCTCATCAGAGTTACAAATGATTTAATCTTATCATCCGATCGTGGCTGTATCTCTCTATTAGTGTTACTCGATCTTAGCGCTGCATTTGATACTATCGACCACAACATTCTTTTGAATAGACTCGAAAATTATGTAGGCATTAGTGGAATTGCTTTATCATGGTTTAAATCATACCTATGCGACCGTTATCAGTTTGTAGTAGTAAATGAAGATATGTCACACCGATCGCAAGTTCAGTATGGAGTACCACAAGGCTCAGTGCTAGGACCGCTACTCTTCACCCTGTACATGCTACCACTGGGAGATATCATTAGGAAGCATGGCGTTAGTTTTCATTGTTATGCTGACGATACTCAGCTCTATATTTCTTCACGCCCTAAAGAAACTTACCAATTCACAAGATTAACGGAATGCAGAGCTGATATAAAACATTGGATGACTGGTAATTTCCTGCAACTCAATTCAGAAAAAACTGAATTTTTAATTATTGGACAAAAAAGCTCCACAAGTAGTGCCCTAGAATACTGTCTAACACTTGATGCTGTTCTGTCAAGTCCTCGTCGTCAGTGAGGAACCTGGGTGTGCTCTTTGATACCAATCTTTCGTTTGAAAGCCACGTTTCTAGCATCTGTAAAACTGCTTTCTACCATCTTAAAAATATATCTAAATTATGGCACATGCTCTCAATGCAAAATGCTGAACAGTTAGTTCATGACCTCAAGGTTAGATTATTGTAATGCTCTACTGGGTGGTTGCCCTGCTCGCTTAATAAATAAACTCCAGCTGGTCCAAAACGCAGCAGCTCGAGTTCTTACTAGAACCAGGAAGTGTGACCATATTAGCCCAGTTCTGTCAACACTGCACTGGCTGCCTATTAAACATCACATACATTTTAAAATCTTACTTATTACTTACTTACCTAGCACTAAATGGTTTATCTCCAGTACTTGAGCGAGCTCTTAACATATTATACTCCATCACGTCTACTGCGCTCTCTAAACTCTGGCCAGTTGATCATACCGAGAATATACAAATCAACTGCAGGCGGTCGATCCTTTTCCTATTTAGCACCTAAACTCTGGAACAGTCTTCCTAACATTGTTCGGGAAGCAGACACACTCTGTCAGTTTAAATCTAGACTAAAAACACATCTCTTTACTGTGGCATACACATAAAACACTTTTTCAATGAAATGATTGTTAGGCTGCATTAACTAGGTCAGCCGGAACCGGGAACACTTCCCATAACACCTGATGTACTCGTGACATCATCAGAAGAACGGCATCTACGCTAATGTTAGTCTCTCTGTTTATCCCGAGGTTTACTGCAGTCAGCCGGATCCGGGCCGTATCCAGATCAGATGGTGGACCTGCGCCCAGAGAAGGCCAACACAGGACCCCGAAGTGTCTGGGAGACCGTGATTAGACTCCCCCTGAAACTGCCTCATCGACACGGCATCTCAATAAACCCGTCTCCAGCGTGTTGCCTCCGATCATTCGAATATTGCACTTTAATAATTATTTAATCAACATCATCCTCAATAAACCCGTCTCCAGCATGTTGCCCCCGGTCCCTCGAATATTCTGATCTATTATGACCTCCGAGCTGTAAAACTGCCAGAATAATAATAATAATACGCTGTTTGTTAATTGGCCAGAGGAGAACTGGCACCCCGACTGAGCCTGGTTTCTCCCAAGGTTTATTTTTCTCCATTAGGTCACCTAATGGGGTTTTGGTTTCCTTGCCACTGTTGCCTCTGGCTTGGCGTGCTCAGTTGGGGACACTACATTTTTCAACTAAACATCGAAATACATCTAAATAATAAACTAAATTAACCATTTAAACTAAATTACTGATCAAATTATTGATCTAAAGCCCACACTGTCACTGTATGATACTTGAAATTTTCTCCAGAATGGCTATACAGCTGAATAAAATTATGCTGCATTATTTTCCTGTTTAACACTGTAAAGCTGCTTTGAAACAATCTACATTGTTAAAAGCACTATATAAATAAAGTTGACTTGACTTGACACACACTCACAGACGGCGGGATCGGCCATGCAAGGCTCCATCAGCTCGTCAGGAGCAGCTCTTTCTCATGGACACCTCAACACTTGGTCAGGTGGAACCGGGGATTGAACCACCAACCTTCCGGTTAGTAGACAACCTACACAAGCCACTGAACCACTGAGACACTGCTGATTAGAGTTCTTGTGTTCTTGTGTTCTGTGCTTATGAATCTAATGTCTTAAACTGCTGATCTGTGTTTCCTGAGTGTGGACATTAATATCAGCTGCAGAGCTACGGCCCGTTCACATCAACACTGGACGAGTGCTCGCCGTTAAATACTTCACTCTTTCAAAAACACACTCTCACTCACACACTCACACTCTCACTCTCACACACTCTCACACACTCTCACACACTCTCACACACTCACACTCTCACACTCTCACACTCTCACACTCTCACACTCTCACACTCTCACACACTCACACACTCACACACTCACACACTCACACACTCACACTCACTCACACTCACTCACACTCACTCACACTCACTCACACTCACTCACACTCACTCACACTCACACACTCACACACTCACACACTCACACACTCACTCACACTCACTCACACTCACTCACACTCACTCACACTCACTCACACTCACTCACACTCACTCACACTCACTCACACTCACTCACACTCACTCTCTCACACTCTCACACACTCTCACACACTCTCACACACTCTCACACACTCTCACACACTCTCACACACTCTCACTCACTCACACTCACTCACACTCACTCACACTCACACACACACACACACACACACACACACACACACACACACACACACACACACACACACACACACACACACACACACACACACACACACACACACACACACACACACACACACACACACACACAAACCTGGGTGTGCTCTTTGATACCAATCTTTCGTTTGAAAGCCATGTTTCTGGAAAAGTCTGTAAAACTGCTTTCTACCATCTTAAAAATATATCTAAATTACGGCACATGCTCTCAATGCCAAATGCTGAACAGTGAGTTGAGTCGTTGACCTCAAGGCTAGATTATTGTAATGTTGATGAGCTGTAGATTATTGTAATGTTCATGAGCTGTAGATTATTGTAATGTTGATGAGCTGTAGATTATTGTAATGATGATGAGCTGTAGATTATTGTAATGATGATGAGCTGTAGATTATTGTAATGATGATGAGCTGTAGATTATTGTAATGATGATGAGCTGTAGATTATTGTAATGTTGATGAGCTGTAGATTATTGTAATGTTCATGAGCTGTAGATTATTGTAATGTTGATGAGCTGTAGATTATTGTAATGTTGATGAGCTGTAGATTATTGTAATGTTCATGAGCTGTATATTATTGTAATGTTGATGAGCTGTAGATTATTGTAATGTTCATGAGCTGTAGATTATTGTAATGTTGATGAGCTGTATATTATTGTAATGTTGATGAGCTGTAGATTATTGTAATGTTCATGAGCTGTAGATTATTGTAATGTTGATGAGCTGTAGATTATTGTAATGATGATGAGCTGTAGATTATTGTAATGTTCATGAGCTGTATATTATTGTAATGTTGATGAGCTGTAGATTATTGTAATGTTGATGAGTTGTAGATTATTGTAATGTTGATGAGCTGTAGATTATTGTAATGTTGATGAGCTGTAGATTATTGTAATGTTGATGAGCTGTAGATTATTGTAATGTTGATCAGCTGTAGATTATTGTAATGTTCATGAGCTGTAGATTATTGTAATGTTCATGAGCTGTAGATTATTGTAATGTTGATGAGCTGTAGATTATTGTAATGTTGATGAGCTGTAGATTATTGTAATGTTGATGAGTTGTAGATTATTGTAATGATGATGAGCTGTAGATTATTGTAATGTTGATGAGCTGTAGATTATTGTAATGATGATGAGCTGTAGATTATTGTAATGTTGATGAGTTGTAGATTATTGTAATGTTGATGAGCTGTAGATTATTGTAATGATGATGAGCTGTAGATTATTGTAATGATGATGAGCTGTAGATTATTGTAATGTTGATGAGCTGTAGATTATTGTAATGATGATGAGCTGTAGATTATTGTAATGTTGATGAGCTGTAGATTATTGTAATGATGATGAGCTGTAGATTATTGTAATGGTCATGAGCTGTAGATTATTGTAATGATGATGAGCTGTAGATTATTGTAATGTTGATGAGCTGTAGATTATTGTAATGATGATGAGCTGTAGATTATTGTAATGTTGATGAGCTGTAGATTATTGTAATGTTGATGAACTGTAGATTATTGTAATGTTGATGAGCTGTAGATTATTGTAATGATGATGAGCTGTAGATTATTGTAATGATGATGAGCTGTAGATTATTGTAATGATGATGAGCTGTAGATTATTGTAATGATGATGAGCTGTAGATTATTGTAATGTTGATGAGCTGTAGATTATTGTAATGTTGATGAGCTGTAGATTATTGTAATGTTGATGAGCTGTAGATTATTGTAATGTTGATGAGCTGTAGATTATTGTAATGTTCATGAGCTGTAGATTATTGTAATGTTGATGAGCTGTAGATTATTGTAATGTTCATGAGCTGTAGATTATTGTAATGTTGATGAACTGTAGATTATTGTAATGTTGATGAGCTGTAGATTATTGTAATATTGATGAGCTGTAGATTATTGTAATGTTGATGAGCTGTAGATTATTGTAATGTTGATGAGCTGTAGATTATTGTAATGTTGATGAGTTGTAGATTATTGTAATGATGATGAGCTGTAGATTATTGTAATGATCATGAGCTGTAGATTATTGTAATGATGATGAGCTGTAGATTATTGTAATGATGATGAGCTGTAGATTATTGTAATGTTGATGAGCTGTAGATTATTGTAATGTTGATGAGCTGTAGATTATTGTAATGTTGATGAACTGTAGATTATTGTAATGTTGATGAGCTGTAGATTATTGTAATATTGATGAGCTGTAGATTATTGTAATGTTGATGAGCTGTAGATTATTGTAATGTTGATGAGCTGTAGATTATTGTAATATTGATGAGCTGTAGATTATTGTAATGATCATGAGCTGTAGATTATTGTAATGTTGATGAGCTGTAGATTATTGTAATGTTGATGAGCTGTAGATTATTGTAATGTTGATGAGCTGTAGATTATTGTAATGTTGATGAGCTGTAGATTATTGTAATGATGATGAGCTGTAGATTATTGTAATGATGATGAGCTGTAGATTATTGTAATGTTGATGAGCTGTAGATTATTGTAATGTTGATGAGCTGTAGATTATTGTAATGTTGATGAACTGTAGATTATTGTAATGTTGATGAGCTGTAGATTATTGTAATATTGATGAGCTGTAGATTATTGTAATGTTGATGAGCTGTAGATTATTGTAATGTTGATGAGCTGTAGATTATTGTAATATTGATGAGCTGTAGATTATTGTAATGATCATGAGCTGTAGATTATTGTAATGTTGATGAGCTGTAGATTATTGTAATGTTGATGAGCTGTAGATTATTGTAATGTTGATGAGCTGTAGATTATTGTAATGTTGATGAACTGTAGATTATTGTAATGTTGATGAGCTGTAGATTATTGTAATATTGATGAGCTGTAGATTATTGTAATGTTGATGAGCTGTAGATTATTGTAATGTTGATGAGCTGTAGATTATTGTAATATTGATGAGCTGTAGATTATTGTAATGATCATGAGCTGTAGATTATTGTAATGTTGATGAGCTGTAGATTATTGTAATGATGATGAGCTGTAGATTATTGTAATGATGATGAGCTGTAGATTATTGTAATGTTCATGAGCTGTAGATTATTGTAATGTTGATGAGCTGTAGATTATTGTAATGATGATGAGCTGTAGATTATTGTAATGATCATGAGCTGTAGATTATTGTAATGTTGATGAGTTGTAGATTATTGTAATGATGATGAGCTGTAGATTATTGTAATGATGATGAGCTGTAGATTATTGTAATGATCATGAGCTGTAGATTATTGTAATGTTGATGAGCTGTAGATTATTGTAATGATGATGAGCTGTAGATTATTGTAATGTTGATGAGCTGTAGATTATTGTAATGTTGATGAGTTGTAGATTATTGTAATGATGATGAGCTGTAGATTATTGTAATGTTGATGAGCTGTAGATTATTGTAATGATGATGAGCTGTAGATTATTGTAATATTGATGAGCTGTAGATTATTGTAATGTTGATGAGCTGTAGATTATTGTAATATTGATGAGCTGTAGATTATTGTAATGATGATGAGCTGTAGATTATTGTAATATTGATGAGCTGTAGATTATTGTAATGTTGATGAGCTGTAGATTATTGTAATATTGATGAGCTGTAGATTATTGTAATGTTGATGAGCTGTAGATTATTGTAATATTGATGAGCTGTAGATTATTGTAATGTTGATGAGCTGTAGATTATTGTAATGATGATGAGCTGTAGATTATTGTAATGATGATGAGCTGTAGATTATTGTAATGTTGATGAGCTGTAGATTATTGTAATGATGATGAGCTGTAGATTATTGTAATGTTCATGAGCTGTAGATTATTGTAATGATGATGAGCTGTAGATTATTGTAATGTTCATGAGCTGTAGATTATTGTAATGATGATGAGCTGTAGATTATTGTAATGTTCATGAGCTGTAGATTATTGTAATGATGATGAGCTGTAGATTATTGTAATGATGATGAGCTGTAGATTATTGTAATGTTGATGAGCTGTAGATTATTGTAATGTTGATGAGCTGTAGATTATTGTAATGATGATGAGCTGTAGATTATTGTAATGTTGATGAGCTGTAGATTATTGTAATGTTGATGAGCTGTAGATTATTGTAATGATGATGAGCTGTAGATTATTGTAATGTTGATGAGCTGTAGATTATTGTGATGTTGATGAGCTGTAGATTATTGTAATGTTGATGAGCTGTAGATTATTGTAATGTTGATGAGCTGTAGATTATTGTAATGTTGATCAGCTGTAGATTATTGTAATGTTGATGAGCTGTAGATTATTGTAATGTTGATGAGCTGTAGATTATTGTAATGCTCTACTGGGTGGTTGCCCTGCTCGCTTAATAAATAAACTCCAGCTGGTCCAAAACGCAGCAGCTCGAGTTCTTACTAGAACCAGGAAGTGTGACCATATTAGCCCAGTTCTGTCAACACTGCACTGGCTGCCTATTAAACATCGCATACATTTTAAAATCTTGCTTATTACTTACAAAGCACTAAATGGTTTATCTCCAGTACTTGAGCGAGCTCTGAACACATTATCCTCCATCACGTCTACTGCGCTCTCTAAACTCTGGCCAGTTGATCATACCGAGAATATCCAAATCAACTGCAGGCGCTCGATCCTTTTCCTATTTAGCTCCTAAACTCTGGAACTCTTCCTAACATTGTTCGGGAAGCAGACACACTCTGTCAGTTTAAATCTAGACTAAAAACACATCTCTTTACTGTGGCATACACATAAAACACTTTCTCAATGAAATGATTGTTAGGCTGCATTAACTAGGTCAGCCGGAACCGGGAACACTTCCCATAACACCTGATGTACTCGTGACATCATCAGAAGAACGGCATCTACGCTAATGATAGTCTCTCTGTTTATCCCGAGGTTTACTGCAGTCAGCCGGATCCGGGCCGTATCCAGATCAGATGCTGGACCTGCGCCCAGAGAAGACCAACTCATGACCAACACATGACCAACACATGACCAACACATGACCGACACATGACCGACACATGACCGACACATGACCGACACATGACCGACACATGACCAACACATGACCAACTCATGACCAACACATGATCAACACATGACCAACTCATGACCAACACATGATCAACACATGACCAACACATGACCAACACATGACCAACTCATGACCAACACATGATCAACACATGACCAACACATGACCAACTCATGACCAACACATGACCAACACATGACCAACACATGACCAACTCATGACCAACTCATGACCAACACATGATCAACACATGATCAACACATGACCAACACATGACCAACAAATGACCAACTCATGACCAACACATGATCAACACATGACCAACTCATGACCAACACATGACCAACAAATGACCAACTCATGACCAACACATGATCAACACATGACCAACACATGACCAACTCATGACCAACACATGATCAACACATGACCAACACATGACCAACACATGACCAACACATGACCAACACATGATCAACACATGAGGCTTGTTCGACTTCACCCAGCGATGCGCAGACCGATCGGCGGCTGACTTGAAGCAGTGCATGCCGGTTAGAACTTTTGTCCGACTTGAGGCAGCGCCGACGCCACGTGACAGTGACGTATGTCAACAAAGTGCCGCGAGAGCGATTCGAGAGCAGCCGGCGATTACAGCCGGTGCAGTTTCTCCAAAGCAGCTGCTCGAGGCTGCAGGGGCTCTGATGACGACACAGCCGTTCCACGATTGGCCAGACTCACTGCATGACAGCGATCACGTGTGTTTCGTGTTTATTCTAAAACCTTCAGCTCCACTAATGCGCACAAATCTGTTTTTTATAACAGTAAAACCTCCTTTCATGTAGTCGCGATGTTATATTGTCATGTTTATCAAAATATAACTGATTAAAAACATGGACCCCACTTCATTGATAGTGTAGGCTTATATGTTGAACTTTATTCTTGTAAAAACACACGCTGTATTAAGCAGTGCATAAAGTATAACATGACAATAATGTCTCTGAAACATCTGTGTATTGCCAAATATTGCATTTATTTCACTTCAGCTGATAAAGTATGCAAACACAGCGCGAGCGTCACTGCGGGAAGCAGAAAGTGTCCGACTTCACGTCTGTGTTTGCAGCTCCTCCGCCTGCACGCGGCTACTCTCGCCGATCAGTTGCATCCAGCCGCAGCCGATGTCGAACACACCTATGATCAACACAAGACCAACACAAGACCAACACATGACCAACACATGACCAACACATGACCAACACATGACCAACACATGACCAACACATGACCAACACATGACCAACACAAGACCAACACAAGACCAACACATGACCAACACATGATCAACACAAGACCAACACATGACCAACACATGACCAACACATGATCAACACAAGACCAACACAAGACCAACACATGACCAACACATGACCAACACATGACCAACACATGACCAACACATGACCAACACATGACCAACACATGACCAACACAAGACCAACACATGACCAACACATGACCAACACATGACCAACACATGATCAACACAAGACCAACACATGACCAACACATGATCAACACAAGACCAACACAAGACCAACACATGACCAACACATGACCAACACATGACCAACACATGACCAACACATGACCAACACATGACCAACACATGACCAACACAAGACCAACACATGACCAACACATGACCAACACATGACCAACTCATGACCAACACATGACCAACACATGACCAACACAAGACCAACACATGACCAACACATGACCAACACATGACCAACACATGACCAACACATGACCCTGAAGTGTCTGAGAGACCGTGATTAGCCTCTCCCTGAAACTGCCTCATCGTCACGGCATCTCAATAAACCCGTCTCCGGCGTGTTGACTCCGATCGTTCAAATATTCCGATCTATTATGACCTCTGACCTGTAAAGTTGCCAGAATAATAATCATACGCTGTTTGTTAATTGGCCAGAGGAGAACTGCCCCCCCGACTGAGCCTGGTTTCTCCAAGGTTTATTTTCCTCCATTCTGCTCCTGATGGGGTTTTGGTTTCCTTGCCACTGTTGCCTCTGGCTTGTGTTGCTCAGTTGGGGACACTACATTTTTCTAAATTTTTCAACTAAATATCCAAATAAATCTAATTATTAAACTAATTATTACTATATTACTATATAAACTAAATTACTGATCTAAAGCCCACACTGTCACTGTATGATAATTGAAATGAACTGATGACATCACCATTTTCTCCAGAATGGCTCTACAGCTGATTAAAATTATGCTGCATTATTTTCCTGTTTAACACTGTAAAGCTGCTTTGAAACAATCTGCATTGTTAAAAGCGCTATATAAATAAAGTTGACTTGACTTGACACACGTACCGCTGAAGAAGCTCTTGACCCTCAGGAAGCTGACGCTCAGGCGCAGGACGGACAGTTTGTCCAGTTTGGAGATGATCTCGGGTGAGAAGGGCAGCAGACTCGCCAGCCGGTCCAGCTCTGCGTTCAGGCGGTCGCGGTGGCGCTTCGACGGGTTCGATTTCTCAGCCACTGCTGTCGGTTTCCTGCTAGATCAAACACACACAGTCATGAACAACTGACGGGTCAAACACACACACACACACACACACACACACACACACACACACACACACACACACACACACAGTCATGAACAACTGACCGGTCAAAAACACACACACACACACACACACACACACACACACACACACACACAGTCATGAACAACTGACCGGTCAAAAACACACACACACACACACACACAGTCATGAACAACTGACCGGTCAAACACACACACACACACACACACACACACACACACACACACACACACAGTCATGAACAACTGACCGGTCAAACACACACACACACACACACACACACAGTCATGAACAACTGACCGGTCAAACACACACACACACACACACACACACACACACACACACACACAGTCATGAACAACTGACCGGTCAAACACACACACACACACACACACACACACACACAGTCATGAACAACTGACCGGTCAAACACACACACACACACACACACACACACACACACACACACACACACAGTCATGAACAACTGACCGGTCAAACACACACACACACACACACACACACACACAGTCATGAACAACTGACCGGTCAAACACACACACACACACACACACACACAGTCATGAACAACTGACCGGTCAAACACACACACACACACACACACACACAGTGATGAACAACTGACCGGTCAAACACACACACACACACACACACACAGTGATGAACAACTGACCGGTCAAACACACACACACACACACACACACACAGTGATGAACAACTGACCGGTCAAACACACACACACACACACACACACACACAGTCATGAACAACTGACCGGTCAAACACACACACACACACACACACACACACACACACACACACACACACACACACACAGTCATGAACAACTGACCGGTCAAACACACACACACACACACACACACACACAGTCATGAACAACTGACCGGTCAAACACACACACACACACACAGTCATGAACAACTGACCGGTCAAACACACACACACACACACACAGTCATGAACAACTGACCGGTCAAACACACACACACACACACACACACAGTCATGAACAACTGACCGGTCAAACACACACACACACACACACACACACAGTCATGAACAACTGACCGGCCAAACA
>NC_137119.1:45471339-45476339 GCF_949357685.1 Gobio gobio | reverse complement strand
TGTTACTGTGAAGCCCATGACATGTGCATGTTACGTTTTTGTCTCAGAATTGTTCAAATATTTAACTTTTTTATCACAAAAGTGTTAAAGGAACACGCCACTATTTCTGAAAATAGGCTCATTCCCGACTCCCCTAGAGTTAAACTGTCGAGTTTGACCGTTTTCTAATCCATTCAGCCGATCTCCGGGTCTGGTGCTAGCACTTTTAGCATAGCTTAGCATAGATCATTGAATCTGATTAGACCGTTAGCATCTCGCTCAAAAATTACCAAAGAGAGTTGATATTTCTCCTATTTAAAACTCGATTCTTCTGTAGTTCCATCGTGTACTAAGACCGACGGAAAATGAGAAGTTGTGATTTTGTAGGCCGATATGGCAGGAACTATACTCTCAATCCTGCGTAATAATCAAGAGCTGTGAGCCGCCCCATGAGTGCAGCGGCGCAGTGCTATTACACAGCGCCTGAAAATAGGCTAACTTCAGTCAATATAACCAATGTGACACAGGAGCACTGGGGACTATTTTCAGGCGCTGCGAAATATCATATCAAGAGAGATGCTAACGGTCTAATCAGATTCAATGATCTATACTAAGCTATGCTAAAAGTGCTAGCACCAGACCTGGAGATCGGCTGAATGGATGAGAAAACGGTCAAACTCAACTGTTTAACTCTAGGGGAATTCCTTTAAGTTCTGTTGTCCTTTGGTGCGACACCTCTATGTTCTTACATTACATTTACATTTATGCATTTGGCAGATGCTTTTATCCAAAGCGACTTACAGTGCCCTTATTGCAGGGACAATCCCCCTGGAGCAACATGCTGGGATTGAACCAGCAACCTTCTGCATATCAGTTCCATGGTTTAACCCACTGGACCACCATCTCACATCTTCTTAATTATTTCTGTCACACCATAGGACACAGTTCAGTAAAAATATTCAAAAAACAGTGAAATAATTGACAAAGTTAGAGACCCCTTATATTTACATCACTATATTACAAAATATTTTTTAGTTTTTTTTTCCAAAAGTGATGTTTTACCAAGAAAAATAGCATTTTTACTACATATTTGTCAACTACCCAAATATAAAGCATTCTCATGTTCCGGACTTGGATCATGTTCCACACCTCACTGTGTGTCCGCCGCAATTTTCCATTTGAGTTCTGTCTAAAATCAAACTAGCACGACACACTGCTCAAAAAATTATAGGGTTGGAGGAAAAACGAACCGTACAAGAGATGTATGAGGTATCTATTTTTAAGCAAGCTAAAAACATTGTTGCTGATGATACACACATTTTACATGTGCATTTTAATTTGTTACCATCAGGGAGATAATTTAGGGTTTTGATGTGCAAGTCAAATCGTTACAAAAATGATTATGTGCGAACTGCGGTTAAAATTTAAAATAGAGAATCTCATGTCTGAGATGTGATGCTGTATTTTATATATTAGAATGTGGGTTTTTTTGTGTGTTTTGGGGGGGGGGTATGTATTATTATGTATGTATTGTAATGTGTACTGGCCGTGTCATGATGTCCAAGACAAATTTCCAAGGAATGGGACAATAAAGTATATTCTATTCTATTCTATAAAAATGGGTTATTCACTACTGTAAAGCCACACGATTGGCCGATGGTTTCCCGAGCACAGCGCACATGTGCGACTAACTGCAGATTATTTACATTGCTGATAATAATCATTTGTATTGATTAGTTGTTGCAGTTCAATATACATTTGTTAGTTTACACATCGGCAGGGCTTGACTCTTAGATTTTACCAAGGAGGACCTGTGCACCTAAGTTTTAAAAAAAAATAGGAGCATATTTTGAAATTTTAGAAAATTGTAACCATTTCTGCATTCATATAAAACACACCGTAACAGATTCAGCCATACTGGTGTTATTTTAGCACCACTGAAATACTATACAGATTTAGTTAATATTCTGAATTCAATTTAATTCTGCTTTCATTTTAATATTAGTTCAAAGTTGTCTTTTTTTGTTATTTTTAAAAAAAATGAATAGTCTGTATACATTATTTTAGTTTTGTAATTTTTTATTTAATTTTAATTTTAGTTCTAGTAGTCGCCCTTGGCTTACTCAGTAGGAGACACTAAATTTTTCAACTAAATATCCAAATAAAACTAATTAGTAAATTAAATTAACCATATCAACTAAATTACTGCTCTAATTACTGATCTGCCCACACTGTCACTGTATGATAATTGAAATGAGCTGATGACATCAGCGTTTTTCCCAGAATGGCAATACAGCTGATTAAAATTGTGTTGCATTATTTTCCTGTTTAACACTGTAAAGCTGCTTTGAAACAATCTGCATTGTAAAAAGAGCTATATACTGTACATACATACACATAAATACACACACACACACACACACACACACACACACACACACACACACACACACACACACACACACACACACACACACACACACACACACACACACACACACACACACACACACACACACACACACACAGTACACACAGTACCAGTCTAAAGTTTGGAAACTTTCCTATTTTGATTTGTTTTTGAAAGAGTCTCTCCTGCTCACCAAGGCTGCGTTTATGTTATTAAAATACAAAAAAACCTGTTCTCTGTGTGAATATACAGTAAAGTGTCATTTATTCCTGCGATCAAATCATCATCACTCCAGTCTTCAGTGTCACATGACCCTTCACTGATCATTCTCATATGAGGATCTGATGATCAACACACACTTATGATTATTATCAGAGTTGAGAGCTGTTGTGTAGCAGTTGTGTTAATGTGCATCAGGATGAGATTTTAAGTCACTTCTGCAGCTTGATGATGTCATGAATGGTCAGGGTGGACTCCTCACTGTCAGTCTCATATTTCCATAATCTAATGTAATTATTTCTTTCAGGATTCTTTGATGAATGGAAAGTTCAAAAGAACGGTAAAGCTTTTGTAACATTATCCTACCGTTCAAAAGTGTGTGTGTGTGTAAAGAAATGAATACATTTATTAAGCAAGGATTGATCATTTGACAGGACAGACCTTTATAATGTTGCAAAAGCTGTAATATTTCAGATAAATGCTGTTCTTTTGAACTTTCTATTCATTAAATAATCCTAAAAAGAACTGTTCAACACTGATGATTATCATGTGTGTTGATCATCAGATCATACTTTTCAAACGTTCTGTGGTGATGAGATGAGAAAAAAAGAGCTTTTTGTCAGCAAACACTCAAGATGTGTTTGGTGCACACAGGGGTAAAAAAGAACCCCATGTGTAAAATGAAATAATAGTAACGAGTTACTCTAATCTGACTACTTTTTTCCAGTAGCGAGTAATCTAACGCGTTACTATTTCCAAACCAGTAATCAGATTAAATTGATCCAAGTCACTGTGAGATACTATTTTTGTCATTTTCCTCAGTAAAAATATATTTTTTTCTTTCTTCTTGCGTCTCGGGGAGAGTATTTATGTTAAGAGAAGTCAAGAAATATTTTTTTTTTATTTATTAAAACATGTTTTTTTTTTCAGGAAATATTTTTTCATTTCATCTTAAAATGTCAGGAGATACATTTTTGAACGTTACTGTTAAAAATGCACATCCAATAAAGTGAGTGTTTGCAAAACTGGTTGTCATTTCTGTGTCGAGGCATAGGCAGATTCTGAATGTAACTAATAAAGTAACTTGTAATCTAAAATCAAGTCATCTGTAAAGTAACTAAGTTACTTTTTAAAGGAGTAATCAGATTACTTTTTCAAAGTAACTGTGGCAACACTGGTTATCTTTCTTCCACAGATCCTGGACATTTTGTTCAGATTCACGGTATCATGGATTCTAGCAAATACCAACAGACACAACATTTAAACCGGACCGTCCCAGCTAGAAATCTTAAAATGGGCCAAGGTTGGATCTTCCCTCAGGACAGTGATCCAAAACAAACATCAAACACAACACACACAAGTGTGTCACTGAGCACAAAACCAAGTTTCTGCCATGGCCGTCTCAGTCCCTGACCTCAACCCTGTAGAAGATGAGTGGATGAACTGAAGATGAGTGGATGAACTGAAGATGAGTGGATGATGAGTGGATGAACTGAAGATGAGTGGATGAACTGAAGATGAGTGGATGAACTGTGGATGAACTGAAGATGAGTGGATGAACTGTGGATGAACTGAAGATGAGTGGATGAACTGTGGATGAACTGAAGATGAGTGGATGAACTGAAGATGAGTGGATGAACTGAAGATGAGTGGATGAACTGTGGATGAGTGGATGAACTGAAGATGAGTGGATGAACTGTGGATGAGTGGATGAACTGAAGATGAGTGGATGAACTGAAGATGAGTGGATGAACTGAAGATGAGTGGATGAACTGAAGATGAGTGGATGAACTGAAGATGAGTGGATGATGAGTGGATGAACTGAAGATGAGTGGATGAACTGAAGATGAGTGGATGAACTGTGGATGAACTGAAGATGAGTGGATGAACTGAAGATGAGTGGATGAACTGAAGATGAGTGGATGATGAGTGGATGAACTGAAGATGAGTGGATGAACTGAAGATGAGTGGATGATGAGTGGATGAACTGAAGATGAGTGGATGAACTGAAGATGAGTGGATGAACTGAAGATGAGTGGATGAACTGAAGATGAGTGGATGAACTGAAGATGAGTGGATGAACTGTGGATGAACTGAAGATGAGTGGATGAACTGAAGATGAGTGGATGAACTGAAGATGAGTGGATGAACTGAAGATGAGTGGATGAACTGAAGATGAGTGGATGAACTGAAGATGAGTGGATGAACTGAAGATGAGTGGATGAACTGAAGATGAGTGGATGAACTGTGGATGAACTGAAGATGAGTGGATGAACTGAAGATGAGTGGATGAACTGAAGATGAGTGGAGGAACTGAAGATGAGTGGATGAACTGAAGATGAGTGGATGAACTGAAGATGAGTGGATGAACTGAAGATGAGTGGATGAACTG
>NC_137119.1:45451339-45463839 GCF_949357685.1 Gobio gobio | reverse complement strand
TTTTCTTATTTGTATATTCAAAACTATTTAAAATAATCTCCTAACATTTTTTAATGCAGTTGTAATTTTTCAGTGTAAATTATTTAATTTGATTGGTAACAGTCATACAGTGTCTTATTATTCTAATTTAATTTATAGATCAAATTTAAGAATATAAACTGAAAGCTGAAGCATGGCCTATATTTAATAAGATTATGGGGAAAAAGCCCTTTATAAAAGGTAAAAATATCAAAGATATGCAGATTTAAATATGGCAAAGCTGACGGAACACTGTTGAGAATATTTCTTCAGAATAAATTATATTTACAACACACACAAAATTTTTTTTGGACAAGCACGTGAACAGGCTTAATGTCGAGGGGGAAACAAAGTGGCTGGTAAAAAGTCACAGTGGCTGGTGGTCAAAAAAGTTCAATTGAATTAAACTGCCTAAAATGACAGAAACCATCTTTAGGAAACAATTATTTGAAGTGTAATTGAATTGTTTAGTGTGTCTCGTGTCCATTCTAATACATGGAGAGGCGGGGTTTATGAGCTATACTGGGACCGGCCACTGGGGGGCGATGGAGGCGCAGAGGCTTCAGTTTCTGAGAGGAGTGCTACAGGCTTGGTGGCAATGCGTCACCATAACCTGCGTACATAAGAGTGGATCATTCTTTACAGATGATGGTGTGTTTGGACAGAAGACGAGACTCCTTTATTAAACTCATAAAACACAATAGAATTACAGGAATATTGGATTCTAAACAAAGAAATGCCAAAATTTATCAAGAGCTTGAAGCAGATCTGAGGGAGGAACACACACACACACACACACGCCTCATACGTGCCGCTCAAGTGTAAGGTGCTTTCCTTGCCTCCAATGATGACACCAGGTGGCTGGGGTATACATAAACCTAATAACCAGTTTTTAACCAGGTGTCCATTTTGATGAATGTAGTAAGCGGAAAAAATGAATGAATGAATGAATGATCACTCAGCGCCTAATATGAAAAGTGCGGGTGATGCAGACACGCTTGTAAATGAAATGAGAATATGAGTCATTTACTACAGCTTGTAATGTGATTTTTTGATTATCAATAATAATCTGACACGTGAAGTTTACCTAAGTTAAATACATAAAAATTAAAAAGAGACATTTTTTTATGTGCCTTTACAAGCATTCTCTCGCGCCCCCGGTGGTCAGTTTGTGCAGCGCTGCTCTAACCCTAACCTACCCTAACTTACCCTAACCCTAACTTACCCTAACCCTAACCTACCCTAACCCTAACTTACCCTAACCCTAACTTCCCCTAACCCTAACAGCAGGAGCTCACCTTCCCAGCGTTCAGCTCTGAAATGGCCGCCAGGATCTGCTGCCTCGGCCCGTCGGTTTTAATGCCCAGCTCCTTCAGATCTCCGTCCGTCAGGGTCAGAAACGCCTCCATGTCCACCTGCACCATCACAGCCCATAATAATCACACAACGGACACACAATACAGGCTTATGAAGGCACATTCAAGAATTAAAGAACATGTCTAGAATAAATGAGTTTTATCTTCATCACTTTTACATTCATTTTACCAAAAATATCTTAAAGTTAAAGATGAGAGATCTTGAGAAAGTGATTTTATGATTAAAACGAGATCAAATCTCTGATGTGTTGATAAACTCAACCATGAGTCACATTCACACCCGATGATGATATTTGCTCTGGTTTTAATCATAAACTCTTCATTAATGTGTGTTCATCAAGAGAAACTGATCCATACGGATCATTGAGCGGATTATTCCAGATGGTCTGCAGAGACTCTTTATATGAGGAAGGAACGTCTGACGGGTTTGAGGACATTAGGAGAGGAAATGACCACAGGATTCTCATTAATGGGTGAACTGGCCCTTTAAGAGACTGTTGATGAGTGTGTGTGTGTGTGTGTGTGTGTGTGTGTGTGTGTGTGTGAGAGTGAGTGAGAGTGTGAGTGTGTGTGTGAGTGAGTGTGTGAGAGTGTGAGTGAGTGTGTGTGTGTGTGTGTGTGTGTGTGTGTGTGTGTGTGTGTGTGTGTGTGTGTGTGTGTGTGTGTGTGTGTGTGTCACTCACAGCGTGGACGTCCCGCGGGTCGAGTGTTACTGGCACTGCTGCCGAATGAGGACTGGAAGTTATGGATGGTTTCCTGCAGAATCTGCCGTTCTCGGCCCTGTCGAGAGAAGAGTCTCGTCTCAGTGGTTCCTAACCTGTAGCACACACACCTTTGACCACACCTGTAGCACACACACCTTTGACCACACCTGTAGCACACACACCTTTGACCACACCTGTAGCACACACACCTTTGACCACACCTGTAGCACACACACCTTTGACCACACCTGTAGCACACACACCTTTGACCACACCTGTAGCACACACACCTTTCTAGTGTCTGACCCCAGTCAAGCTCCCCCACTACCTTACTCTGGCTAAACATCACATGTTTAATAGCAATAACCAGGGCCTGAAATTAACACCCGCCAAATGCGGGTGGATTTTGCAATTGACGGGTAACACTGTCAATCTACCTGCCACATTGGCAGGTAGCCAATGAGAATTGAGTGATTCATTGGGCAGTTTGAGAGGATGGGACTACGCTCATGCGATCGGATAGAAGATGAGGCTCTTCTCTGACTGCGTTAGGATGTGCGAGTATTAAACTGTTGGTGAGATGGGACGAGATAATAATGCAACGCTGACATAGACTACAGTACAATGACAGTTGCACAGATGTTTGTGTGTGTGTGTGTGTGTGTGTGTGTGTGTGTGTGTGTGTGTGTGTGTGTGTGTATGTGTATGTGTATGTGTGTGTGCGTCGTGTGCATGTTGGGAGTTGGGAAACGGTGAGAAAATGTCTGGTACGCGGTAACTTTACCAGTAATAATATTATTAATTTAGTTCTGTTTAACCGTTCCTGAACATGACTAAATCAGCCGCGTGTGATGTGTTCAGATACGAGCAGCGGTACGTCAACATCTGAGTCAGTGTGACATCTGACTGTCTGAGACATCAATGAATAAAAAGATTTTTTTTAAATGTATAAGAGTTATTATTACTTATATTGATTTCGTTAGTGACTTGACAGCACTGTATGTGTATTCTTACAACTTAAAGAACAATGTTTGTGGGACAAGTGGATTTTTTGAAGGGGCAAGTGAAAGAGAATTTTACTAGACAGATTAAAACCTCAATAATAAAAAACTCGAGAATCAACAAAATGCAAGAATGATTCTGCATTCATTTAGCGTAAGTGGCGATCAATAGTGGATAATAATATATGGCCTAATGTATAATGTATAATAAACTGAAGGTAACAATGTTGCTCTGTTGACGCTCGCACAGCCTCTCGAGGAGACATCAGTGTTACTGAATGAATGAATCAATCGTTTGAATGAATCGACTCAATGACTCACTCATTAAAACGGTCACCTGCTGCCACCTACTGGTGGTTTACTTTCATGTTTAAACAATCTTTCCAACTTTTCTTATTTGTATATTCAAAACTATTTAAAATAATCTCCTAACATTTTTTAATGCAGTTGTAATTTTTCAGTGTAAATTATTTAATTTGATTGGTAACAGTCATACAGTGTCTTATTATTCTAATTTAATTTATAGATCAAATTTAAGAATATAAACTGAAAGCTGAAGCATGGCCTATATTTAATAAGATTATGGGGAAAAAGCCCTTTATAAAAGGTAAAAATATCAAAGATATGCAGATTTAAATATGGCAAAGCTGACGGAACACTGTTGAGAATATTTCTTCAGAATAAATTATATTTACAACACACACAAAATTTTTTTTGGACAAGCACGTGAACAGGCTTAATGTCGAGGGGGAAACAAAGTGGCTGGTAAAAAGTCACAGTGGCTGGTGGTCAAAAAAGTTCAATTGAATTAAACTGCCTAAAATGACAGAAACCATCTTTAGGAAACAATTATTTGAAGTGTAATTGAATTGTTTAGTGTGTCTCGTGTCCATTCTAATACATGGAGAGGCGGGGTTTATGAGCTATACTGGGACCGGCCACTGGGGGGCGATGGAGGCGCAGAGGCTTCAGTTTCTGAGAGGAGTGCTACAGGCTTGGTGGCAATGCGTCACCATAACCTGCGTACATAAGAGTGGATCATTCTTTACAGATGATGGTGTGTTTGGACAGAAGACGAGACTCCTTTATTAAACTCATAAAACACAATAGAATTACAGGAATATTGGATTCTAAACAAAGAAATGCCAAAATTTATCAAGAGCTTGAAGCAGATCTGAGGGAGGAACACACACACACACACACACGCCTCATACGTGCCGCTCAAGTGTAAGGTGCTTTCCTTGCCTCCAATGATGACACCAGGTGGCTGGGGTATACATAAACCTAATAACCAGTTTTTAACCAGGTGTCCATTTTGATGAATGTAGTAAGCGGAAAAAATGAATGAATGAATGAATGATCACTCAGCGCCTAATATGAAAAGTGCGGGTGATGCAGACACGCTTGTAAATGAAATGAGAATATGAGTCATTTACTACAGCTTGTAATGTGATTTTTTGATTATCAATAATAATCTGACACGTGAAGTTTACCTAAGTTAAATACATAAAAATTAAAAAGAGACATTTTTTTATGTGCCTTTACAAGCATTCTCTCGCGCCCCCGGTGGTCAGTTTGTGCAGCGCTGCTCTAACCCTAACCTACCCTAACTTACCCTAACCCTAACTTACCCTAACCCTAACCTACCCTAACCCTAACTTACCCTAACCCTAACTTCCCCTAACCCTAACAGCAGGAGCTCACCTTCCCAGCGTTCAGCTCTGAAATGGCCGCCAGGATCTGCTGCCTCGGCCCGTCGGTTTTAATGCCCAGCTCCTTCAGATCTCCGTCCGTCAGGGTCAGAAACGCCTCCATGTCCACCTGCACCATCACAGCCCATAATAATCACACAACGGACACACAATACAGGCTTATGAAGGCACATTCAAGAATTAAAGAACATGTCTAGAATAAATGAGTTTTATCTTCATCACTTTTACATTCATTTTACCAAAAATATCTTAAAGTTAAAGATGAGAGATCTTGAGAAAGTGATTTTATGATTAAAACGAGATCAAATCTCTGATGTGTTGATAAACTCAACCATGAGTCACATTCACACCCGATGATGATATTTGCTCTGGTTTTAATCATAAACTCTTCATTAATGTGTGTTCATCAAGAGAAACTGATCCATACGGATCATTGAGCGGATTATTCCAGATGGTCTGCAGAGACTCTTTATATGAGGAAGGAACGTCTGACGGGTTTGAGGACATTAGGAGAGGAAATGACCACAGGATTCTCATTAATGGGTGAACTGGCCCTTTAAGAGACTGTTGATTTATTCACACACAATATGATCCGCAGTATTTATGTTTTTGTATTTCATAATAAATGGAGCTAATTTGAAATCTGAGACTTTGTTTCATATAGTAAAGCACGGATTATAGTGAATTATGGGATGTGAGGAGCTATAATGCTCTGTTCACTCGGCGCATCGATCATATCGGTTGGTGAAACTGAGAACGATATTTTTTACGCAGCCGTACTAAATATTCATATTCGTGATGCTGCTCTGCAGAAGTGCTTTAGATGTGGCTCTGTCTCTGAGACGGCCAATCAGATCGCAGGCAGCGCTTCAGCTTTAACACACTTCTGATAAACAAGTGTGAAAGATGTAAACGTTTCCTATCTGACACCAGCTTTACGATGCGCATGCTAAACGCCCCGCGCTGACTTTAGCGGAGTGTGAGCATATTTGAAGTGATGATGTCATCAGACGCACCTCCTGCTCCTCAAAGATGGGCTGATATTTCTCCAGGGAGAGTTTCCTCAGGATCCCCGATAACTCGTCTGTGTGTGAGAGAACGATCACAGGTGAACACAAACTCAAGAGAACACACACTTTCAGACTCAGATCAGGGAAAGAGGGCGGAGCGCAGACCCTCGTCAGTGATGGTTCCGCTGCTGGAGCCGCCGCTGCTCTTGGACCGGGCCTGAGTGGACGACAGCGAGTCTGCGGCGCTGGGCGGCTTCGGCGTGGGCGAGGGCGAGGGCGTGAGGGTGGGCGACGTGCTCTTGGACGTGGAGGAGTTCCCTGACTGAGGACGCTTCTGTAACTCCAGCTTCTGAAACACACACACACACGGAGGATCAGAGAGTCTCACACACATACACACACACACACTAGGGATGAAACGGTATGGACATTTCACATCACGATTATATTGACCCAAATTATCACGGTTATCAATATTATCACGGTTTTGTTCAAATGAGATGAAAGTGTTCAAAAAGAACAGATGCACACACTGAAGACATTTCAACAAGTTTTATATTTGAAAATCAACAAACAACAAATAAATCAAGCAGCTCTTTGCACTTTTTTAAGCTAGATTCTGTGGGATTTCCTTCCTTATAATGGCCGTCGTCAATAGCAACGCATAACGCATAAATAATAATAATTTGGTGTAAATATAATCTCTAATATTATCTCTGTAAATATATTCTCAAGCAATATTCTCATCAGTGTTCAGCAATGATGCATTTAAATCTCGCATATTTTGTGTAAGAGCCCAAACAGTATCCTAGTGAAATAATGCATATCCATATTTCCATATGATTTGACAGTTTATTTTATTAAATATCAAAATGTGTGCATCATACCTGACACCTAGAAGAACACTTTACAGTCAGTTTATTGACTGTCATTCTCTTCAAATGCTATCGAAGTTTGAAACGTGTATAACGTTACCAATGTTGTGTGTAACTTTAGAGACGGTCCCTAAAAGTAAAAGTAAAAAGTAAAAGTAAAAGTAAAAATACTATTGGTCAAATATTACTCCATTACAGTAAAAGTTGTAAAGATAGATTTTTACTTAAGTAAAAGTACAGAAGTACTTGCTTTTAAAAGTACTCAAGTATCAAAAGTAAAAGTAAACGCATTATTTTATCATTGTTGCATTGTTGTATGTATGCACTGTTCCATCATGACGTTTACGCCAGTGATGCTCCATCTGACATGCTAGCATACAATACTTGTTTAAAAGTTACAAAGCTCTTATCAAAGTCAAAATCATACTAGAAAAGAAAGGTTTCTTCATTGTGTTTATTTGACAGGATTATGTAAAAACATATTTCTGAAAGCCTCTCCTTGAACTGTCACCTTATCGTAATGGAGAGGTTTGAGTACCCGAATGATCGTGGGAGCTATGTTGTCTGGGGCTATATGCCCCTGGTAGGGTCTCCCAAGGCAAACAGGTCCTTGGCGACGGGCCAGACTAAGAACAGTTCACAAATCCTTTATGATGACATTTACATCAAGGACTGAGACGTCGCCCGGCATGGCGCAGCCGGGGCCCCACCCTGGAGCCAGGCCCGGGGTTGGGGCTCGTATGAAGGAGTGACGTGGGGCCTCCCTCCTGTGGGCTCACCACCTGCAGGAGGGAGCGTAAGGGGCCGGTGCATAGTGGATCGGGCGACAGTCAAGGGCGAGGCCCCGGGCGACCTGATCTCTGGACACGGAATCTGGCTTTAGGGACGTGGAATGTCACCTCGTTGGTGGGGAAGGAGCCTGAGCTTGTGTCACCTCTACGCACAGCTTAGGCTCTGGAACCACACTTCTTGAGAGAGGCTGGACTCTCTACCTCTCTGGAGTTGCCCATGGTGAGAGACGGAGGGCTGGAGTGGGTTTGCTTATAGCCCCCCAGCTCAGCCGCCATGTGTTGGAGTTCACCCCGGTGAACGAGAGGGTTGCTTCCCTGCGCCTTTGAGTCAGGGATAGGTCTCTCACTGTTGTGTGTGCCTACGGCCCGAATGGCAGTGCGGAGTACCCGGCCCTCTTGGAGTCTCTGGGAGGGGTGCTGGAAAGTGCTCCGACTGGAGACTCCGTCGTTCTACTGGGGGACTTCAACGCCCACGTGGGCAGTGACAGTGACACCTGGAGGGGCGTGATTGGGAGGAACGGCCACCCTGATCTGAACCCGAGCGGTGTTCTGTTATTGGATTTCTGTGCTAGCCACGGTTTGTCCATAACGAACACCATGTTCAAGCATAAGGGTGTCCATCAGTGCACGTGGCACCAGGACAACCTAGACCGGAGGTCGATGATCGACGTTGTGGTCGTGTCATCAGACCTACGGCCATATGTCTTGGACACTCGGGTGAAGAGAGGGGCGGAACTGTCAACTGATCACCACCTGCTGGGGAGTTGGATCCGATGGCGGGGGAGGAAGCTGGACAGACCCGGCAGACCCAAACGTACTGTGAGGGTCTGTTGGGAACGTTTGGCCAAGCCCCCTGTCAGAGAGATCTTCAACTCCCACCTCCGGCAGAGCTTCGACCGGATCCCGAGGGAGTCTGGAGATATTAAGTCAGAGTGGACCATGTTCCCCACCTCCATTGTCGCTGCGGCCGCTCGGAGCTGTGGCTGTAAGGTCTCTGGTGCCTATCGAGGCGGCAATCCCCGAACCCGGTGGTGGACACCGGAAGTAAGGGATGCTGTCAAGCTGAAAAAGGAGTCCTATCGGGCCTGGCTGGCTTGTGGGACTCCGGAGGCAGCTGACCGGTACCGGCAGGCCAAGCGGACAGCAGCCCGGGTAGTCGTGGAGACAAAAACTGGACCAGCTCTATACCCTTTCCAGGATGCTGGAGGGTTCATGGGAGTTTGCCCGACCAGTCCACATGTGTTTTGTGGATTTGGAGAAGGCATTCGACTGTATTCCTCGTGGCATCCTGTGGAGGGTGCTCTGGGAGTATGGGGTCCGCGGCCCCTGTTTTGGGCTGTTCGGTCCCTGTACGACCAGAGCAAGAGCTTGGTTTGCATTGCCGGCAGTAAATCAGACCTGTTCCCGGTGCATGTTGGACTCCGGCAGGGCTGCCCTTTGTCACCGGTTCTGTTCATAATTTTTATGGACAGAATTTCTAGGCGCAGCCAAGGGCCGGAGAGTGTCCGGTTTGGGGACCATACGATTTCGTCGCTGCTTTTTGCGGATGATGTTGTCGTGTTGGCCTCCTCAGACCAGGACCTTCAGCGTGCACTGGGACGGTTTGCAGCCGAGTGTGAAACGGCTGGGATGAGAATCAGCACCTCCAAGTCCGAGGCCATGGTTCTCAGTCGGAAAAGGGTGGATTGCCCACTTCAGGTTGGTGGAGAGTTCTCGCCTCAAGTGGGTGAGTTTAGGTATCTTGGGGTCTTGTTCACGAGTGACGGAAGGATGGAACGGGAGATTGACAGACGGAACAGTGCAGCTTCTGCAGTAATGCAGTCGATCGTGGTGAAGAAGGAGCTGAGCTGTAAGGCAAAGCTCTCGATTTACCGGTCGATCTACGTTCCTACTCTTACCTATGGTCATGAGCTTTGGGTCATGACCGAAAGGACAAGATCCCAGATACAGGCGGCCGAAATAAGCTTTCTCCGTAGGGTGGCTGGGCGCTCCCTTAGAGATGGGGTGAGAAGCTCGGTCACTCGGGAGGAACTCGGAGTAGAGCCGCTGCTCCTCCACATCGAGAGGAGCCAGCTGAGGTGGCTCGGGCATCTATTTCAGATGCCTCCTGGACGCCTTCCCAGGGAGGTGTTCCAGGCACGTCCCACCGGGAGGAGGCCCCGGGGAAGACCTAGGACACGCTGGAGGGACTATGTCTCCCGGCTGGCCTGGGAACGCCTCGGGGTTCCCCCGGAAGAGCTGGAGGAAGTGGCTAGAGAGAGAGAAGTCTGGGCGTCTCTGCCTAGACTGTTGCCCCCGCGACCCGGCCCCGGATAAGAGGAAGATGATGGATGGATGGATATTTCTGAAAGGACTTCAGTTAACATTATTAGCCCAACTACGCTTTTCCATGCTAACTAACATCATTGTCGAACGTTACCTATGCGTTAGCGCTGTATCCACAAGTCTATGGCAACTTGCCGGGTAAATCTATAAAAATCATTTGACCAACCATATTTCATACCAATGTTAATTTTGACCGCAAATTTGGATTTAGTTTTATATATAACTTATATATAAACTATAACATTGTAGGCATCTGAATTGTTTTAGTTTTAGTTTAGTTTTAATTGATTATAATAAGATTTTAGTTTTCAATAGACTAAACTTCAGTTCTTGTGGTCTGGCGTCTGAGAGGCAGCTTTCTGTGTGCACTTTCGTGTCATCGCACTTTTTCAGACTTATCCACATCTGCTCTTCTGAATTTTAACTTTTGGTTGCGCACTGCATCTGCCACCTTCTATTTTGCCATCAATTGATTAGTGTTTAAAAAAATACTTGGAAATCACTGAACTTCATGTGATCCTACAACTGATTACTGATAGGCTGTCTGCAAACCCCCCCCCCCCCCCCCTAACCCTAACCCTAACCCTAACCCTAACCCTGAGCCTGACTGAGTCTGACTGATGCTGACTGAGCCAGACTGATGATGACTGAGCCAGACTGAGTCTGACTGATGCTGACTGAGCTAGACTGAGCCTGACTGAGCCAGACTGATGATGACTGATGCTGACTGAGTCTGACTGATGCTGACTGAGCCAGACTGAGCCTGACTGAGCCAGACTGATGATGACTGAGCCAGACTGAGTCTGACTGATGCTGACTGAGCCAGACTGATGCTGACTGAGCCAGACTGATGCTGACTGAGCCAGACTGAGCCTGACTGAGCCTGACTGAGTCTGACTGAGCCAGACTGAGCCTGACTGAGCCAGACTGATGATGACTGAGCCTGACTGAGTCTGACTGATGCTGACTGAGCCAGACTGATGCTGACTGAGCCAGACTGAGCCTGACTGAGTCTTACTGATGCTGACTGAGCCAGACTGAGCCTGACTGAGCCAGACTGATGATGACTGAGCCTGACTGATGATGACTGAGCCTGACTGATGATGACTGAGCCTGACTGAGTCTGACTGATGCTGACTGAGCCAGACTGATGATGACTGAGCCTGACTGATGCTGACTGAGCCAGACTGATGCTGACTGAGCCAGACTGAGGCTGACTGAGCCAGACTGATGCTGACTGAGCCAGACTGAGCCAGACTGATGCTGACTGAGCCTGACTGATGATGACTGAGCCTGACTGAGTCTGACTGATGCTGACTGAGCCAGACTGATGCTGACTGAGCCAGACTGATGCTGACTGAGCCAGACTGATGATGACTGAGTCTGACTGATGATGACTGAGCCTGACTGATGCTGACTGAGCCAGACTGAGCCTGACTGAGTCTGACTGATGCTGACTGAGCCAGACTGAGCCTGACTGAGTCTGACTGATGCTGACTGAGCCAGACTGATGATGACTGAGCCAGACTGAGTCTGACTGATGCTGACTGAGCCAGACTGATGCTGACTGAGCCAGACTGAGCCTGACTGATGCTGACTGAGCCAGACTGATGATGACTGAGCCAGACTGAGTCTGACTGATGCTGACTGAGCCAGACTGATGATGACTGAGCCAGACTGAGTCTGACTGATGCTGACTGAGCCAGACTGATGCTGACTGAGCCAGACTGAGCCTGACTGAGCCTGACTGAGTCTGACTGAGCCAGACTGAGCCTGACTGAGCCAGACTGATGATGACTGAGCCTGACTGATGATGACTGAGCCTGACTGAGCCAGACTGAGCCAGACTGATGCTGACTGAGCCAGACTGAGCTAGACTGAGCCAGACTGAGCCTGACTGAGCCTGACTGATGCTGACTGAGCCAGACTGATGATGACTGAGCCAGACTGAGTCTGACTGATGCTGACTGAGCCAGACTGATGCTGACTGAGCCAGACTGAGCCTGACTGAGCCAGACTGATGATGACTGAGTCTGACTGATGATGACTGAGTCTGACTGATGCTGACTGAGCCAGACTGATGCTGACTGAGCCAGACTGAGCCTGACTGAGTCTGACTGAGCCAGACTGAGCCTGACTGAGCCAGACTGATGATGACTGAGCCTGACTGATGATGACTGAGCCTGACTGATGATGACTGAGCCAGACTGAGCCAGACTGATGCTGACTGAGCCAGACTGAGCCTGACTGAGCCTGACTGATGCTGACTGAGCCAGACTGATGATGACTGAGCCAGACTGAGTCTGACTGATGCTGACTGAGCCAGACTGATGCTGACTGAGCCAGACTGAGCCTGACTGAGCCAGACTGATGATGACTGAGTCTGACTGATGCTGACTGAGCCAGACTGATGCTGACTGAGCCAGACTGAGCCTGACTGAGTCTGACTGATGCTGACTGAGCCAGACTGATGCTGACTGAGCCAGACTGAGCCTGACTGAGCCTGACTGAGTCTGACTGAGCCAGACTGAGCCTGACTGAGCCAGACTGATGATGACTGAGCCTGACTGATGATGACTGAGCCTGACTGATGATGACTGAGCCAGACTGATGCTGACTGAGCCAGACTGAGCCTGACTGAGTCTGACTGATGCTGACTGATGCTGACTGAGCCAGACTGAGCCTGAC
>NC_137119.1:45438839-45446339 GCF_949357685.1 Gobio gobio | reverse complement strand
TATAAAAACCATTACGCCTATGGAATGTCCTCACATTTCACAAAAACAAACATGTGTGTGTGTGAGTGTGTGTGTGTGCCTCTGGAGACAAGTGTGTGTGTGTGTGTGCCTCTGGAGATGAGTGTGTGTGCCTCTGGAGACGAGTGTGTGTGTGTGTGTGTGTGTGTGTGTGTGTGTGTGTGTGTGTGTGTGTGCCTCTGGAGACGAGTGTGTGTGTGTGTGTGTGTGTGTACCTCTGGAGACGAGTGTGTGTGTGTGCCTCTGGAGACGAGTGTGTGTGTGTGTGTGTGTGTGCCTCTGGAAAGGAGTGTGTGTGTGTGCCTCTGGAGACGAGTGTGTGTGTGTGTGTTTGCCTCTGGAGACGAGTATATGTGCCTCTGGAGACGGTGTGTGTGTGTGTGTGTGTGTGTGTGTGTGTGTGTGTGTGTGTGTTCGCTCTGCTTTTGGTGCACACACCACTAGTCGTGCTTAGTGGGCGGAGTCACCTGAGCGGTTGTGGGAGTCAGAGGTGTGACGGTTGACTCCTCCCACACCATTGGACCCGCCCGAGGAGTGGGCGGAGTTATAGTTGCCTGAGTTGGAGGGGGAGGGGCCTTTGGTGATGCTGGGAAACTTGATGGACCTGCTGACCACTCGACTAATGGACGTCTACAACACACACACACACACAGAGATAACTCATTAAACAGAACACATCCAATCCGGGTAATCCAGGGACGGGTCACATGACGCTCTCACTGTGTCAGAGTGGGTGCAGCTGGTTCTGCCGGGCCTCTGGGGCATGTGTGCGGCCCGGCCCTCCTTCAGCGGCCCACAGCGCTCCGAGCTCCACGCCTCAAAGGTGGAGGGCGGCAGGAAGGGCGGGATCACGGCCTTCAGCTTCTCATTGGGCAGACGCGCGGCGGGCGCTCCGTTCCTCAGCTGACACACAGATAACGGTCAGGACACACACACTCATCTTCAACATGTTCACATTAAACACACCTACCATTGTGGTGATGAGGAAGTCATCTTTCCCACTTCCTGTCCCGTTCAGCCCTGCAGGAACACACAGGCATGGCTTCACCTCGAGTCTCGTTTATTTTAGATGACCTCTAACCCCTGACCCACGTACCGCAGTCGCTACTCTTGCTCGTCCACGCGGCGCTGACCTCTGCGCTGACCTCCACCTCGTCACAGCCGGCCTGCGCCTTCATGGTGGCGTCCAGAGGGAGGGGCTCGTCGGGGAACGGAGCCAGCCGATTGGTGGAGAGGCCGTGTCTCAGCGTGTGTGTCAGCTTCAGTCTGCGGAAGCGGTTGGACATGCGGTTCCACCACGACTGTGGATGTGAGGAGAAACATGATGAAGATGACACACACACACACACACACACACACGCTCCTCAGACCCAGGGGCGGATCTAGAAATTGTTTTATGGGGTGGCATGAGAACTATGAGGGGTGGCAACACTGAAGCAAGCATCCTTGCATGGTTATTGTGGATTCAAGTAATAATATACATATTCAGGGTACACTCTAAAAAATGCTGGGTTAAAAACAACCCAAGTTGGGTTGAAAATGGACTAACCCAGCAATTGGGTTGTTTTAAATCAGTGAATGGGTTGTTTTAACCCAGCAATTGGGTTGGTTTAAATCAGTGAATGGGTTGTTTTAACCCAGCAATTGGGTTGGTTTAAATCAGTGAATGGGTTGTTTTAACCCAGCAATTGGGTTGGTTTAAATCAGTGAATGGGTTGCTTTAACCCAGCAATTGGGTTGTTTTAAATCAGTGAATGGGTTGCTTTAACCCAGCAATTGGGTTGGTTTAAATCAGTGAATGGGTTGTTTTAACCCAGCAATTGGGTTGTTTTAAATCAGTGAATGGGTTGTTTTAACCCAGCAATTGGGTTGTTTTAAATCAGTGAATGGGTTGCTTTAATCCAGCAATTGGGTTATTTTAAGTAAACATTTAACCCAACCGCTGGGTTAAAACGACCCATTCACTGATTTAAAACGACCCAATTGCTGGGTTAGTCCATTTTCAACCCAAGTTGGGTTGTTTTTAACCCAGCATTTTTTAGAATGTATATACACAGGGACACACATTTCTTTAATGGTCTATAAAGGTCTATAATGGTCTATAAAGGTCTTTAATGGTCTATAATGGTCTATAATGGTCTATGAAGGTCTATAATGGTCTATAAAGGTCTATAAAGGTCTATAGTGGTCTATAAAGGTCTTTAATGGTCTATAATGGTCTATAATGGTCTATAATGGTCTATAAAGGTCTATAAAGGTCTATAATGGTCTATAATGGTCTATAAAGGTCTTTAATGGTCTATAATGGTCTATAATGGTCTATAATGGTCTATAAAGGTCTATAAAGGTCTTTAATGGTCTATAATGGTCTATAATGGTCTATAATGGTCTATAAAGGTCTATAAAGGTCTATAATGGTCTATAATGGTCTATAAAGGTCTATAATGGTCTAAAATGGTCTATGAAGGTCTATAATGGTCTATAAAGGTCTATAATGGTTTATAAAGGTCTATAATGGTCTATAATGGTCTTTAATGGTCTATAAAGGTCTATAATGGTCTATGAAGGTCTATAATGGTCTATACTGGTCTATAAAGGTCTATAATGGTCTATAAAGGTCTATAATGGTCTATAAAGGTCTATTATGGTCTATAATGGTCTATAAAGGTCTATAATGGTCTATGAAGGTCTATAATGGTCTATAAAGGTCTATAATGGTCTATACAGGTCTATAAAGGTCTTTAATGGTCTATAATGGTCTATAAAGGTCTATAATGGTCTATAAAGGTCTATAAAGGTCTATAATGGTCTATAATGGTCTATAATGGTCTATAAAGGTCTATAAAGGTCTATAATGGTCTATAATGGTCTATAATGGTCTATAAAGGTCTATAAAGGTCTATAATGGTCTATAAAGGTCTATAATGGTCTATAAAGGTCTATAATGGTCTATAATGGTCTATAAAGGTCTATAATGGTCTATAAAGGTCTATAATGGTCTATAATGGTCTATAAAGGTCTATAATGGTCTATAAAGGTCTATAATGGTCTATAAAGGTCTATAAAGGTCTATAATGGTCTATAATGGTCTATAATGGTCTATAAAGGTCTATAATGGTCTATAATGGTCTATAAAGGTCTATAAAGGTCTATAATGGTCTATAAAGGTCTTTAATGGTCTATAAAGGTCTATAATGGTCTAAAATGGTCTATGAAGGTCTATAATGGTCTATAAAGGTCTATAATGGTTTATAAAGGTCTATAATGGTCTATAATGGTCTTTAATGGTCTATAAAGGTCTATAATGGTCTATGAAGGTCTATAATGGTCTATACTGGTCTATAAAGGTCTATAATGGTCTATAAAGGTCTATAATGGTCTATAAAGGTCTATTATGGTCTATAATGGTCTATAAAGGTCTATAATGGTCTATGAAGGTCTATAATGGTCTATAAAGGTCTATAATGGTCTATGAAGGTCTATAATGGTCTATGAAGGTCTATAATGGTCTATAAAGGTCTATAATGGTCTATACAGGTCTATAAAGGTCTATAATGGTCTATGAAGGTCTATAATGGTCTATGAAGGTCTATAATGGTCTATAATGGTCTATAAAGGTCTATAATGGTCTATGAAGGTCTATAATGGTCTATAAAGGTCTATTATGGTCTATAATGGTCTATAAAGGTCTATAATGGTCTATGAAGGTCTATAATGGTCTATAAAGGTCTATAATGGTCTATAATGGTCTATAAAGGTCTATAATGGTCTATGAAGGTCTATAATGGTCTATGAAGGTCTATAATGGTCTATAATGGTCTATAAAGGTCTATAATGGTCTATAATGGTCTATAAGGGTCTATAAAGGTCTATAAAGGTCTATAATGGTCTATGAAGGTCTATAATGGTCTATAAAGGTCTATAATGGTCTATAAAGGTCTATAATGGTCTATGAAGGTCTATAATGGTCTATAAAGGTCTGTAATGGTCTATAAAGGTCTATAATAGTCTATGAAGGTCTATAAAGGTCTATAATGGTCTATTATGGTCTATAATGGTCTATGAAGGTCTATAATGGTCTATAAAGGTCTATAAAGGTCTATAATGGTATATGAAGGTCTATAATGGTCTATGAAGGTCTATTATGGTCTATAAAGGTCTATTATGGACTATGAAGGTCTACAATGGTCTATAAAGGTCTATAATGGTCTATAAAGGTCTATAATGGTCTATGAAGGTCTATAATGGTCTATAAAGGTCTATAATGGTCTATAAAGGTCTATTATGGTCTATGAAGGTCTACAATGGTCTATAAAGGTCTATAATGGTCTATAAAGGTCTATAATGGTCTATGAAGGTCTATAATGGTCTATAAAGGTCTATAATGGTCTATAAAGGTCTATAAAGGTCTATAAAGGTCTATAATGGTCTATGAAGGTCTATAATGGTCTATGAAGGTCTATAATGGTCTATAACGGTCTGTAATGGTCTATAAAGGTCTATAATAGTCTATGAAGGTCTATAATGGTCTATAAAGGTCTATAATGGTCTATTATGGTCTATAATGGTCTATTATGGTCTATGAAGGTCTATAATGGTCTATAAAGGTCTATAAAGGTCTATAATGGTATATGAAGGTCTATAATGGTCTATGAAGGTCTATTATGGTCTATGAAGGTCTATAATGGTCTATAAAGGTCTATAATGGTCTATTATGGTCTATGAAGGTCTATAATGGTCTATGAAGGTCTATAATGGTCTATGAAGGTCTATGAAGGTCTATGAAGGTCTATAATGGTCTATAATGGTCTATTATGGTCTATGAAGGTCTATAATGGTCTATGAAGGTCTATAATGGTCTATAAAGGTCTATTATGGTCTATGAAGGTCTACAATGGTCTATAAAGGTCTATAATGGTCTATAAAGGTCTATAATGGTCTATGAAGGTCTATAATGGTCTATAAAGGTCTATAATGGTCTATAAAGGTCTATTATGGTCTATGAAGGTCTATAATGGTCTATGAAGACTGTTGTGTGATAGATGTTGCCTGAACCTGATAGCTGGACTGGAAACTTAAAGTGAGTAGCTACAAGTTCATACCAATATTAATTTACAAAGCATGAAAAACAATACAGATTGGCCTATATATGGATATAAGCCTCAATGCATCTAGTACTGGTTTATTTAATCACCAACACATAGCAAATACATAAACCACAAGTTGTCGTGCATCTAGATTAAGATCTGGTGCATTCAAATCACCAACAAATATTTAAAAAAATGTAAAATAAAAATCACAAGTTTTAATGCAACAAGAGCAACAAAATGCCCATCTAAAGTCATCAAATATATATTATATTGACATAATATGGTCCCATAACTTATAGGTTATAAAAATAAATAGGTTTTGACTATTGTATGTTAATGTAAAGAATGAACACAACACACCATGAGCACCTGACACACAGGCTCTCTCTCTTCTCTTTCAGTGTCTGAGCTCTCTTCCTCCTCTTCAGGCTGTTTCTTCTGTCTCATCACCTCTAGCTCTTTGTCATACATTTCTATATTTCTTTCTTCCACCACTCCATCTTCTCCTCTCCTGCCTTCCACAACTTCATTTGTACGCTTACCTTTTTCTGTCTTATCTGCACCTTCCACTCCCACATTATCTGACTCTGATTTTCCTTTTCTTCTTGGTTTAATCATTTTCATAGTATCCCAAAAGACGTAATAAGTACAAAGTTTTGTCGGCACCCATAGCCTCGTGGGCAGTGCGCTGACATATAGTGCTGTTGCGCTTCAGGCGACCCGAGTTCGAGTCCCGGCTCGTGGACCTTTCCCGATCCCGTCCCCCCCTCTCTCTCTCCCACTTCGCTTCCTGTCTACCTACTGTCCTATCATAATAAATCTAAAAAAAAAAAAAAAAAATAAGTACAAAGTTTAGACTTTCTAGCTTTGTGAATGTACACTACACTCAATAGTTTCATCTCCTTGATGAATAGAAATGAAAACATTACGCCGTTTCACACACACTCCGTCTGCGATGCAGGAGCCGTGCGCTGTTGTGCTTTCACATGTGCTGCGTTTGCAGCTGATCCACAGCTGTATACCACAAACACAGCATTTATTCAGGATTTTATTTCAAATCCAAACGTTGTTACTGAACATGGCTTGTCAGCATTGCAATACACTCACGTTTAAACGCACTACATTAAAATGTTTTATTCAATTCATTAGCCTACTTTATATTTATATAGTCTAGTACTTTAGTTGCTCACACAAGTGGCAAAATGTTTAAACATAGGCCTATGTTAAAATCAAAAACATTTTACATTAAAACTTCTTTTCTTTCATTTTTAAATATTTTTACAAGAAATCCTGCAGGCCATAAACTTTGTTTTTCGAGTGCTCTCATTATGTCTCCTTGTTTACCTTAAGGTGTCGTTTTCCTTGCTTTACCCGAGAGAAAAAAGCCATGTGTTGACTTTGAAGCAGAGTATATTTTAAATGATATGCATCTGTGGTAAAAGACTAGATTTTCGCAGCAGTACATGTTTTTTTTTTATGTGCTGTCACTTTAATTCAGCAGTGCAGCAGAAAACACAGACTCTGTGGAAACGATCGGCGCTCTGCTGCAGACACACACCGCTCACTGACGGACAGCATCCGCCGTTAACATGGGGACGGAAGAAATACACACCGCATACACACTGCAAACGGAGTGTGTGTGAAACGGCGTATGATCTATTCGTCATCACGCTGGTTGCGTTGCGGATCACTGAGCAGTTCATTAGAGTCGTTTGTTTGACTAAACACAATAACAGAAAGACGTGTTTTCTTGCTATCATCTCATCACATTGAAGCGCCGCTGATGGAAATCGGTAGAGGAAACTATTTATATTTTATACATTGGGAATTTGGGATCCACTGCTGGGGTGGTAGATCCGCCTCAGCTCAGACCTGCACTCATCATGAGTGACTCATTTCAAAGCCAGAGCAAAAATTAAAAATTTCACATGTTTAAGAGCGTTAAACGTTCACTGGGAACAGAATGTCTGCTCAATCTTTAGGGGTCAGAGGTCAGATGCAGTGCCCTTTAGGGGTCAGAGGTCAGATGCAGTGCCCTGTAGGGGTCAGAGGTCAGATGCAGTGCCCTGTAGGGGTCAGAGGTCAGATGCAGTGCCCTTTAGGGGTCAGAGGTCAGATGCAGTGCCCTGTAGGGGTCAGAGGGAGTGCCCTGTAGGGGTCAGAGGTCAGATGCAGTGCCCTTTAAGGGTCAGAGGTCAGATGCAGTGCCCTGTAGGGGTCAGATGCAGTGCCCTTTAGGGGTCAGAGGTCAGATGCAGTGCCCTTTAGGGGTCAGAGGTCAGATGGAGTGCCCTGTAGGGGTCAGAGGTCAGATGCAGTGCCCTGTAGGGGTCAGAGGTCAGATGCAGTGCCCTTTAAGGGTCAGAGGTCAGATGCAGTGCCCTTTAGGGGT
>NC_137119.1:45426339-45433839 GCF_949357685.1 Gobio gobio | reverse complement strand
ATCCCTTTATAAATCACAGCCAGCAGGAGATTGTGCGTACGTGCATCTCCACCCTGAGCCTCGTTTTACTATGCATGACCTCATCTGCATATCATTTGCATGCATTCCCATCCACGTGACACCATGTTGAACTCTGTCAAAGACAAGACATTAAAAATATCACATACAGACTATAAATGCCATTTGTGCCTTACACAGTACATCGCTAACAATCATCCAATATCCTTTATGTTTTAGAATAAATTTATCAAAATATCCATAAAAACTAAATGGTATAAAATACTTCTCAGATATTTTTTTTAAGTTTATTCATTCATTTCCACGGGCCAAATGTTATTTTAATTTGAAATATTTTGTTAATTTTAAACCCTTCAACTCAAATTCCTGCACTTTTGCTGATAATGTGAACATATAGGATGTTTAGGCTATTTTAATTTTAACAGATATGCCTACTTATTTATTGCCGTGTAAATACAATCGTCTGACTCAGAGTGTCAATGACAAAGTATTTAAAAAAAAGAAACATGCAAATCTTAATTTTTTCTTCAAGTTGTGTTCCTCAAATACAGTGGTATTTTTCATAAGTGTGTGCAGAAGTCTTTACTCTCCGTGTCTGAGCAGCTGTGCTTGTACAGTAAGATTATCATTGGACATATTCAAACCGGATAATGGACCGTTCCACCAGCCAATCCTGCAGTGTGTGTGATATCGAGTGTGTGCGTCACTGATCATCGTTCTCACTAAAACATTACATGAGATCTGCAGTTTAGTTTAAAGAGGAATTATTGGAATTAGCCTATATTTAATCCTTGCTGTCATTAAAACAGCGAGACAGAGGAGGGTCAGCGAGACAGAGGACGGTCAGCGAGACAGAGGGTCAGCGAGACAGAGGGTCAGCGAGACAGAGGAGGGTCAGCGAGACAGAGGAGAGTCAGCGAGACAGAGGACGGTCAGCGAGACAGTCAGCGAGACAGAGGGCGGTCAGCGAGAAAGAGGACGGTCAGCGAGACAGAGGACAGTCAGCGAGACAGAGGACGGTCAGCGAGACAGAGGAGGGTCAGTCAGACAGAGGAGGGTCAGCGAGACAGAGGAGGGTCAGCGAGACAGGACAGTCAGTGAGACAGAGGACGGTCAGCGAGACAGAGGACGGTCAGCGAGACAGAGGACGGTCAGCGAGACAGAGGACGGTCAGCGAGACAGAGGACGGTCAGCGAGACAGAGGACAGTCAGCGAGACAGTCAGCGAGACAGAGGACAGTCAGCGAGACAGAGGACGGTCAGCGAGACAGAGGACGGTCAGCGAGACAGTCAGCGAGACAGAGGACGGTCAGCGAGACAGAGGACGGTCAGCGAGACAGAGGACGGTCAGCGAGACAGAGGACGGTCAGCGAGACAGAGGACGGTCAGCGAGACAGAGGGTGAGGTGGACCTGTGGGTATACCTGGCTGCGGCCGGACGGTGGTGATGGCGTCCAGATAGCTCTTGACCTCTCTGTGCCGCAGCTGCAGTGCCACCTCGAAGGCCGTCTTGCCCAGGACGTTGATCTGGTCGGGGTCAGCTCCTCGCTCCAGCAGCTGCTGTGTGACGGTCAGCGCCCCCCCGCCGGCCGCCAGCATCAGGGCAGTCCAGCCCGTGCTCTTCTGGCAGAAGCTGAGGTCCGCGCCCCAGTCCAGCAGCAGCCGGACCGCGGCCTCGTGCCCGTGCTGAGCGGCCGCCAGCAGAGCCGTGATCTCCAGGAAGGTGCGGTCCCCGACCCCAATGCCCTCCGCCAGCGACAGGTGGTCCAGGTCGTCCACGAAGGCCCCGTTCTCCAGCAGGAGCTTGGCCAGGTGGGCGTGCCCGCCCCGCGCTGCCATGGTGAGGACGCTGGCGCCCAGGCGGTTCCGGCCGTTGATCTCAGCGCCGTTCTCCAGCAGGAGATGAGCCACGGTCAGGTGACCGAACCTGCAGAGGGACGAGCGGTCAGAGGAACCTGTGTGTGTGCTCTCATCAGAAAGACCCGTTTCATGAGCTGTAGACCTGGAGGGCCAATGCGCTGCAGAGTTTAGCTCCAACCCTGATCAAACACACCCACCTGTGATTTTCCTATGAACCTGAAGACATTAGCATGTTCAGGTGCAGTGTTGGGGAACGCATTACATGTAACTCGAGTTACGTAATAATATTAACTTTTTCCATGTAACTAGTTAAGTAAAGCATTACTTGTCAAGTTACTTTTTCATATTAATTTGACTGATGATGGGTATGTGTTGTAAACAAATAAAGGTGTGCCAAAATGACTCCTCCAGAGGGTGTCAATCCCCTGGACGAAGTAAAGTAGAATGGTGGAGGCCAAGGTTATATCCTCTCCTCGATTAGATGGGAAATAGGGAACAGGTGTATACACTCCTGCGCTCTCCTTAAAACACAGCGCCCCCAGCAGGCGAGCAAATGGAACGCAGGGTCGTAACACAGCTCTCAGCAGACAGGCGTTGTGTGTGTGTGTGTGTGTGTGTGTGTGTGTGTGAACATGATGGTTATTGTAGTTCTAGACTAAATGTGAGCATTTATTCATCTCACTTGCACAATAAAGATTCTGTCCTCCTCAAAATGAATAAAATCAGTCAAATGCTAAATCAGAGAACTATGCAAACCTCCAATAATTAAATGTTAAATAAAACAACTATTTTTATGCATAATCTACCTTTATCTTTAATTGACCAATGTCTTGCTGCTGACCTTTGATGATGAAAATTACTAGATTTTTAGTTTTTATTGGTAAAACTTTTTTCTCCTGCGTCCTCTTCTCCATTCTCCAGAGCTGCGCCCTCTAGTGTTCATGAGGGAATCTGCATCTCTACCTCAGCCTGGGGCGCATTATTTACATTCTGGTATGAAGAGGTCTTTACTGTTGCACAAAAATATAACTCTTTTGTTATAAAGAAAAACAAGCCCAGCCCAGGTGAGAAAAAGTAACGCAAAAGTAACGTAACGCATTACTTTTCTTAAAAAGTAACTAAGTAACTCAATTAGTTACTTTTTAAGGGAGTAACGCAATATTGTAAAGTAGGGCTGAACGACACATCGCATTTTCATCGTCATCGCGATATGAAGTCGCGCGATGAACACATCGGAACAGACAGCCTGACACGATGAATAAGGGAAAACAGTTTATTACATGCGCCAATCTGAGTAACGTATTCTGCACGTCCACTAAGCAGGAGCACCGGCGGTGGGCGGCCAAAACACTGTTTTTTTGGTATGTGAAGCTGTTTTACGTGAATATTATGACACGAGTGAAGCACAAAGCTTTATTTACAAAATAAATAATAGGTTCGCAATGAAATGTTACATCACAGCCATGGAAACATATGATTCAGGCCGAACGAGAGAGGAGCTTTGTGTGGTGAGACAAATTTAAGTTTGCTTGCGGTTTGCGATCTGGTCACACGATTTTCCACAAATTTAACAATAGGTTTACTCCATTTTATTCTACTGGACATGGAATCTCTTATTTATTTTCCCAAATCCTCATTTACGTCTCTCACAGGGGATTAAACGTTTGTTCCTTGTTTGATGTATTTAGGAGTAGCCTAGGCTATATTCACATCATTTACTGTGGTAAAGTAGAAAACGGAGTCGGACAGAGACATTTTACTTCAAACTTTACTTTATTTAACACAGTTTGTGCTGCTATTAGACTTGGTCAAGTTTATGTGTATAGCGCATTTCATACACGCTGGAGATTTTTATTCTCGCTTTCTCTCACAGCGCATAATCAAACAAAGCCGGTTCTCGACCCTGCGGAAGATATTTTCGTTCTTCACATTTTACTACGAGTAGCCGATCAGTTTAAGAACATCAGGAGAAGACATGAAGATATTAGAAAACATGAAGATATCAGAAAACATGAAGATATCAGAAAACATGAAGATATTAGAAAACATGAAGATATTAGAAAACATGAAGATATTAGAAAACATGAAGATATTAGAAAACATGAAGATATTAGAAAACATGAAGATATTAGAAAACATGAAGATATTAGAAAACATGAAGATATTAGAAAACATGAAGATATCAGAAAACATGAAGATATTAGAAAACGATGCTTCTTTCCTGCTCGTGTCTTCACTTTCAGCGCAAAGAGGCACGACGCACGTCTGTGGGGAAATATAAATGAATTTTTTCTTTAACTAATATTTAACTTATATTATTTATATTTTGATTATTTACAGATATTTATTTAAATGTTTTACAGGCTAGTATGTTGTTTCACTGACGGAAGTAGGCCTGCTAAAATAAACACGCATGTTTGAGCCTTATATTTTTTATTTTCAAAATGTAGGCTATTTAATTGAGGTAGCCTATATATGAATACACCTCAATCTCAATTAAATAGCCTACATTTTGAAAATAAAAAATATAAACGAATAATATATTTTATTTAACAAATTTATATATTTAGGCTAATATAGGCGTGCATGCGTGTGTAGCCGTCACCCCCCCACTGCACTGCCGTGTTATATTTCGTTCTCCTTCTCTCTCTTTAATATGAAATGCTGTTTGAATTTCCAAGATAGAAACGCTCTGTTGTTCTGCCTCCATCTCTACCTCCATCTCTACCTCCATCTCTACCTCCATCTCTACCTCCATCTCTGCCTCCATCTCTACCTCCAGCTCTACCTCCAGCTCTACCTCCAGCTCTACCTCCATCTCTACCTCCATCTCTACCTCCATCTCTACCTCCATCTCTACCTCCATCTCTGCCTCCAGCTCTACCTCCAGCTCTACCTCCAGCTCTACCTCCATCTCTACCTCCAGCTCTACCTCCAGCTCTACCTCCATCTCTACCTCCATCTCTACCTCCATCTCTGCCTCCATCTCTGCCTCCATCTCTGCCTCCATCTCTGCCTCCATCTCTGCCTCCATCTCTACCTCCATCTCTGCCTCCATCTCTACCTCCAGCTCTACCTCCATCTCTACCTCCATCTCTACCTCCATCTCTACCTCCATCTCTACCTCCATCTCTGCCTCCATCTCTGCCTCCATCTCTGCCTCCATCTCTGCCTCCATCTCTACCTCCATCTCTACCTCCAGCTCTACCTCCAGCTCTACCTCCATCTCTACCTCCAGCTCTACCTCCATCTCTACCTCCATCTCTACCTCCAGCTCTACCTCCAGCTCTACCTCCAGCTCTACCTCCATCTCTACCTCCAGCTCTACCTCCATCTCTACCTCCATCTCTACCTCCATCTCTACCTCCAGCTCTACCTCCAGCTCTACCTCCATCTCTACCTCCAGCTCTACCTCCATCTCTACCTCCATCTCTACCTCCAGCTCTACCTCCAGCTCTACCTCCAGCTCTACCTCCATCTCTACCTCCAGCTCTACCTCCATCTCTACCTCCATCTCTACCTCCAGCTCTACCTCCAGCTCTACCTCCAGCTCTACCTCCAGCTCTACCTCCATCTCTACCTCCATCTCTACCTCCAGCTCCCGCTGCTCCTCTTCAGACTGATCACGCAAACCGTGCATTCTTTCTTTTCATATTGGGGCGTTCTGAGAAATGCATTGAATTGCCTTAATTTATTTAGAGTGTAATTAAACTCATGAAAGTATCGTTAATGTTATCCATTGATTTCAACAATGTAACTGTATTCTAAATATCAACTATTTAAATTGTAACTGTAACAGAATAGTTACTCATAATATGTATTCTGAATACGTGATGCCGATACATGCATTCGTTACTTCCCAACACGGAACACGACCTATTAAAGCACTAAGACATGGGGACAGTTCACATTTTAATATTTATCGCAAGTCATATCGTCATCGCAATATTAAACAATGTTATCGCACATCACAGCTTTTCCTCATATCGTGCAGTCCTATTGTAAAGCATTACTTTTCAAAGTAACTTTCCTCAACACTGTTCAGGTGAGTTTGATTAGGGTTGGAGCTAAACTCTGCAGCGCATTGGCCCTCCAGGGTAATCATAGATAATCATAGATAATCATAGATATCCATAATAAAGGCCTGATGTCTAACGGCGGAGTCTCTAACGTCATCAGCGGCGGCCATCTTGTCTCAGGCAGGGCTCTGTGGCTCCTGATGTAAGGCGAGTGATCTGAACACAAATACTCTTATCACTGAAATCTGGACGGATTTACAAATGGTTTGGTTTCTTACAAACGTTATTAACGTGGCTATAATTATGGATGCTTGAACAAATTATGAATAATTTTTCATAAGTATGCAGTGTCATAACTACATCTCTGACGTTTATAACAAACCAAACAGTAGCCTTATAAAACTAGCCTTTATTATGGATATCTCTGATTGTAATGCTCTACTGGGTGGTTGCCCTGCTCGCTTAATAAATAAACTCCAGCTGGTCCAAACGCAGCAGCTCCAGTTCTTACTAGAACCAGGAAGTGTGACCATATTAGCCCAGTTCTGTCAACACTAAAATAGAGACTAGGCCATCAAAATATTTTTTTGAAGGCAGATTAGCGCCTCTTTTGGAATTATTTCAGAAATCCTGCAACCATGTGTGTGACCACTAGAGGTCTCTGGAGAGGCTTGAGGATTCACTAGCTCTCTTTTCAACACATTTAAGGATTTTTTTGTTGTTGATGGATTTGAATATATATTTAAAAAATCTCAAAGACTATTTTGATAAAGTTTTAGATTTTTTTTTGTTAAAAATACAGATTTTTTTTTCTGTGAATTTGTGTTTTGCAGATTTCCCATTAATTTCCTATGGTGGTCATTTTTGACTGAAGAGCACAAGTGGGAGTATTTCTTTACGACCCCTTAGCATGCTCGAATCATGACCTCAGCATTTTTTTTTGTGTTTACATCCCTAATGCTAGAAAAGTCACAGAGTTTCATATCATTCCGATGAAGCTGTGATTTTTAAAATTTCAAAAAAGAACATTTTCGGTCAGAAATGACCGAAGAGCACCAGAGGGTTAAACATCGCATACATTTTAAAATCTGGCTTATTACTTACAAAGCACTAAATGGGTCGATCCATCAACACAAGAAGAGCTCCATTACGGCTCAAAGCTGATTAAACGAGTTATAATGATCTGCTCATATGACGAAACTAATGGAGTTTACTTCAATTATGAATCTAATAATCCATCAGTCAGGATGATCTTCAGTTTAATAAGCTCTGAAACTACAGCTGGAGAGAGTAAACATGATCAAAATAATCATTATTCATGTTCTTCTGTATGACAGGGTTAAAGTTTAGAGGAAAACAACGAAAAAATAAATAATAAAGAAACTAAAAATAAAAGATGTTTTGAAGGGGATGTTATTAAAGCAAATAGACATTTCTCAAAACACCTTAATTTATGTTTTTCCACATTATCATCTAATAATAAACAAGGCTGTATTATCTCTAATGCATTAGATCAGAGCTGCAGTGAGTTATGATTATGATTATGAACCTGGCCGCCTGCATGAGCGGAGTCCAGCCGTAATGGTTCCGCCGGTCCACTGACGC
>NC_137119.1:45411339-45413839 GCF_949357685.1 Gobio gobio | reverse complement strand
TATCTATCTCCAGCGTTATCCCTCAGAACAGAACCTACATCAGCATGACATCCAGGATATGTCTACTGATCCCACGAGTGCGAGAGATTGTGCAATCATCATCATTTTCAAATAAAGTGTTGTCCAACGTTCATTAAAACAGATCCACTGAAGAAGGAGTAAATCTGACTGATACATCAGTGAGTGTTTGTGTGATGAAGAGTTCCACTAACGTTCTGGCAACGTTCTCTCAGCGTTATCAACAAACGTTCGTCCTGTAACATTAATAGAACATTCATTCATAGCTATCTGGTATTTAGACATTGTATATTAAACGTTTTAGTTACTACTGGTTTCAGAACGGAGAACATTCAAAGGTAACGTTCCTGAAACGTTAGAAGAATGGGACGTTCCTTTAACGTTCCCATAACCAAGAAAAAACGGGATGATTTTCAACATTCAGAATCACGTTTCATAACTCAATGGGACATTAGCCAGACGTTCTTGGAGCATTTGTCAGCTGTGTGTTTGTGTGAATGGAGCCTCCCTGAAAGAGTCTGTTTCCTATTGTTGATCTTCAGCAGCTTTACTGAAACGTGTTCTAATCTTCTTGACAAATCCTTCACAGCGCCAGTCCTGATGGAAGACGAAATCAGAGACTGAAGCTGCTCTCTGATTAAACACATTTAAAGGATTAGTTCACTTTTAAATTAACTTTTGCTGATCATTTACTCACCCCCATGTCATCCAAGATGTCCATGTCTTTCTTTCTAAAGTTGAAAAGAAATGAAGTTTTTTGATTAAAACATTCCAGGATGTTTCTCCATATAATGGACTTCAATGGGCTCCAAACGGTTCAAGGTCCAAATGTCAGTTTCAGTGCAGCTTCAAACGACACCAGATGATGAATAAGGGTCTGATCTAGACAAACCATCAGTTTCTGAGAGAAACCCAGCAGTATTTATGCTATTATTTTACCTCTTATCAGACGAACGTGATCATCTCTGAGCTCCGCCATAACTTCCGTGAGGTCAAAATACGTGCATGGTCATAGATATATCGATCGTAGATGCCTCATTCTACTGATCCGTGCAAGCGCTAATGAGGCATCTACGTATACATCTATGACCAGGCTCGTATTTTGACCTCACTAAGCGGAAGTTATGGCTGAGCTCAGAGATGATCACGTTCTTCTGATAAGAGGTAAAATAATAGCATAAATACTGAACTAATCCTTTAAGACTGACCTCTGATGACGAAGATGATGAAGATGATGAGGATGATGAAGATGATGAGGATGATGAGGATGATGAAGATGATGAGGATGAGGAAGATGAGGATGAAGATGAGGATGATGAAGATGATGAGGATGAGGATGAGGATGAGGATGAGGATGAAGATGAGGATGAAGATGATGATGAGGATGATGAGAATGATGAGGATGACGAGGATGAGGATGAGGATGATGATGAGGATGATGAGGATGACGAGGGTGAGGATGATGAGAATGATGAAGATGATGAGGATGATGAGGATGGTGAAGATGATGAGGATGATGAGGATGATGAGGATGATGAGGATGGTGAAGATGATGAGGATGATGAGGATGAGGATGACGAGGATGAGGATGAGGATGATGAAGATGATGAGGATGATGAGGATGACGAGGATGAGGATGATGAAGATGATGAAGATGATGAGGATGATGAGGATGATGAGGATGATGAAGATGAGGAAGATGATGAGGATGATGAGGATGATGAGGATGATGAAGATGATGAGGATGGTGAAGATGATGAGGATGATGAGGATGAGGATGAGGATGATGATGAGGATGATGAAGATGATGAGGATGATGAGGATGGTGAAGATGATGAGGATGATGAGGATGAGGATGAGGATGAGGATGAGGATGAGGATGATGAGGATGATGAAGATGATGAAGATGATGAGGATGATGAGGATGATGAAGATGACGAGGATGATGAGGATGATGATGAAGATGATGAGGATGATGAGGATGAAGATGAGGATGATGAGGATGATGAGGATGAGGATGATGAGGATGATGAGGATGAGGATGATGAGGATGGTGAAGATGATGAGGATGAGGATGATGAGGATGAGGATGATGAGGATGATGAAGATGATGATGAGGATGATGAGGATGATGATGATGAGGATGACGAGGATGAGGATGAGGATGATGAAGATGATGAGGATGAGGATGATGAAGATGATGAAGATGATGAGGATGATGAGGATGAGGATGATGAAGATGACGAGGATGATGAGGATGAGGATGATGAAGATGATGAGGATGATGAGGATGAGGATGATGAGGATGATGAAGATGACGAGGATGATGAGGATGATGATGAAGATGATGAGGATGATGAGGATGATGAAGATGATGAGGATGATGAGGATGAGGAGGAGGATGAAGATGATGAGGATGATGAAGATGATGAGGATGAGGAAGATGAGGATGAAGATGAGGATGAGGATGAAGATGAGGATG
>NC_137119.1:45398839-45403839 GCF_949357685.1 Gobio gobio | reverse complement strand
TGATAGTCTCTCTGTTTTATCCCGAGGTTTACTGCAGTCAGCCGGATCCGGGCCGTATCCAGATCAGATGGTGGACCTGCGCCCAGAGAAGACCAACACAGGACCCCGAAGTGTCTGGGAGACCGTGATTAGACTCCCCCTGAAACTGCCTCATCGACACGGCATCTCAATAAACCCGTCTCCTGCGTGTTGCCTCCGATCATTCGAATATTGCACTTTAATAATTATTTAATCAACATCATCCTCAATAAACCCGTCTCCAGCATGTTGCCCCCGGTCCCTCGAATATTCTGATCTATTATGACCTCCGAGCTGTAAAACTGCCAGAATAATAATAATAATACGCTGTTTGTTAATTGGCCAGAGGAGAACTGCCCCCCCGACTGAGCCTGGTTTCTCCAAGGTTTATTTTCCTCCATTCTGCTCCTGATGGGGTTTTGGTTTCCTTGCCACTGTTGCCTCTGGCTTGGCGTGCTCAGTTGGGGACACTACATTTTTCAACTAAACATCGAAATACATCTAAATAATAAACTAAATTAACCATTTAAACTAAATTACTGATCAAATTATTGATCTAAAGCCCACACTGTCACTGTATGATACTTGAATTTTTTCCAGAATGGCTCTACAGCTGATTAAAATTATGCTGCATTATTTTCCTGTTTAACACTGTAAAGCTGCTTTGAAACAATCTACATTGTTAAAAGCACTATATAAATAAAGTTGACTTGACTTGACTTCCTCTCTGCTCATCTTCATCTCTTCATCTCTTCTTCTCTTCCTCTCTGCTCATCTTCATCTCTTCATCTCTTCTTCTCTTCCTCTCTGCTCATCTTCATCTCTTCATCTCTTCTTCTCTTCCTCTCTGCTCATCTTCATCTCTTCATCTCTTCATCTCTTCTTCTCTTCCTCTCTGCTCATCTTCATCTCTTCATCTCTTCTTCTCTTCCTCTCTGCTCATCTTCATCTCTTCATCTCTTCTTCTCTTCCTCTCTGCTCATCTTCATCTCTTCATCTCTTCTTCTCTTCCTCTCTGCTCATCTTCATCTCTTCATCTCTTCATCTCTTCTTCTCTTCCTCTCTGCTCATCTTCATCTCTTCATCTCTTCTTCTCTTCCTCTCTGCTCATCTTCATCTCTTCATCTCTTCATCTCTTCTTCTCTTCCTCTCTGCTCATCTTCATCTCTTCATCTCTTCTTCTCTTCCTCTCTGCTCATCTTCATCTCTTCATCTCTTCTTCTCTTCCTCTCTGCTCATCTTCATCTCTTCATCTCTTCATCTCTTCTTCTCTTCCTCTCTGCTCATCTTCATCTCTTCATCTCTTCTTCTCTTCCTCTCTGCTCATCTTCATCTCTTCATCTCTTCTTCTCTTCCTCTCTGCTCATCTTCATCTCTTCATCTCTTCTTCTCTTCCTCTCTGCTCATCTTCATCTCTTCATCTCTTCTTCTCTTCCTCTCTGCTCATCTTCATCTCTTCATCTCTTCTTCTCTTCCTCTCTGCTCATCTTCATCTCTTCATCTCTTCTTCTCTTCCTCTCTGCTCATCTTCATCTCTTCATCTCTTCTTCTCTTCCTCTCTGCTCATCTTCATCTCTTCATCTCTTCTTCTCTTCCTCTCTGCTCATCTTCATCTCTTCATCTCTTCATCTCTTCCTCTCTGCTCATCTTCATCTCTTCATCTCTTCATCTCTTCTTCTCTTCCTCTCTGCTCATCTTCATCTCTTCATCTCTTCTTCTCTTCCTCTCTGCTCATCTTCATCTCTTCATCTCTTCATCTCTTCATCTCTTCATCTCTTCTTCTCTGCTCATCTTCATCTCTTCATCTCTTCTTCTCTTCCTCTCTGCTCATCTTCATCTCTTCATCTCTTCTTCTCTTCCTCTCTGCTCATCTTCATCTCTTCATCTCTTCATCTCTTCTTCTCTTCCTCTCTGCTCATCTTCATCTCTTCATCTCTTCATCTCTTCATCTCTTCTTCTCTTCATCTCTTCATCTCTTCATCTCTTCCTCTCTGCTCATCTTCATCTCTTCATCTCTTCTTCTCTTCCTCTCTGCTCATCTTCATCTCTTCATCTCTTCTTCTCTTCCTCTCTGCTCATCTTCATCTCTTCATCTCTTCATCTCTTCTTCTCTTCCTCTCTGCTCATCTTCATCTCTTCATCTCTTCATCTCTTCTTCTCTTCTTCTCTTCTTCTCTTCCTCTCTGCTCATCTTCATCTCTTCATCTCTTCATCTCTTCTCATCTTCATCTCTTCATCTCTTCATCTCTTCATCTCTTCATCTCTTCATCTCTTCTTCTCTTCATCTCTTCATCTCTTCATCTCTTCATCTCTGCTCATCTTCATCTCTTCATCTCTTCATCTCTTCATCTCTTCTTCTCTTCATCTCTTTATCTCTTCTTCTCTTCCTCTCTGCTCATCTTCATCTCTTCATCTCTTCATCTCTTCTTCTCTTCATCTCTTCATCTCTTCATCTCTTCATCTCTTCTTCTCTTCATCTCTTCATCTCTTCTTCTCTTCCTCTCTGCTCATCTTCATCTCTTCATCTCTTCATCTCTTCTTCTCTTCATCTCTTCATCTCTTCTTCTCTTCTTCTCTTCCTCTCTGCTCATCTTCATCTCTTCATCTCTTCATCTCTTCATCTCTTCATCTCTTCTTCTCTTCATCTCTTCTTCTCTTCCTCTCTGCTCCTGCTCCTCTAATGTCCAAACTCAGTCCTTCAGGCTCTTTTGTGTTTCTTCGCCTCTTCGTGACGGGCCGCTTCCTGTATTCCTCAGCTGTAAGTCGCTTTGGATAAAAGCGTCCGCTAAATGAATGTAGTGTAAAGTGTGAGCGCTGTGACTCTCTATGGTCTATTAATAAAGCTCATGAAAACATCAGATTGGCCTTTCAGTGTGAATCCATTCAGAATCGACCGACAGAAACTCAAAGACGAACATCTGAGCGCTCAGTAAACCCTGACAGACTGAGATCACTAGTGTTACATCCAGCCGTTCAGCACAGTCTCTTTCAGCGTGTGTGTGTGTCTGTGTGTGTGTGTGTGTGTGTGTGTGTGTGTGTGATGGGTAGGTTTAGGGGCAGTGTGTGTGTGTGTGTGTGTGATGGGTAGGTTTAGGGGCAGGGGCAGTGTGTGTGTGTGTGTGTGTGTGATGGGTAGGTTTAGGGGCAGGGGCAGTGTGTGTGTGTGTGTGTCTGTGTGTGTGATGGGTAGGTTTAGGGGCAGTGTGTGTGTGTGTGTGTGTGTGTGTGTGTGTGTGTGTGTGTGTGTGTGTGTGTGTGTGATGGGTAGGTTTAGGGGCAGGGGCAGTGTGTGTGTGTGTGTGTGTGTGTGATGGGTAGGTTTAGGGGCAGGGGCAGTGTGTGTGTGTGTGTGTCTGTGTGTGTGTGTGTGATGGGTAGGTTTAGGGGCAGTGTGTGTGTGTGTGTGTCTGTGTGTGTGATGGGTAGGTTTAGGGGCAGGGGCAGTGTGTGTGTGTGTGTGTCTGTGTGTGTGATGGGTAGGTTTAGGGGCAGTGTGTGTGTGTGTGTGTGTGTGTGTGTGTGTGTGTGTGTGTGTGTGTGTGTGTGTGATGGGTAGGTTTAGGGGCAGGGGCAGTGTGTGTGTGTGTGTGTGTGTGTGATGGGTAGGTTTAGGGGCAGGGGCAGTGTGTGTGTGTGTGTGTCTGTGTGTGTGTGTGTGATGGGTAGGTTTAGGGGCAGTGTGTGTGTGTGTGTGTGTGTGTGTGTGTGTGTGTGTGTGATGGGTAGGTTTAGGGGCAGTGTGTGTGTGTGTGTGTGTGTGTGTACATGTTTTTCTAGCCTGGTGGGGACTTCAACCTGACTGTAGACAGACTCATGGGGACTCGTGTCCTAAATTGAGGTCCCCACGGGCACAAAAGCTTATAAATCATTCAGAATGAGTTTTTATGAAAATGTAAAAATGGGGCTAGGTTTAGGGGCAGGGGCAGTGTGTGTGTGTGTGTGTGTGTGTGATGGGTAGGTTTAGGGGCAGTGTAAGGGGATAGAAAATACGGTTTGTACGGTATAAAAACCATTACGCCTATGGAATGTCCTCACATTTCACAAAAACAAACAAGTGTGAGTGTGTGTGTGTATGTGTGTGTGTGTGTGAGAGTGAGTGATTGTAAATGACAGTCATTATCATCAGTGATATTCTGCCAGAGTCAGTGTGTGTGTGTGTGTGTGTGTGTGTGTGTGTGTGTGTGTGTGTGTGTGTGTGTGTGTGTGTGTGTGAACGCTTTCCTTCTGCAGGAGCTCAGATCATCAAGACTGATGTTCCTCTTTCACACACTCTAACTCACTTATAATTCAGTGTTATGAGCTTTCAGCCCACACACACACTTACTCACACTTACTCACACACACTCACACACACACACACACACACACACACACACACACACACACACACACACACACACACACACACACACACACACACACACACACACACACACACACACACTCACACACACACACACACACACACACACTCACACACTTACTCTCACACACACACACACACACACACACATGTTTGTTTTTGTGAAATGTGAGGACATTCCATAGGCGTAATGGTTTTTATACCGTACAAACCGTATTTTCTATCCCCTTACACTGCCCCTAAACCTGCCCATCACACACACACACACACACACACACACACACACACACACACACACACACACACACACACACACACACACACACACACACACACACACACACACACACACACACACACACACACACTGCCCCTGCCCCTAAACCTAGCCCTCACAGGAGACTGTGCAGTTCACTTTCTGTGAAAAAAAACTTGTTCTGTGTGATTTATAAGCATTTTGAAAAGTGAGGACATGGGGAACGTCCTCATATTTCACCCTCTTTTTGTAATACCCATGTCATTATACACATTTGTGTCCTGATATTTCACGAAAACATGCCCACACACACACACACTCACACACACACTCTCACACACACTCTCACACACACACACTCTC
>NC_137119.1:45371339-45396339 GCF_949357685.1 Gobio gobio | reverse complement strand
ACTCTAACACACACACACACACACACACACTGGAGTGAAGCCGCCTCACTGCGCTCATGCTTATATCCTCACACACTCTAACACACACACACACACACACACACACTGGAGTGAAGCTGCTTCACTGCGCTCATGCTTATATCCTCACACACTCTAACACACACACACACACACACTGGAGTGAAGCCGCTTAACTGCGCTCATGCTTATATCCTCACACACTCTAACACACACACACACACACACACACACTGGAGTGAAGCCGCTTAACTGCGCTCATGCTTATATCCTCACACACTCTAACACACACACACACACACACACACACACACACACACACTGGAGTGAAGCCGCTTCACTGCGCTCATGCTTATATCCTCACACACTCTAACACACACACACACACACACATACTGGAGTGAAGCCGCTTCACTGCGCTCATGCTTATATCCTCACACACTCTAACACACACACACACACACACACACACACACACACACACACACTGGAGTGAAGCCGCTTCACTGCGCTCATGCTTATATCCTCACACACTCTAACACACACACACACACACACACTGGAGTGAAGCCGCTTCACTGCACTCATGCTTATATCCTCACACACTCTAACACACACACACACACACACACACACACACTGCAGTGAAGCCGCTTCACTGCGCTCATGCTTATATCCTCACACACTCTAACACACACACACACACACACACACACACTGGAGTGAAGCCGCCTCACTGCGCTCATGCTTATATCCTCACACACTCTAACACACACACACACTGGAGTGAAGCCGCCTCACTGCGCTCATGCTTATATCCTCACACACTCTAACACACACACACACACACACACACACACACTGGAGTGAAGCCGCCTCACTGCGCTCATGCTTATATCCTCACACACTCTAACACACACACACACTGGAGTGAAGCCGCCTCACTGCGCTCATGCTTATATCCTCACACACTCTAACACACACACACACTGGAGTGAAGCCGCCTCACTGCGCTCATGCTTATATCCGGGTTGTGAGCACGTTGTTGATGTTAGAGCTCCGTAGAATTGATTCATAATCCTTGATTTTCTCCTTATCACTCGCTTACAAACGATTATTTTCTATTATTTACAGCGTGTGAATATATCTCCGATACGATTCTCTATAAAAAACAATCGGATTGCTTTGATATCACTACTTATATCCGAACTTCCGCTACTAACCGTAGCCCGCTAGCATTGCACGCGTGGAACTTATTTACATGGTAGCCCGCTAGCATTGCACGCGTGGTAACTTATTTACACCGGTCACCACTGAAACCGACAATTCGTCATCGCAGCACATCTGCTACAATGACGAATAACTCGGATGTGTGTCTAATGTTACCTTTGAGTGCAGGCGAGGACACGTTCGAGCTGCATTCGGTGCAGTTGGAGTTGGAGTCGTTGGAGAAGCAGATTAGCGATCTACTAGAGAGACGAGCCGTGCTGAGAGAGCGACGATCAGCGCTTGAAACATCACGCGCCGATGCGGTTAGTAACCTCTTGACTCCGACCTCGTCTACTCCGTGTGTTTCTCTGCACAGGACCAAAGCACCCAGGACGCGATCATCATCCCTGGTTTCGTTCACTCCGGCACCGACACAGCACCATGGACCCTGGGTGCTTCCACAGCGGAAGACGCGAGCCAGGACCAGAGCGAGGACCTCTCCGCCCCTCCCGGTCTTCGAGATCTCCACCCGGAACCGCTTCTCCCCTCTTCGCGAGACGGAACGCGACGCTGTGGTCATCGGTACTTCCATCGTCCGACATGTCCACGCTACCTCAGGTAAAGGCAAGGTTATCACTCACTGCTTTCCTGGTGCTCGAGTTCTCGATGTCGCTGCGCAGGTTCCCGAGATCCTGAACGGTGACGAGCGCATCGGAGCTGTCGTGCTGCACGCGGGAACGAACGACACCAGGCTGCGGCAGACGGAGGTTCTGAAGAGGGACTACAGGAGCCTGATCGAGACGGTGCGCAGAACATCGCCTGAAGCAACGATCATCGTGTCTGGACCGCTTCCCACGTACCGACTAGGACATGAAAAGTTCAGTAGATTATTTGCTCTAAATGAATGGTTAATGTCATGGTGTAATGAACAGAAGCTGCTCTTTGTAAATAATTGGAATCTGTTTTGGGAGCGACCTAGGCTCTTCCGTCCTGATGGCCTTCACCCCAGCAGAATCGGAGCGGCTCTTCTGTCGGACAACATCTCCAGAGCGCTGCACACCACCATATGACTAGTAAGTCAAAGTCCAAATAACAGTCTTTGCTGTCCTAACTTAACTGACATAAGTACCAATGTAGAACATTATATAGAAACTGTGTCTGAACATAACTGTGTAGAACATTATATAGAAACTGTGTCTATTCCTCGTTTAGTGAGGTCAAACATTAAATCTACTGTAGGATCTAGGAAAAATCTAATTGTGATTAAACCAGAAAATCTCAATATTAGTGAACAAAAACAATTTCTAAAACTAGGTCTTCTAAACATTAGATCGCTCACACCTAAGGCGGTTATTGTAAATGAAATGGTCACAGATAATAGTTTCGATGTACTTTGCCTTACTGAAACCTGGCTTAAGCCAAATGATTATTTCGGTCTTAATGAGTCTACTCCACCAGGATACTGTTATAGGCATGAGCCCCGTCTGATTGGTCGTGGCGGGGGTGTTGCAACAATCTATAGAGATATTCTTAATGTTACTCAGAAAACAGGTCACAGGTTTAATTCGTTTGAAGTATTAGTGCTAAATGTTACGCTCTTAAATGTAAGAAAGAAATCCGTATTATCTCTAGCCTTGGCTACTGTATATAGACCTCCAGGGCCCTATGCTGATTTCTTAAAAGAGTTTGCAGACTTTCTCTCAGATCTATTGGTCAACGTCGATAAAGCATTAATTGTTGGAGATTTTAACATACACCAGGGACGTCACTAGGATTGGAATACAGGGGGGGCTTAGCCCCCAGGGTATTTGTAATTTGCGTTTGCAAAATCTTTGCACTCACATCTAGAGCTACACTGACGTCAACAACCAGTCAAGAAACCAAGATTTTAAGAAGTAAAACGTGACAGACATATCCTCTTCTTCCATTTCTACTCTGTTAAAGAAAAGTTACTGTAATGTTAGCTTTTAGACACATCAAAGCTGATTGGGGAATTTACTTAGGTCAGATTTTGCTCCTGATGAGTTACTATAAGCAATGACTTATATTGTCTGTCTGCTCATGTAGGCAAGGCAAGGCAAGGCAAGTTTATTTGTATAGCACATTTCATACACAGTGGCAATTCAAAGTGCTTTACACAGAAATGAAATAAAAATATTACAGTTATAATAGGAATTTAAAGAAATAAAAAATAAAGAAAATATTGAAAGATAAAAATAAAGAGTATAATTAAAAATAAAAATAAAAACAGGGTTAAATTTAAGCATATAAATTAAAATGCAAGCAGTTCGGACAAAGCACGTACAGTGACAGTGCTCATTCAGTAAATGCACAACTAAACAGATGTGTTTTGAGTCTGGATTTGAAAGTGGCTACTGTTGGAGCACATCTGATCTGTTCAGGAAGCTGGTTCCAGCTACGGCTGGCATAATAGCTAAAAGCAGACTCTCCTTGCTTTGAGTGAACCCTTGGTATTTCTAGTTGACTTGATCCTGATGATCTGAGGGATCTGTTGGGTTTGTATTTAATCAGCATATCTGCAATGTATTGAGGTCCTAGGTCATTGAGTGATTTATATACAAGTAATAGCACTTTAAAATCGATCCTAAATGTAACTGGAAGCCAGTGTAAAGATCTGAGGACTGGTGTGATATGGTCATATTTTCTGGTTCGGCTCAGGATCCTGGCAGCAGCGTTCTGTATGAGCTGCAGCTGTCTAATGGTCTTTTTGGGAAGGCCGGTGAGAAGACCATTACAATAGTCCACTCTACTGGTAATAAAAGCATGAACGAGTTTCTCTAAGTCTTGCCTGGAAACAAAGCATCTAATTCTTGATATATTTTTGAGATGATAGTAAGCGGATTTAGTTATTGCTTTGACATGACTATTGAAACTCAGGTCTGACTCCAAAATCACACCAAGATTCCTGACTTGATTTTTTGATTTCAGGCCTTTAGCCTCAAGATATGCATTCACCTTCAGAATTTCATCTTTGTTTCCAAATGTAGTAATTTCAGTTTTGTCTTTGTTTAACTGAAGAAAGTTTTGGCACATCCAACTGTTAACTTCATCAATGCATTTACATAGAGAGTCAATGGGGCTGTAGTCATTAGGTGATAGGGCTAAGTAGATCTGGGTGTCGTCAGCATAGCTGTGGTAAGCCATTTTGTTATTTTTCATTATTTGGCTGAGTGGCAGCATGTACAGGTTGAATAGGAGTGGAGCAAGAATTGACCCTTGTGGGACTCCGTATGTCATGGATGTCCACTCAGACTTATGGTCACCTATACTCACATAATAACCTCTCCCTTCTAAGTATGACCTGAACCATTTGAGGACCATTCCAGAAAGCCCAACCCAATTTTCTAGCCTGTCAAGAAGTATTTTGTGGTCAACAGTGTCGAATGCAGCACTGAGGTCCAGTAGTACCAGAATTGATGTTTTGCCTGTATCTGTATTGAGGCGAATATCATTTATTATCTTAATGAGGGCCGTCTCTGTGCTGTGATGCGGTCGGAAACCAGATTGAAAATTGTCAAAGTATCCGTTTGAGCTTAAGAATTTGTTCAGCTGACTGAAAACAACTTTTTCAATGATCTTGCCTATGAAGGGGAGATTTGAGATTGGTCTGTAGTTGCTCAATATGGAGTTATCCAGATTTCTCTTTTTCAGGAGAGGCTTAACTACTGCGGTTTTAAGGGAGTTTGGAAAAGTCCCAGAAAGAAGTGAGGCGTTTACCACTTCTAGGAGATCTGCTTCTAAACAGTTAAACACACTTTTGAAAAAAGAAGTGGGGAGTGTGTCAAGGGCGCAGGTTGATGTTTTAAGGTGCTGTACTGTTTCTTCTAAAATTTTACCATCAATTGCTTCGAAATCAGTCATAGTAACTTTCTGAGGCTGTGGTCTGATCTGATTCACCTCAGAGCAACTAAACGATGTGCTGATCGCATTTCTGATATTAATGATTTTCTCGGAGAAGAAGGAAGCAAACTCACTGCATTTGCTGTCTGAGAGCATTTCACTGGGAATGTGACTCGGGGGGTTTGTTAGTCTCTCTACAGTAGCAAAAAGAGTGCGCGTGTTGTTTATGTTTCTGTTTATAATATTTGAAAAGAAGGTCTGTCTAGCTTTGCCTAGTTCCACATTGAAAGCACGAAGACTGTCTTTATAGATCTTATAATGGACTACAAGTTTTGTCTTTCGCCACATGCGTTCCGATTTCCTGCATTGTCTTTTCATTAATTGCACTTCTGTTGAGTTTCTCCAAGGTGCTTTTTGTTTGTCACTCTTTTTCCTGGCTTTTACAGGAGCAATATCATCAATTACACCCTTAACTTTTGAGTTAAAAGAGTCAAGGAGAAAATCAACAGAGTCTGCAGATATTCTTGGTGTTAGAGATATAGCCTTCATAAACAGCACACTAGTGTTCTCATTTAAGCATCTCTTTTTGATAGAGACAGATCTGGTTTCAATGGCAGGAGAGATTGATATATCAAAGAAAATACAGAAATGATCAGACATTGCCACATCCTTAATAACTATTGATGAAATGTTTAGCCCCTTACTGATAAGTAAATCTAGAGTGTGTCCACGATCATGTGTGGGTCCGTGAACATGTTGTGTTAAATCAAAAGTGTTAAGAACAGTCATGAGATCTTTTGTTGTACTGGATTCAGCATTGTCAATGTGAATGTTAAAATCCCCAGCAATAGCAAAACAGTCATGCTCAGATGAGATTGCTGATAACAGCTCTGTAAAGTCATCAATAAAGGCCGGAGAATATTTCGGAGGCCTATAAATAATGATAAGCAGGATGCGTGGAGCACCTTTTAGCACAATGCCCAGATATTCTAGAGACAAATAGTCACCAAACGATACTTGCTTACATTGATAGACATCTTTAAATAGTGCTGCGACCCCCCCCCGCCCCTTCTGACTGGTCTGCAGACACTCATAAAAGTAAAGTTAGGAGGGGCTGTTTCATTGAGGACTGTTGCACTGCAGCTTTCATACATGTAAATGTATGAAAAGGTAATAGCATATATCTAATTCCTCCCTATATAAGATAAGTTGTCCACAGAATGCTATTTAATTACACAGAACCGCATGTATTCAACCCATTTTTTTTCAACCCTAAAATACAAATATAGCCTACCGCTAAACCTAAAATTGAGCTAAACCTATACAAATAACACAGCTGTGCAGTTTTCACACCCTATACTAAATTTACCCTATACAATAGCCTAATGAGATAACATTGTTTAATATTTGAATCACTGCTTATATAGTGTTTTGACATCGACAACCCAAGTGCATTTTACCTCAAACTTGCGACTAGTTAACTTTCTAAAATAGCAATCGCTTCTCGGGTCGACATTAACTCACTGACAAAATTATATTCTGAATTAAAAATATTTTATACCACTTTTTAATGTGTGATTGTGTAAAGGTGTTCACGAGATACCAACCTTTCGCGAACTTGCTTTCAACTTCGAACACTCGTTCACAAGAAGACGGCGGTGAGCACGGGCTGTGTGTGTGTGCGTGCGTGCGTGCGTGCGTGTGTGGGTGTGGGGCGCGCGTGAATGAGAGACGCAGGGAAAGGAGATGCAGCGGAACGTTATTTGCTCTATGAAAGACATTGATAAAGACAAAAACTTACGACATTTAATCCATCATTTTATTTTAGCTAGTTTTGCCAAACACATTATAGATTTGGTTAGTTATCGTTTTTTTGTAATGCCTCGTTTTTATTTTTATTTCAGTTAAGGACAACCCACCTAGTTTTCGTTTTTTCGTTCATTTTCGTTAACGATTATAACCTCGGTAACGGAGATGAATCCTCCAGGCAGTTTCTTGCAGGAGCGCTCCGGTCTGCAACGCTCTGAAAGCTGCCACAGTTCACCAACGAGACGCGATCATCTTAATAGCACAAGGACTCTTTGTACTTCTGTCCAAATACCGACTTTTCGGCTATTTTTTTGTAGCTGGATATATATAATTTGTTGCATCTAAATATGAATGAGGAGGATACGGTTATTGATAAATCAAATTGTTATTGTTGTTCTTATTATCATTTAGGGGGGCTTAGGAACATTTTGGGGTAGCTTCAGCCCCCCTAAAATAGGCCTAACGACGTCCCTGACATACACGTAGATAACACAAATGACGCGTTAGGGGCTGCGTTTACAGATCTATTAAACTCCTTTGGGGTTAAGCAAAACGTCACTGGTCCCACTCATCGTCTTAATCACACACTAGATTTAATTATATCACATGGAACCAACCCAACCGACATAGATATTATACCGCAAAGTGATGATGTCACTGACCATTACATGGTAACTTGCGTACTGCTGAAATCTGTCATGTTGCGCCACGTTATCGACCAGGCAGAACAATCCTTCCAACCACTATAGATAGATTCTCATATAGCTTACCTGATCTGGCTCAGCTGCTCAGTGAACCCAAACAAACAGATGAACTAGAGGAAATGACTAGCAGTATGAGCACCATTTTATCTAGCACATTAGAAATTGTTGCACCAATTAGATTAAAAAAGGTTAGAGAGAAAACTAAAGCACCATGGTACAACAGTGCTACACATGTTATCAAGAGAGAAACTCGTAACTTAGAGCGTAAATGGAAACAAACTAATTTAGAGGTCTTTAGAATCGCGTGGAAAGATAGTATGTCACGTTATAAAAAGGCCCTAAAAGCAGCCAGAGCTGAGCATCTCCGCAAACTAATAGAAAATAATCAAAATAACCCAAGGTTTTTATTTAACACCGTGGCTAGACTAACAAATAAACAAGCATCGCCTGAACAAAATATTCCGTCACAGTTTAGTAGTAATGATTTTATGAACTTCTTCACTGAAAAAATAGAAAGCATCAGAAACAAAATTGTAAATGTACAATCATTAATGATGTCTTATGATTCAACAGCAATTATCGCCCCTCAAGAACTACTACACCGCTTTACAACTATAGGACAGGAAGAGCTAAATAAACTTATCATTGCATCTAAACCAACAACATGTTTATTAGATCCAATACCCACTAAACTACTGAAAGAATTGTTACCTGTATTGGAAGAGCCTCTTCTCAATATTATTAACTCGTCTTTATCTTTAGGTCATGTTCCAAGAATATTCAAGTTGGCAGTCATAAAACCTCTCATTAAGAAGCCACAATTAGATCATAATAACCTAGCAAATTACAGACCAATATCAAATCTTCCATTCATGTCTAAAATACTAGAAAAAGTTGTGTCCGCTCAATTGTGCTCTTTCTTGCAAGAAAATGATATCTATGAAAAATTTCAATCAGGATTCAGGCCGCATCATAGCACAGAAACCGCACTCGTTAAAATCACAAATGATTTACTTCTAGCTTCTGACCAAGGCTGTATCTCAATACTAGTTCTACTCGATCTTAGTGCTGCGTTTGATACTATAGATCATAAAATACTATTAGATCGACTTCAAAATTACACTGGTGTTCAGGGACAGGCATTAAACTGGTTTAGATCGTACTTATCAGACCGCTACCATTTTGTCTTTCTAAATGGGGAAAAATCAAAGATGACGTCAGTAGACTATGGGGTGCCGCAAGGATCCGTGTTAGGCCCTCTGCTATTCTCAATATATATGCTGCCACTTGGTAATATTATAAGAAAACATGGAATTAATTTCCACTGTTATGCTGATGACACTCAATTATATATTTCATCACGACCGGATGAAAACGCTAAATTATCTAAACTGACAGCGTGTGTTGAAGATTTTAAATACTGGATGACGTGTAATTTTCTGCTATTGAATTCAGATAAAACGGAGGTATTACTTATTGGTCCAAAAAACTGCCCACAAAACCTCTCGCAATACAATTTTACCTTGGAAGGATGTCCTGTCACTTTATCCACTACAGTAAAAGACCTGGGTGTTATATTAGACCGCAACCTGACATTCGAAAATCATATTTCATATGTTACAAGAACGGCATTTTTCCATCTTAGAAACATTGCTAAGCTACGTAACATGCTATCTATTTCTGATGCAGAAAAGTTAGTTCATGCATTTATGACCTCGAGATTAGATTACTGTAATGCTTTATTAGCTGGTTGTCCTGCATCCTCAATAAACAAACTACAGTTAGTCCAAAACGCAGCTGCTAGAGTTCTTACTAGGTCAAGAAAATATGATCATATAACACCAATTTTATCATCTCTACACTGGTTACCTGTGAAGTTCCGTATCAATTACAAACTATTGCTACTAACCTATAAAGCCCTAAATGGTTTAGCTCCAGTGTATCTAACGGATCTTCTATCGCCCTACAATCCATCGCGCTCTTTAAGATCACTAAACTCGAGGCTTCTGGTCATTCCTAGGATATCTAAGTCCACTAAAGGAGGGAGGGCATTTTCACATTTAGCTCCTAAACTCTGGAATAGTCTTCCGGATATTGTTCGAGGTTCAGACTCACTGTCCCAGTTTAAAACTAGATTAAAGACGCATCTCTTTAGCCAAGCATTCACATTATAAATACGTTTTATACTACAGTTAAATCGGATCAAAAGCATTAATATTCTGAACAGCAGCTACGCTAATCATTTCCCATCTGCTTTTCTGTTGTTATCTCGGGACACTAGTCCAGTTTGTATCAGCCTCTCATGGAGACTTCGGATGCCCCGACACCTGTGAAGAGACGACTCAACGCCAGCGTTGTTATGGCCTAAATTAATACACGATTGATTAACTTTTTCGAACATTATTCTTTAACATTGTCTTTCTAACATTTTTACTGTACATCTATGAAATGCACTTTCTGTAAAGCTGCTTTGAAACAATGTGTATTGTGAAAAGCGCTATACAAATAAATTTGAATTGAATTGAATTGAATATCCTCACACACTCTAAAACACACACACACACACACTGGAGTGAAGCCGCTTCACTGCGCTCATGCTTATATCCTCACACACTCTAACACACACACACACACACACACACACACACTGCAGTGATGCCGCTTCACTGCGTTCATGCTTATATCCTCACACACTCTAACACACACACACACACACACACTGGAGTGAAGCCGCTTCACTGCGCTCATGCTTATATCCTCACACACTCTAACACACACACACACACACACACACACACACACACACACACACACACACACACACACTGGAGTGAAGCTGCTTCACTGCGCTCATGCTTATATCCTCACACACTCTAACACACACACACACACACACACACACACTGGAGTGAAGCCGCTTAACTGCGCTCATGCTTATATCCTCACACACTCTAACACACACACACACACACACACTGGAGTGAAGCCGCTTAACTGCGCTCATGCTTATATCCTCACACACTCTAACACACACACACACACACACACACACACACACACACACACACACACACACACACACACTGGAGTGAAGCCGCTTAACTGCGCTCATGCTTATATCCTCACACACTCTAACACACACACACACACACACACACACACACACACACACACACACTGGAGTGAAGCCGCTTAACTGCGCTCATGCTTATATCCTCACACACTCTAACACACACACACACACACACACACACACACACACACACACACACACACACACTGGAGTGAAGCCGCTTAACTGCGCTCATGCTTATATCCTCACACACTCTAACACACCACATTAACACCGTTAAGCGTTTGCTCTGCGCGGGGCTTCTCTATTATGCCGGATATCCGAGTGAAACACTTCTGGAGCAAATCTCTGTTTGCTCTCTCGGAGCCGCTCGTCATGTTGAGTCCATCCGAGGGTCTTCATGTGGACGATCAGAGCCAGTGTTCAGCGTGAAGGTCCGGCCCCGTCTTCCCCATCGGGCCCCACAGATCCAGCTGCACTCATTTCTCCATGGGAACTCCAGCTGCTGATTCCCAGATCACTTCCTTTTTCCTGAGAGAGAGCCGAGGGTTCTGTGTCTGCACACCCACACTGTGTTTACAAGATCAAAAGTCAATTTAAAGACATTTCAGAACAAGTCCTGTGATTGTCATTAAAACAAACATCCAATACACACACACACACACACACACACACACTATATCACCAGAAGTGTTGCACATGAGCTTCCCATTCTTCATCCGTAGGGTTTAATATGGAGTCGCTCTAACAGCTCCAGCTCTTCTTTCCTCAAGGTTTAGGAGTGTGTTTATGGGGATTCTTCATTAGTGATGTTGGACGAGAAGGCCTGGCTCTCAGTCTCCGCTCTAATTCATCCCAAAGCTGTTCTATGGGGTTGAGGTCAGGACTCTGTGCAGGCCAGTCCAGTTCCTCCACACCAAACTCCTCATCCATGTCTTTATGGAGACGCTTTGAGCACTGGAGCAGTCATGCTGGGACAGGAAGGGGCCGTCCCCAAACTGGGCCCACAAAGTTAGGAGCATGAAATTGTCCAAAATGTCTTGGTGAAGCATTAAGAGTTCCTTTCACTGGAACTAACCCCTGAAAAACAACCCCACCCCATAATCCCCCCTCCACCAAACTTTACCCTTGGCACAATGCAGTCAGGAAAGTCCCGTTCTCCTGGCAACCACCAAACCCAGACTCGTCCATGGGATTGTCAGAAAGAGTCCAGTGGCGGCACACTTTACCCCACTGCATCCAACGCTTTGCATTGCACTTGGTGACTTTTGGAAATATAGTGTATGTCATATTTCTGTGACGTTTATAAAAGTCTCATCAGATGAAGAGTAACTAGCATCAGTCTTCATTGCGTCTCCATGTCTGACCACATCATCCACTCACTGACCACAAACTAACACCACATCTGTTGATTCAGCCGTTTAGTCTGCAGAGCTTCTGACCGCTTCAGAATATAAATTCATATATTGCGTCTGATTCAGTGACACTGAGATCTTTGCTAGTGTCTAAATACTTTCAAAGAACTCAGAAAGGAGTGGCGTGTGGATCAAGAACATTTAATCTGCACTTCATATTCTCATATATGAAAATTAGGACAATTATCTTCAGCTGTGACATCTAAACATACGTTCACATTTACAGCTTAATATAATTAATCATAATTGATCTCATGAATAAATCTGTCAGAGAGAAGAGAGAACGATTCCCTTATTTTGTGTAGAGAAATGATACTTTAAAACTCATATTATAATAACACTGACATTATATTACTGATGCACATTCACATCCTCTCATATTGCCACCCACCAAATGAAAAACTGTTATTGAGGAAACTATCCTGAGGCTCAAGCTGCACACACGCACTCTCTCTCTCTCTTTCTCTCTCTCTCTCTCTCTCTCTCTCACACACACACACACACACACACACACACACACACACACACACACACACACACACACACACACACACACACATGTTTGTTTTTGTGAAATGTGAGGACATTCCATAGGCGTAATGGTTTTTATACCGTACAAACCGTATTTTCTATCCCCTTACACTGCCCCTGTCCCTAAACCTACCCATCACACACACACACACACACACACACACACACACACTGCCCCTGCCCCTAAACCTAACCCTCACTGGAGACTGTGCAGTTCACTTTCTGTGAAAAAAACCTAATTCTGTGTGATTTATAAGCATTTTGAAAAGTGAGGACATGGGGAATGTCCTCATATTTCACCCTCTTTTTGTAATACCCATGTCATTATACACATTTGTGTCCTGATATTTCACGAAAACATGCCCACACACACACACACACACACACAAACACACACACTCACACACACACACACACACACACACACACACACACACACACACACACACACACACACACACACACACACACACACACACACACACACCAACTCTCTCTCTCTCTCACACACACACACACACACACACACACACTATTGGCAGCAGATCACAAACACTCAGAGGTCACTGAGCTCACGTTCGCAGCAGGCAGTGAGTGAAGGCTCTTGGGAAAAGCTGCTCTGATCTGTGTGTGTCAGTGTGATGCTTTGAACTTTCCCATGACAGAAGAATCCGGACTGGACTTCTAATCGAGCCGTTCAGTGTTTTAAACAGAGCGATCCTGACAGAAGGCTGAACATCTGCAATAGAAAGTGTGTGATCCAGACAAATCCTGCAGAGCGAGGAGAAGATCATCATCAGATCATGGTCAGATCATCATCAGATCATCGTCAGATCATCATCAGATCATCATTAGATCATCGTCAGATCATCATCAGATCATCATCAGATCATCAGATCATCAGATCATCATCAGATCATCGTCAGATCATCATCAGATCATCATCAGATTATCAAATCATCATCAGATCATCGTCAGATCATCATCAGATCATCATCAGGTCATCAGGTCATCAGATCATCAGATCATCATCAGATCATCGTCAGATCATCATCAGATCATCATCGTCAGATCATCATCAGATCATCATCAGATTATCAGATCATCATCAGATCATCGTCAGACCATAGTCAGATCATCATCAGATCATCATCATCAGATCATCATCATCAGATCATCATCAGACCATCATCAGATTATCAGATCATCATCAGATCATCGTCAGACCATAGTCAGATCATCATCAGATCATCATCAGATCATCATCAGATCATCATCAGATTATCAGATCATCATCAGATCATCGTCAGACCATAGTCAGATCATCATCAGATCATCATCAGATCATCATCAGATCATCATCAGATTATCAGATCATCATCAGATCATCGTCAGACCATAGTCAGATCATCATCAGATCATCATCAGATCATCATCAGATTATCAGATCATCATCAGATCATCGTCAGACCATAGTCAGATCATCATCAGATCATCATCATCAGATCATCATCAGACCATCATCAGATCATCGTCAGACCATCGTCAGACCATCGTCAGATCATCGTCAGACCATCGTCAGATCATCGTCAGATCATCGTCAGATCTTCGTCAGACTATCATCAGATCATCGTCAGACCATCGTCAGATCATCATCAGATCATCATCAGATCATCATCAGATTATCAGATCATCATCAGATCATCATCAGACCATCGTCAGATCATCGTCAGATCATCATCAGATCATCAGATCATCGTCAGATCATCATCAGATCATCTTCAGACCATCGTCAGATCATCATCAGATCATCGTCAGATCATCGTCAGATCATCATCAGATCATCGTCAGATCATCATCAGATCATCAGATCATCGTCAGATCATCATCAGATCATCGTTAGACCATCGTCAGATCATCATCAGATCATCATAAGATTATCATCAGAACATCATCAGATCATCATCAGACCATCGTCAGATCATCGTCAGATCATCGTCAGACCATCGTCAGATCATCGTCAGACCATCGTCAGATCATCGTCAGATCATCGTCAGATCTTCGTCAGACTATCATCAGATCATCGTCAGACCATCGTCAGATCATCATCAGATCATCATCAGATCATCATCAGATCATCATCAGATCATCGTCAGATCATCATCAGATCATCATCAGATTATCAGATCATCATCAGATCATCATCAGATCATCATCAGACCAACGTCAGATCATCGTCAGATCATCATCAGATCATCGTCAGATCATCATCAGATCATCAGATCATCGTCAGATCATCATCAGATCATCTTCAGACCATCGTCAGATCATCATCAGATCATCGTCAGATCATCGTCAGATCATCATCAGATCATCGTCAGATCATCATCAGATCATCAGATCATCGTCAGATCATCATCAGATCATCGTCAGACCATCGTCAGATCATCATCAGATCATCATAAGATTATCATCAGAACATCATCAGATCATCATCAGACCATCGTCAGATCATCATCAGATCATCAGATCATCGTCAGATCATCATCAGATCATCATCAGATCATCATCAGATCATCAGATCATCAGATCATCATCAGATCATCGTCAGATCATCATCAGATCATCATCAGATTATCAGATCATCATCAGATCATCGTCAGATCATCATCAGATCATCATCAGATCATCATCAGATCATCATCAGATCATCAGATCATCAGATCATCATCAGATCATCGTCAGATCATCATCAGATCATCATCAGATTATCAGATCATCATCAGATCATCGTCAGACCATAGTCAGATCATCATCAGATCATCATCAGATCATCATCAGACCATCATCAGATTATCATCAGATCATCAGATCATCATCAGATCATCGTCAGATCATCATCAGATCATCATCAGATTATCAGATCATCATCAGATCATCGTCAGATCATCATCAGATCATCATTAGATCATCGTCAGATCATCATCAGATCATCATCAGATCATCATCAGATCATCAGATCATCAGATCATCAGATCATCATCAGATCATCGTCAGATCATCATCAGATCATCATCAGATTATCAGATCATCATCAGATCATCGTCAGACCATAGTCAGATCATCATCAGATCATCATCATCAGATCATCATCAGACCATCATCAGATTATCAGATCATCATCAGATCATCGTCAGACCATAGTCAGATCATCATCAGACCATCATCAGATTATCAGATCATCATCAGATCATCGTCAGACCATAGTCAGATCATCATCAGATCATCATCAGATCATCATCAGATTATCAGATCATCATCAGATCATCGTCAGACCATAGTCAGATCATCATCAGATCATCATCATCAGATCATCATCAGACCATCATCAGATCATTGTCAGACCATCGTCAGATCATCGTCAGATCATCGTCAGACCATCGTCAGACCATCGTCAGATCATCGTCAGACCATCGTCAGATCATCGTCAGATCATCGTCAGATCTTCGTCAGACTATCATCAGATCATCGTCAGACCATCGTCAGATCATCGTCAGATCATCATCAGATCATCATCAGATCATCATCAGATCATCGTCAGATCATCATCAGATCATCATCAGATTATCAGATCATCATCAGATCATCATCAGACCATCGTCAGATCATCGTCAGATCATCATCAGATCATCAGATCATCGTCAGATCATCATCAGATCATCTTCAGACCATCATCAGATCATCATCAGATCATCGTCAGATCATCATCAGATCATCATCAGATCATCATCAGACCATCGTCAGATCATCATCAGATCATCAGATCATCGTCAGATCATCATCAGATCATCGTCAGACCATCGTCAGATCATCGTCAGATCATCATAAGATTATCATCAGACCATCATCAGATCATCATCAGACCATCGTCAGATCATCATCAGATCATCAGATCATCATCAGATCATCATCAAATTATTAGATCATCATCAGATCATCATCAGATTATCAGATCATCAGATCATCATCAGATCATCATCAGATCATCATCAGATTATCATCAGATTATCAGATCATCATCAGATCATCATCAGATCAACATCAAATCATCATCAGATCATCGTCAGATCATCATCAGATCATCATCAGATTATCAGATCATCATCAGATCATCATCAGACCATCGTCAGATCATCATCAGATCATCAGATCATCGTCAGATCATCATCAGATCATCTTCAGACCATCATCAGATCATCATCAGATCATCGTCAGATCATCGTCAGATCATCATCAGATCATCGTCAGATCATCATCAGATCATCAGATCATCGTCAGATCATCATCAGATCATCGTCAGACCATCGTCAGATCATCATCAGATCATCATAAGATTATCATCAGAACATCATCAGATCATCATCAGACCATCGTCAGATCATCATCAGATCATCAGATCATCATCAGATCATCATCAAATTATTAGATCATCATCAGATCATCATCAGATCATCGTCAGACCATCGTCAGATCATCGTCAGACCATCATCAGATCATCATCAGATCATCAGATCATCATCAGATCATCATCAGATCATCATCAAATCATCATCAGATCATCGTCAGATCATCATCAGATCATCATCAGATTATCAGATCATCATCAGATCATCATCAGACCATCGTCAGATCATCATCAGATCATCAGATCATCGTCAGATCATCATCAGATCATCTTCAGACCATCATCAGATCATCATCAGATCATCGTCAGATCATCGTCAGATCATCATCAGATCATCGTCAGATCATCATCAGATCATCAGATCATCGTCAGATCATCATCAGATCATCGTCAGACCATCGTCAGATCATCATCAGATCATCATAAGATTATCATCAGAACATCATCAGATCATCATCAGACCATCGTCAGATCATCATCAGATCATCAGATCATCGTCAGATCATCATCAGATCATCGTCAGACCATCGTCAGATCATCGTCAGATCATCATAAGATTATCATCAGACCATCATCAGATCATCATCAGACCATCGTCAGATCATCATCAGATCATCAGATCATCATCAGATCATCATCAAATTATTAGATCATCATCAGATCATCATCAGATTATCAGATCATCAGATCATCATCAGATCATCATCAGATCATCATCAGATCATCATCAGATTATCATCAGATTATCAGATCATCATCAGATCATCATCAGATCATCATCAGATTATTAGATCATCATCAGATCATCATCAGATCATCGTCAGACCATCGTCAGATCATCGTCAGACCATCATCAGATCATCATCAGATCATCATCAAATCATCATCAGATCATCAGAAGATCATCATCAAATTATCAGATCATCATCAGATCATCATCAAATCATCATCAGATTATCAGATCATCGTCAGACCATCATCAGACCATCGTCAGATCATCGTCAGATCATCGTCAGACCATCATCAGACCATCGTCAGATCATCGTCAGATCATCGTCAGACCATCATCAGACCATCGTCAGATCATCGTCAGATCATCGTCAGACCATCATCAGACCATCGTCAGATCATCGTCAGATCATCATCAGACCAAATCATATCCAGAGACTCACTGTATCTGCTCATCCATTGGGAATGAGTGTAATGGAGCGCTGGAAGCTTCAAATGAAGGCTGATTACACATATAACTGACCACGAGAAGATCATAAACCATCAATAAACAAAGTCATCCAAAAACATCCTAAATGTATTTATCCATATATCAACACCACAGCCATAAAGAGACTGAATGCTGATGAACTCCAGCTGTTGGTCGCTTCACTCGACGCTGCCAACCAGGTTTTATCATTTCACATTAATATTGGATGTTTCCCTTTGATATGATTATGCTGTTCAAAAGATGAGTGTGGTTGAGTATTTGAGCAGGTTTGAGCTGGTTTCTCCTCTTCAAAGCGTCTCTGGAGTTTGAATTCCCACAGTCCCAGTGTGGATCTGCTGAGGAGAATCAAAGACATTCCCACCAGAAGAGAACGTCCCAAAACACTGTGTGTTATTTATTTATTTAGACATTCGACTGCAGAGGAGAACACAAGAAAAGGCCTCGAGCTTTACAGACTATGTATCATGTCCCACTGCAGAAACGCTTTGATTTAAAACACTTCACATGTTATGACATAATGTTCCACAATAAGAGCGTTTGCAGGAAACCATCTGGAATATTCCTAAACCATCACGTCTTTACGGAAGCCCATTTCTGACACACTAAACAAGGTCATTCAGTCGTCATTAAAGGTTAAAAAGTTGAATTTATGATATAAAAAGTCAAAATTATGTCATTTCATGTTATTTTTCTTATTTTTTTCATCATGTTGACTCTTTATGTTATAATTATAATTGACAAAAGCATGTTTTTTTCTTCATATCTTTAGATGAGCAGCGAGATATGAGAGCAGAGGATGATGGGAGTCTGAATGACCTGCTGATTGTTTAGTCGGGAACATGGATATCTTCCTCTCCTCCTCCTCCTCCTCCTCCTCATGTCAGCCTGACCTTCCTCTCTACAGAAGGGTCAGAGACTCTGATGCTAATGACCTCTGACCTCACGCCGTAACGAGCTGTGATTCATTAAATCAAACTAGTAATATCAGGATCTGTGGCTCAGAAGGGCAAAGAGCAGCGAACAGGAAACGCAGTGAGGTCACTTCCTGTCACCACACTCGCTGATCGGGATGAAGATATTCCGTCTCCTTTGAATTCTCATTTTTCCAAACGTTCCCAACATTATTAAATGCTGCCAGGAAATATTTGAACAATTGGGCTGGAAAAGCTCCAAACAGACTGAAACTGATTACATAAGGAGGAAATGGCTTGGGTTCCTCCTGATCGCACAGGAACAGGAAACAGCCCGCGGCCCCAGAGGACGGACAGATGGAGGAATAAATCTCCTCTCTGCGCATATTAATGAATGCGTTAGGAAAGGGAAATATTGCTCCCTGTCATATATGAGTGATTGAGAGCACATGAACACCGGGGCTAGTCGTCTCACTCTCCACTCCCTCCAGTGAACATTTCTCTAGGTTTCATTTTTCATTTCAGCTGATCTAAAAACACAATATTGACAGCGGGGCATGTTGTCTCAGCCATTATTCACTGCCTTTTCCCATCACATATTTCAGTAATCATCATAAATAAGGTATCAAACCTTAAACACTCATAATTCATCCTGACTTTAAACCCTTTAGCTTGGATTTCAACTTCTAATTTGGACACAAACGGAAACATTTTTTGTATAAAATATAAAATGTTTAGTTCAGTACATTTGGTTTACAGTAACATGTTCATGTCTTTAAAAGAGACAAACCTTAAGGCCTGTTCACACCGTGATGATTTTCGCACGCGTTTATCGCGACGTTTAACGCCTCGTGACTAAACAATGGCCGCCAATGTGAGTGTGCACACCTACGCGTAAAACGCAAGGCGTAAAAGTGTCATTTAAAAAAAAACGCCTCGGGTTAGTTTTTTTATTTTGATGCGGCGCGTTAAAAACTGGCTGACCAATGAGATCAGCGCTTTTGTTCACGTGCCTGGAGCAGCTGAAGTGACAGTAAAACACCACTTGGTGGCGCTCAAGCACAAACCGGTCTTGCCGAGCACACATTGATACGACGAAGAAGTAGTAAGAAGACAAAGAAGAAAAGGAGCTGATAATGCTGCCTGCCAGTTAGCAAAGAGTGTGTGAATGGTTTTGGCCATAGACATAATATATCTGTGGTTTTGGCAAGCACGTAAATACTGTCTCTCTTCTGTGTGACAAGCGAGTGTCAGAAGCGTAAAGTGCTGCAGCACCACCTTGTGTAGCGGGAGCGCCATCATCTACTGAATGTGCACGTTCACTCGGCGCATCGCCAGTGAAAATCGCTTGGGTGTGAACACTCAAGACGCGCCGAAAAACGTCACGAAAAACGCTGGCGATAAGCGCAAGCGATAATCATCCTGGTGTGTACAGGCCTTTACTCTGAATTACTAACATTTACGTTCAGATCGACAGTGAACCGGATAAACTGTAAACAAATATTGATATGATAAATAATAAACGGCAGAAATGTAAAGCATGTAAGAGCTGTTGGTGTGTGTGTTCCTCAGATGCTGAGCGCTGTGATTGATCAGAGTCTCCCTGTGAGGACGAAACCAACACCACAGGCTCATCTGAGGGATCTATGGATGGATCGCCCCGTGTGAAGGTCGTGTTTACAGCTGCAGTGCTCAGGAAAAACACGCCGGATTGATTTTCTTCAGCCACTCAATGAAACTCACACTCTCTTCAGAAACTGTACATCTAATCAGACACGCATCATGTGTGATGAGACGCTGCTCACAGAATCACAGTCTGATGATCGTGTGTTCAGTGTCACAGCCGTATGTTCATGAGGATCAGTCCTGGGAATGGACGAGAGCAACCGACAGATTCGCACGAGAGGGACAGATTCGCACGAGAGGGACAGATTCGCACGAGAGGGACAGATTCAACACGAGAGGGACAGATTCGCACGAGAGGGACAGATTCAACACGAGAGGGACAGATTCGCACGAGAGGGACAGATTCAACACGAGAGGGACAGATTCGCACGAGAGGGACAGATTCAACACGAGAGGGACAGATTCAACACGAGAGGGACAGATTCGCACGAGAGGGACAGATTCGCACGAGAGGGACAGATTCGCACGAGAGGGACAGATTCGCACGAGAGGGACAGATTCGCACGAGAGGGACAGATTCAACACGAGAGGGACAGATTCGCACGAGAGGGACAGATTCAACACGAGAGGGACAGATTCGCACGAGAGGGACAGATTCAACACGAGAGGGACAGATTCGCACGAGAGGGACAGATTCAACACGAGAGGGACAGATTCGCACGAGAGGGACCGATTCGCACGAGAGGGACAGATTCACACAAGAGGGACAGATTTGCACAAGAGGGACAGATCCAGATTTGCACGAGAGCGACAGATTCGCACGAGAGAGGCCGATCCAGATTCGCACGAGAGCTACAGAATCGCACGAGATCGACAGATTCGCACGAGAGAGGCCGATCCAGATTCGCACGAGAGCTACAGAATCGCACGAGATCGACAGATTCGCACGAGAGAGGCCGATCCAGATTCGCACGAGAGCTACAGAATCGCACGAGATCGACAGATTCGCACGAGAGAGGCCGATCCAGATTCGCACGAGAGAGGCCGTTCCAGATTCGCACGAGAGAGGCCGTTCCAGATTCGCCGGAGAGATGCCGATCCAGATTCGCACGAGAGGGACAGATTCAATACGAGAGGGACAGATTCGCACAAGAGGGACAGATCCAGATTCGCACGAGATCGACAGATTCACACGAGAGAGGCCGATCCAGATTCGCACGAGAGCTACAGAATCACACAAGATCGACAGATTCGCACGAGAGAGGCCGATCCAGATTCGCACGAGAGCTACAGAATCGCACGAGATCAACAGATTCACACGAGAGAGGCCGATCCAGAGTCGCACGAGAGAGGCTGATCCAGATTCGCACGAGAGAGGCCGATCCAGATTCGCACGAGAGCTACAGAATCACACGAGAGCGACAGATTCGCATGAGAGAGGCCGATTAGCACGAGAGAGGCCAATCCAGAGTCGCACGAGAGCGACAGATTCGCACGGGAGCTACAGATTCGCACGAGAGAGGCCGATCCAGATTTGCACGAGAGCTACAGATTCGCACGAGAGAGGCCGATCCAGATTCGCACGAGAGAGGCCAATCCAGAGTCGCACGAGAGCGACAGATTTGCACGAGAGCTACAGATTCGCACGAGAGAGGCCAATCCAGATTCGCACGAGAGCTACAGATTCACACGAGAGAGGCCGATCCAGATTCGCACGAGAGCTACAGATTCGCACGAGAGTCAGATCCAGATTTGCACGAGAGCTACAGATTCGCACGAGAGAGGCCGATCCAGATTTGCACGAGAGCTACAGATTCGCACGAGAGAGGCCGATCCAGATTCGCACGAGAGCTACAGATTCGCACGAGAGAGGCCGATCCAGATTCGCACGAGAGCTACAGATTCGCACGAGAGAGGCCGATCCAGATTCGCACGAGAGCGACAGATTCGCACGAGTGAGGCCGATCCAGATTTGCACGAGAGCTACAGATTCGCACGAGTTAGGCCGTTCCAGATTCGCACGAGAGCTACAGATTCGCACGAGAGAGGACGATCCAGATTCGCACGAAATCGACAGATTCGCACGAGTGAGGCCGATCCGGATTCGCACGAGAGAGGCCGATTCGCAAAAGCGAAACCAATCCAGATTCGCACAAGAGCGACATATTCGCACGAGAGAGGCCGATCCAGATTTGCACAAGAGAGGCCGATTCGCACGAGAGAGGCCGATACAGATTCACTTGAGAGCGACATACATCCGTGAAAAAAAAATCCCTGAAACTCATTTGAATCCTGAAGGAGTGTGTTTGGCACAGAAATACTCCGTCACACGTCCAGCTCGTGTTCTGAAACTCTGTCCCTGAGTGTCAACTCTTGAACAGTGAGAATGAGGCAGAATGCAGGAACTAACGGAAATTACAGTCATGTTTACCCTTCCGGTCAAATATTGGTCAAACATCACTAACATCTTTAAGTTGGTAAAGTGGGATAATCCCCGGCTCGCAGTGCATTAATGCGTCAGGTGGTCCACGTGGTGCATTATAAGCGTTTAAAGCACAGCTAGCCGTGGATTAACCCTCAGAATGAAGCTCAGAATGACCAGACTCACGAGTTGAGAAACACATCAGAGGTCATGAGCGTCTGAAACAGTTTCATCACACAAACTCTTACTCTTCATTTCCTCACACGTTTCTCAACTGCCCAGAGATCTGGAAATATCCCATCTCTGCATTCATTGACTTTTACTGACATTACATAAAGAAATCATGAATGGCATTGAAATGCAGCGCTGGAAGAGTCCGTTGATTTATTCATGAGTCGAACACGTCTGACCTGTGAACGCGTGACCGTATAAACACGCCAGACCTGTGAACACGTGACCGTATAAACACGCCAGACCTGTGAACACGTGACCGTATAAACACGCCAGACCTGTGAACACGTGACCGTATAAACACGCCTGACCTTCAGCAATATTAGATTTCTGTGAGCCAGGCCTCATTTCCCTGAAGCCCAATGAGTTTAATTCATCCGACACACAAACACTACAAACGTCCGAGTGTGAGAAACACACACATCACTTCCTGTAACACTGACACAATAGAGACTAATATTAACACAGTTATTCTAGAACCCTCTGTGTGTGTGTGTGTGTGTGTGTGAGAGAACATATTTAAACCTTTATTAGTGGCACATCAGCAGTGTCAGGATGGAAATGAGCTGTATTTATCATGAACTTTACAGATGAATCTGCTCGGGATCATTGAGCAAACGCATTACATGATCCGAATGTGTTCCGTAAATCTTCAATGGAATGTAATGAGACGTTGACCCAAAGCTCAAGCCTAGTTTCTGCTGATGAACGGTTCAGTTCTCCATAAACACTGACACGTGAGCCATGAATAAATAAGACAGAATCATTTATTATCCACCGTGAGAACAGATCTGGGATCAGCGGCCTCAGTCCTGACTGACTCGTGGAAGACGGAAACCTGTTATTCCGAGGAGCCGCTGTGAACTTACACTCAGTTCTGTGGGATTTATAGAGTAAACAGGAAGAGCTGGAGGCGAGTCGACTCTTCTGCCTCCAATAATACACTCCGCACAGAGACAAGCCTCACACACACACACACACACTCTCACACTCTCTCACAGACGTACACACTCACACAGATGCACACACACACACTCTCACACAGACGCACACTATCACACTCTCACACAGACGCACACTATCACACAGACCACACTCTCACACAGACGCACACTATCACACTCTCATACAGACGCACACTATCACACTCTCACACAGACGCACACTATCACACTCTCACACAGACGCACACTATCACACTCTCACACAGACGCACACTATCACACTCTCACACAGACGCACACTATCACACTCTCATACAGACGCACACTATCACACTCTCACACAGACGCACACTATCACACTCTCACACAGACGCACACTATCACACTCTCACACAGACGCACACTATCACACTCTCACACAGACGCACACTATCACACTCTCACACAGACGCACACTATCACACTCACACAGACGCACACTATCACACTCTCACACAGACGCACACTATCACACTCTCACACAGACGCACACTATCACACTCTCACACAGACCACACTCTCA
>NC_137119.1:45353839-45366339 GCF_949357685.1 Gobio gobio | reverse complement strand
TCTCACAGTAGTGATGTTATTAATTCTGTGGTGAGCGCTTCACTAGATCTCACAGTAGTGATGTTATTAATTCTGTGGTGAGCGCTTCACTAGATCTCGCAGTAGTGATGTTATTAATTCTGTGGTGAACGCTTCACTAGATCTGGCAGTAGTGATGTTATTAATTCTGTGGTGAACGCTTCTCTAGATCTCACAGTAGTGATGTTATTAATTCTGTGGTGAACGCTTCACTAGATCTCACAGTAGTGATGTTATTAATTCTGTGGTGAACGCTTCACTAGATCTCGCAGTAGTGATGTTATTAATTCTGTGGTGAACGCTTCACTAGATCTGGCAGTAGTGATGTTATTAATTCTGTGGTGAGCGCTTCACTAGATCTCGCAGTAGTGATGTTAATAATTCTGTGGTGAACGCTTCACTAGATCTCACAGTAGTGATGTTATTAATTCTGTGGTGAACGCTTCACTAGATCTCACAGTAGTAATGTTATTAATTCTGTGGTGAACGCTTCTCTAGATCTTACAGTAGTGATGTTATTAATTCTGTGGTGAACGCTTCACTAGATCTCACAGTAGTAATGTTATTAATTCTGTGGTGAACGCTTCACTAGATCTCGCAGTAGTGATGTTATTAATTCTGTGGTGAACGCTTCTCTAGATCTCACAGTAGTGATGTTATTAATTCTGTGGTGAGCGCTTCACTAGATCTGCCAGTAGTGATGTTATTAATTCTGTGGTGAACGCTTCACTAGATCTGGCAGTAGTGATGTTATTAATTCTGTGGTGAGTGCTTCACTAGATCTCGCAGTAGTGATGTTATTAATTCTGTGGTGAACGCTTCACTAGATCTCACAGTAGTGATGTTATTAATTCTGTGGTGAACGCTTCACTAGATCTGGCAGTAGTGATGTTATTAATTCTGTGGTGAACGCTTCACTAGATCTGGCAGTAGTGATGTTATTAATTCTGTGGTGAACGCTTCACTAGATCTGGCAGTAGTGATGTTATTAATTCTGTGGTGAGCGCTTCACTAGATCTCACAGTAGTGATGTTATTAATTCTGTGGTGAACGCTTCTCTAGATCTCACAGTAGTGATGTTATTAATTCTGTGGTGAACGCTTCTCTAGATCTCACAGTAGTGATGTTATTAATTCTGTGGTGAACGCTTCTCTAGATCTCACAGTAGTGAAGTTATTAATTCTGTGGTGAACGCTTCACTAGATCTCACAGTAGTGATGTTATTAATTCTGTGGTGAGCGCTTCACTAGATCTCACAGTAGTGATGTTATTAATTCTGTGGTGAACGCTTCACTAGATCTCACAGTAGTGATGTTATTAATTCTGTGGTGAACGCTTCACTAGATCTCACAGTAGTAATGTTATTAATTCTGTGGTGAACGCTTCACTAGATCTGGCAGTAGTGATGTTATTAATTCTGTGGTGAACGCTTCTCTAGATCTCACAGTAGTGATGTTATTAATTCTGTGGTGAACGCTTCACTAGATCTGGCAGTAGTGATGTTATTAATTCTGTGGTGAACGCTTCACTAGATCTCACAGTAGTAATGTTATTAATTCTGTGGTGAACGCTTCACTATATCTCGCAGTAGTGATGTTATTAATTCTGTTGTGAGCGCATCACTAGATCTCACAGTAGTAATGTTATTAATTATGTGGTGAACGCTTCACTAGATCTGGCAGTAGTGATGTTATTAATTCTGTGGTGAACGCTTCACTAGATCTGGCAGTAGTGATGTTATTAATTCTGTGGTGAGCGCTTCACTAGATCTCACAGTAGTGATGTTATTAATTCTGTGGTGAACGCTTCACTAGATCTGGCAGTAGTGATGTTATTAATTCTGTGGTGAACGCTTCACTAGATCTGGCAGTAGTGATGTTATTAATTCTGTGGTGAGCGCTTCACTAGATCTCGCAGTAGTGATGTTATTAATTCTGTGGTGAACGCTTCACTAGATCTGGCAGTAGTGATGTTATTAATTCTGTGGTGAACGCTTCACTAGATCTGGCAGTAGTGATGTTATTAATTCTGTGGTGAACGCTTCACTAGATCTCACAGTAGTGATGTTATTAATTCTGTGGTGAACGCTTCACTAGATCTGGCAGTAGTGATGTTATTAATTCTGTGGTGAACGCTTCACTAGATCTGGCAGTAGTGATGTTATTAATTCTGTGGTGAACGCTTCACTAGATCTCACAGTAGTGATGTTATTAATTCTGTGGTGAACGCTTCACTAGATCTGGCAGTAGTGATGTTATTAATTCTGTGGTGAACGCTTCACTAGATCTGGCAGTAGTGATGTTATTAATTCTGTGGTGAGCGCTTCACTAGATCTCACAGTAGTGATGTTATTAATTCTGTGGTGAACGATTCTCTAGATCTCACAGTAGTGATGTTATTAATTCTGTGGTGAACGCTTCACTAGATCTCACAGTAGTGATGTTATTAATTCTGTGGTGAGCGCTTCACTAGATCTCGCAGTAGTGATGTTATTAATTCTGTGGTGAACGCTTCACTAGATCTCACAGTAGTGATGTTATTAATTCTGTGGTGAGCGCTTCACTAGATCTCACAGTAGTGATGTTATTAATTCTGTGGTGAGCGCTTCACTAGATCTCACAGTAGTGATGTTATTAATTCTGTGGTGAGCGCTTCACTAGATCTCACAGTAGTGATGTTATTAATTCTGTGGTGAACGCTTCACTAGATCTCACAGTAGTGATGTTATTAATTCTGTGGTGAGCACTTCACTAGATCTCGCAGTAGTGATGTTATTAATTCTGTGGTGAACGCTTCACTAGATCTTACAGTAGTGATGTTATTAATTCTGTGGTGAGCGCTTCACTAGATCTTACAGTAGTGATGTTATTAATTCTGTGGTGAACGCTTCACTAGATCTCACAGTAGTGATGTTATTAATTCTGTGGTGAGCGCTTCACTAGATCTCACAGTAGTGATGTTATTAATTCTGTGGTGAGCGCTTCACTAGATCTCACAGTAGTGATGTTATTAATTCTGTGGTGAGCGCTTCACTAGATCTCACAGTAGTGATGTTATTAATTCTGTGGTGAACGCTTCACTAGATCTCACAGTAGTGATGTTATTAATTCTGTGGTGAGCACTTCACTAGATCTCGCAGTAGTGATGTTATTAATTCTGTGGTGAACGCTTCACTAGATCTTACAGTAGTGATGTTATTAATTCTGTGGTGAGCGCTTCACTAGATCTTACAGTAGTGATGTTATTAATTCTGTGGTGAGCGCTTCACTAGATCTTACAGTAGTGATGTTATTAATTCTGTGGTGAACGCTTCACTAGATCTCACAGTAGTGATGTTATTAATTCTGTGGTGAGCGCTTCTCTAGATCTCACAGTAGTGATGTTATTAATTCTGTGGTGAACGCTTCACTAGATCTCACAGTAGTGATGTTATTAATTCTGTGGTGAGCGCTTCTCTAGATCTCACAGTAGTGATGTTATTAATTCTGTGGTGAACGCTTCACTAGATCTCGCAGTAGTAATGTTATTAATTCTGTGGTGAACGCTTCACTAGATCTCGCAGTAGTGATGTTATTAATTCTGTGGTGAGCGCTTCACTAGATCTCGCAGTAGTGATGTTATTAATTCTGTGGTGAACACTTCACTAGATCTGGCAGTAGTGATGTTATTAATTCTGTGGTGAACGCTTCACTAGATCTGGCAGTAGTGATGTTATTAATTCTGTGGTGAGCGCTTCACTAGATCTCGCAGTAGTGATGTTATTAATTCTGTGGTGAACGCTTCACTAGATCTCACAGTAGTGATGTTATTAATTCTGTGGTGAACGCTTCACTAGATCTGGCAGTAGTGATGTTATTAATTCTGTGGTGAACGCTTCACTAGATCTCACAGTAGTGATGTTATTAATTCTGTGGTGAACACTTCTCTAGATCTCACAGTAGTGATGTTACTAATTCTGTGGTGAACGCTTCACTAGATCTCGCAGTAGTGATGTTATTAATTCTGTGGTGAACGCTTCACTAGATCTCACAGTAGTGATGTTATTAATTCTGTGGTGAGCGCTTCACTAGATCTCACAGTAGTGATGTTATTAATTCTGTGGTGAGCGCTTCACTAGATCTCACAGTAGTGATGTTATTAATTCTGTGGTGAGCGCTTCACTAGATCTCGCAGTAGTGATGTTATTAATTCTGTGGTGAACGCTTCACTAGATCTGGCAGTAGTGATGTTATTAATTCTGTGGTGAGCGCTTCACTAGATCTCGCAGTAGTGATGTTAATAATTCTGTGGTGAACGCTTCACTAGATCTCACAGTAGTGATGTTATTAATTCTGTGGTGAACGCTTCACTAGATCTCACAGTAGTAATGTTATTAATTCTGTGGTGAACGCTTCTCTAGATCTCACAGTAGTGATGTTATTAATTCTGTGGTGAACGCTTCACTAGATCTCGCAGTAGTGATGTTATTAATTCTGTGGTGAACGCTTCACTAGATCTCGCAGTAGTGATGTTATTAATTCTGTGGTGAACGCTTCTCTAGATCTCACAGTAGTGATGTTATTAATTCTGTGGTGAGCGCTTCACTAGATCTGGCAGTAGTGATGTTATTAATTCTGTGGTGAATGCTTCACTAGATCTGGCAGTAGTGATGTTATTAATTCTGTGGTGAGCGCTTCACTAGATCTCAGAGTAGTGATGCTATTAATTCTGTGGTGAATGCTTCACTAGATCTGGCAGTAGTGATGTTATTAATTCTGTGGTGAGCGCTTCACTAGATCTCACAGTAGTGATGTCATTAATTCCAACCTGGTCTCATTGTGAAAATGTACCTCTGGCAACGTTTTTGCAAACCACCAAAATACGTACCAATATGTACATATCTCTGCAGTTTCAAAGTGAAATGAACACTAGAGGCAGTAAAACAGCAAGCACTTTTTATCGTTTTTTTTTTCCATGTAAATGAAAATTTTTTGGAGTTTGCGTCACTTAATCTGCTCCATATGCTCAGCTTTTTTTATATAATAAGTTTGCTCAGTAGCTCAGCTGGTACAGATTTGTACTTGTAATAATGAAAGCTCAGGTACGAATCCCGTGAAAGACAAGTCATGATAAAAGAGCTCAAAGATGAGTTCACAGAAGCTAACAAGACATGGTTACTATTGTATTTTTGTCACATTTGCTTTTGTTAACACTATCGGTTAGGTTTAGGGTTTAGTGTAGGTGTACGTTAAAAAAACAATGTCACAAAACGTCAGATTGACGCTCATCTGTTCCGGGAAAAAAACGAAGCTTTTGGCGGCACCCAGTGGACATATCACTTTGAAACTGCAGTGATATGTACATATTGGTACGTATTTTGGGGTTTGCAAAAACGTTGCCAGAGGTACATTTTCGCAATGAGACCAGGCTGATTAATTCTGTGGTGAACGCTTCCCTAGATCTGGCAGTAGTGATGTTATTAATTCTGTGGTGAACGCTTCACTAGATCTGGCAGTAGTGATGTTATTAATTCTGTGGTGAACGCTTCTCTAGATCTTGCAGTAGTGATGTTATTAATTCTGTGGTGAACGCTTCACTAGATCTCGCAGTAGTGATGTTATTAATTCTGTGGTGAACGCTTCTCTAGATCTTGCAGTAGTGATGTTATTAATTCTGTGGTGAACGCTTCACTAGATCTCACAGTAGTGATGTTATTAGTTCTGTGGTGAGCGCTTCACTAGATCACGCAGTAGTGATGTTATTAATTCTGTGGTGAGCGCTTCTCTAGATCTCACAGTAGTGATGTTATTAATTCTGTGGTGAACGCTTCTCTAGATCTCACAGTAGTGATGTTATTAATTCTGTGGTGAGCGCTTCACTAGATCTCACAGTAGTGATGTTATTAGTTCTGTGGTGAGCGCTTCACTAGATCTCACAGTAGTGATGTTATTAATTCTGTGGTGAACGCTTCTCTAGATCTCGCAGTAGTGATGTTATTAATTCTGTGGTGAGCGCTTCTCTAGATCTCACAGTAGTGATGTTATTAATTCTGTGGTGAGCGCTTCACTAGATCTCACAGTAGTGATGTTATTAATTCTGTGGTGAACGCTTCACTAGATCTCACAGTAGTGATGTTATTAGTTCTGTGGTGAGCGCTTCACTAGATCTCCCAGTAGTGATGTTATTAATTCTGTGGTGAGCGCTTCTCTAGATCTCACAGTAGTGATGTTATTAATTCTGTGGTGAACGCTTCTCTAGATCTCACAGTAGTGATGTTATTAATTCTGTGGTGAGCGCTTTACTAGATCTCACAGTAGTGATGTTATTAATTCTGTGGTGAGCGCTTCACTAGATCTCGCAGTAGTGATGTTATTAATTCTGTGGTGAACGCTTCTCTAGATCTCGCAGTAGTGATGTTATTAATTCTGTGGTGAGCGCTTCTCTAGATCTCACAGTAGTGATGTTATTAATTCTGTGGTGAGCGCTTCACTAGATCTCACAGTAGTGATGTTATTAATTCTGTGGTGAACGCTTCACTAGATCTCACAGTAGTGATGTTATTAGTTCTGTGGTGAGCGCTTCACTAGATCTCCCAGTAGTGATGTTATTAATTCTGTGGTGAGCGCTTCTCTAGATCTCACAGTAGTGATGTTATTAATTCTGTGGTGAACGCTTCTCTAGATCTCACAGTAGTGATGTTATTAATTCTGTGGTGAGCGCTTTACTAGATCTCACAGTAGTGATGTTATTAATTCTGTGGTGAGCGCTTCACTAGATCTCGCAGTAGTGATGTTATTAATTCTGTGGTGAACGCTTCACTAGATCTCACAGTAGTGATGTTATTAATTCTGTGGTGAGCGCTTCACTAGATCTCACAGTAGTGATGCTATTAATTCTGTGGTGAACGCTTCTCTAGATCTCACAGTAGTGATGTTATTAGTTCTGTGGTGAACGCTTCACTAGATCTCGCAGTAGTGATGTTATTAATTCTGTGGTGAACGCTTCACTAGATCTCACAGTAGTGATGTTATTAATTCTGTGGTGAGCGCTTCACTAGATCTCACAGTAGTGATGTTATTAATTCTGTGGTGAACGCTTCTCTAGATCTCGCAGTAGTGATGTTATTAATTCTGTGGTGAACGCTTCACTAGATCTCACAGTAGTGATGTTATTAATTCTGTGGTGAACGCTTCTCTAGATCTCGCAGTAGTGATGTTATTAATTCTGTGGTGAACGCTTCACTAGATCTCACAGTAGTGATGTTATTAGTTCTGTGGTGAACGCTTCACTAGATCTCACAGTAGTGATGTTATTAGTTCTGTGGTGAGCGCTTCACTAGATCTCCCAGTAGTGATGTTATTAATTCTGTGGTGAGCGCTTCTCTAGATCTCACAGTAGTGATGTTATTAATTCTGTGGTGAACGCTTCTCTAGATCTCACAGTAGTGATGTTATTAATTCTGTGGTGAGCGCTTTACTAGATCTCACAGTAGTGATGTTATTAATTCTGTGGTGAGCGCTTCACTAGATCTGGCAGTAGTGATGTTATTAATTCTGTGGTGAACGGTTCACTAGATCTCACAGTAGTGATGTTATTAATTCTGTGGTGAACGCTTCACTAGATCTCACAGTAGTGATGTTATTAATTCTGTGGTGAACGCTTCTCTAGATCTCACAGTAGTGATGTTATTAATTCTGTGGTGAGCGCTTCACTAGATCTCACAGTAGTGATGTTATTAATTCTGTGGTGAACGCTTCACTAGATCTCACAGTAGTGATGTTATTAATTCTGTGGTGAACGCTTCTCTAGATCTCACAGTAGTGATGTTATTAATTCTGTGGTGAACGCTTCTCTAGATCTCACAGTAGTGATGTTATTAATTCTGTGGTGAACGCTTCACTAGATCTGGCAGTAGTGATGTTATTAATTCTGTGGTGAACGCTTCACTAGATCTCGCAGTAGTGATGTTATTAATTCTGTGGTGAACGCTTCTCTAGATCTGGCAGTAGTGATGTTATTAATTCTGTGGTGAACGCTTCTCTAGATCTCGCAGTAGTGATGTTATTAATTCTGTGGTGAACGCTTCTCTAGATCTCACAGTAGTGATGTTATTAATTCTGTGGTGAACGCTTCACTAGATCTGGCAGTAGTGATGTTATTAATTCTGTGGTGAACGCTTCATTAGATCTCGCAGTAGTGATGTTATTAATTCTGTGGTGAGCGCTTCACTAGATCTCGCAGTAGTGATGTTATTAATTCTGTGGTGAACGCTTCTCTAGATCTCACAGTAGTGATGTTATTAATTCTGTGGTGAACGCTTCTCTAGATCTCACAGTAGTGATGTTATTAATTCTGTGGTGAGCGCTTCACTAGATCTCGCAGTAGTGATGTTATTAATTCTGTGGTGAGCGCTTCTCTAGATCTCGCAGTAGTGATGTTATTAATTCTGTGGTGAGCGCTTCTCTAGATCTCACAGTAGTGATGTTATTAATTCTGTGGTGAGCGCTTCACTAGATCTCACAGTAGTGATGTTATTAATTCTGTGGTGAGCGCTTCACTAGATCTCGCAGTAGTGATGTTATTAATTCTGTGGTGAGCGCTTCTCTAGATCTCGCAGTAGTGATGTTATTAATTCTGTGGTGAGCGCTTCTCTAGATCTCACAGTAGTGATGTTATTAATTCTGTGGTGAGCGCTTCACTAGATCTCGCAGTAGTGATGTTATTAATTCTGTGGTGAACGCTTCACTAGATCTCACAGTAGTGATGTTATTAATTCTGTGGTGAGCGCTTCACTAGATCTCGCAGTAGTGATGTTATTAATTCTGTGGTGAGCGCTTCTCTAGATCTCACAGTAGTGATGTTATTAATTCTGTGGTGAGCGCTTCACTAGATCTCGCAGTAGTGATGTTATTAATTCTGTGGTGAGCGCTTCTCTAGATCTCGCAGTAGTGATGTTATTAATTCTGTGGTGAGCGCTTCTCTAGATCTCACAGTAGTGATGTTATTAATTCTGTGGTGAGCGCTTCACTAGATCTCACAGTAGTGATGTTATTAATTCTGTGGTGAGCGCTTCTCTAGATCTCGCAGTAGTGATGTTATTAATTATGTGGTGAACGCTTCACTAGATCTCACAGTAGTGATGTTATTAATTCTGTGGTGAACGCTTCTCTAGATCTCGCAGTAGTGATGTTATTAATTCTGTGGTGAACGCTTCTCTAGATCTCGCAGTAGTGATGTTATTAATTCTGTGGTGAACGCTTCACTAGATCTCGCAGTAGTGATGTTATTAATTCTGTGGTGAACGCTTCACTAGATCTCTCAGTAGTGATGTTATTAATTCTGTGGTGAACGCTTCTCTATATCTCGCAGTAGTGATGTTATTAATTCTGTGGTGAACGCTTCACTAGATCTCGCAGTAGTGATGTTATTAATTCTGTGGTGAACGCTTCACTAGATCTCGCAGTAGTGATGTTATTAATTCTGTGGTGAACGCTTCTCTAGATCTCGCAGTAGTGATGTTATTAATTCTGTGGTGAACGCTTCACTAGATCTCGCAGTAGTGATGTTATTAATTCTGTGGTGAACGCTTCACTAGATCTCACAGTAGTGATGTTATTAATTCTGTGGTGAACGCTTCTCTAGATCTCACAGTAGTGATGTTATTAATTCTGTGGTGAACGCTTCTCTAGATCTCGCAGTAGTGATGTTATTAATTCTGTGGTGAACGCTTCTCTAGATCTCGCAGTAGTGATGTTATTAATTCTGTGGTGAACGCTTCACTAGATCTCGCAGTAGTGATGTTATTAATTCTGTGGTGAACGCTTCTCTAGATCTCGCAGTAGTGATGTTATTAATTCTGTGGTGAACGCTTCACTAGATCTCACAGTAGTGATGTTATTAATTCTGTGGTGAACGCTTCTCTAGATCTCGCAGTAGTGATGTTATTAATTCTGTGGTGAACGCTTCTCTAGATCTCGCAGTAGTGATGTTATTAATTCTGTGGTGAACGCTTCTCTAGATCTCGCAGTAGTGATGTTATTAATTCTGTGGTGAGCGGTTCACTAGATCTCACAGTAGTGATGTTATTAATTCTGTGGTGAACGCTTCTCTAGATCTCACAGTAGTGATGTTATTAATTCTGTGGTGAACGCTTCTCTAGATCTCGCAGTAGTGATGTTATTAATTCTGTGGTGAACGCTTCTCTAGATCTCGCAGTAGTGATGTTATTAATTCTGTGGTGAACGCTTCTCTAGATCTCACAGTAGTGATGTTATTAATTCTGTGGTGAACGCTTCTCTAGATCTCGCAGTAGTGATGTTATTAATTCTGTGGTGAACGCTTCTCTAGATCTCCCTGTAGTGATGTTATTAATTCTGTGGTGAACGCTTCACTAGATCTCGCAGTAGTGATGTTATTAATTCTGTGGTGAACGCTTCTCTAGATCTCGCAGTAGTGATGTTATTAATTCTGTGGTGAACGCTTCACTAGATCTCGCAGTAGTGATGTTATTAATTCTGTGGTGAACGCTTCACTAGATCTCGCAGTAGTGATGTTATTAATTCTGTGGTGAACGCTTCACTAGATCTCGCAGTAGTGATGTTATTAATTCTGTGGTGAACGCTTCACTAGATCTCGCAGTAGTGATGTTATTAATTCTGTGGTGAACGCTTCACTAGATCTCACAGTAGTGATGTTATTAATTCTGTGGTGAACGCTTCACTAGATCTCACAGTAGTGATGTTATTAATTCTGTGGTGAACGCTTCTCTAGATCTCGCAGTAGTGATGTTATTAATTCTGTGGTGAACGCTTCACTAGATCTCGCAGTAGTGATGTTATTAATTCTGTGGTGAACGCTTCACTAGATCTCACAGTAGTGATGTTATTAATTCTGTGGTGAACGCTTCACTAGATCTCGCAGTAGTGATGTTATTAATTCTGTGGTGAACGCTTCTCTAGATCTCGCAGTAGTGATGTTATTAATTCTGTGGTGAACGCTTCACTAGATCTCACAGTAGTGATGTTATTAATTCTGTGGTGAACGCTTCTCTAGATCTCGCAGTAGTGATGTTATTAATTCTGTGGTGAACGCTTCTCTAGATCTCGCAGTAGTGATGTTATTAATTCTGTGGTGAACGCTTCACTAGATCTCGCAGTAGTGATGTTATTAATTCTGTGGTGAACGCTTCACTAGATCTGGCAGTAGTGATGTTATTAATTCTGTGGTGAACGCTTCTCTATATCTCGCAGTAGTGATGTTATTAATTCTGTGGTGAACGCTTCACTAGATCTCGCAGTAGTGATGTTATTAATTCTGTGGTGAACGCTTCACTAGATCTCGCAGTAGTGATGTTATTAATTCTGTGGTGAACGCTTCTCTAGATCTCGCAGTAGTGATGTTATTAATTCTGTGGTGAACGCTTCACTAGATCTCGCAGTAGTGATGTTATTAATTCTGTGGTGAACGCTTCACTAGATCTCACAGTAGTGATGTTATTAATTCTGTGGTGAACGCTTCTCTAGATCTCACAGTAGTGATGTTATTAATTCTGTGGTGAACGCTTCTCTAGATCTCGCAGTAGTGATGTTATTAATTCTGTGGTGAACGCTTCTCTAGATCTCGCAGTAGTGATGTTATTAATTCTGTGGTGAACGCTTCACTAGATCTCGCAGTAGTGATGTTATTAATTCTGTGGTGAACGCTTCTCTAGATCTCGCAGTAGTGATGTTATTAATTCTGTGGTGAACGCTTCACTAGATCTCACAGTAGTGATGTTATTAATTCTGTGGTGAACGCTTCTCTAGATCTCACAGTAGTGATGTTATTAATTCTGTGGTGAACGCTTCTCTAGATCTCGCAGTAGTGATGTTATTAATTCTGTGGTGAACGCTTCTCTAGATCTCGCAGTAGTGATGTTATTAATTCTGTGGTGAGCGGTTCACTAGATCTCACAGTAGTGATGTTATTAATTCTGTGGTGAACGCTTCTCTAGATCTCACAGTAGTGATGTTATTAATTCTGTGGTGAACGCTTCTCTAGATCTCGCAGTAGTGATGTTATTAATTCTGTGGTGAACGCTTCTCTAGATCTCGCAGTAGTGATGTTATTAATTCTGTGGTGAACGCTTCTCTAGATCTCACAGTAGTGATGTTATTAATTCTGTGGTGAACGCTTCTCTAGATCTCGCAGTAGTGATGTTATTAATTCTGTGGTGAACGCTTCTCTAGATCTCCCTGTAGTGATGTTATTAATTCTGTGGTGAACGCTTCACTAGATCTCGCAGTAGTGATGTTATTAATTCTGTGGTGAACGCTTCTCTAGATCTCGCAGTAGTGATGTTATTAATTCTGTGGTGAACGCTTCACTAGATCTCGCAGTAGTGATGTTATTAATTCTGTGGTGAACGCTTCACTAGATCTCGCAGTAGTGATGTTATTAATTCTGTGGTGAACGCTTCACTAGATCTCGCAGTAGTGATGTTATTAATTCTGTGGTGAACGCTT
>NC_137119.1:45331339-45346339 GCF_949357685.1 Gobio gobio | reverse complement strand
CAGAGAGAGCGCAGGACGAGTGCTGTCGATACTGACATTTAAAGTGATCGCAGAACCAGCAGAACCAACACACAGCATTAATGTTTGTGAAAGGGTCTCTCTGCTCACCAAGGCTGTGTTTCATCAGGTCTGGGCTCCGGCTCCACTCCTGTGTTCTCTTGGCTGAGCTTCGGGTCGTCGTCCTGTTGGGAGATGAACCCTCACCCCAGTCTGAGGTCCAGAGCGCTCTGGAGCAGGTCTTCATCAAGGATTCATCTTTCCCTGATCCTGACTAGTGTCCCAGTTCCTGAAACACATCCCACAGCATGAGCCGCCCCCCCATGATCACTGTAGGGATGGGGATGAGTGGAGCCTGGGTTCCTCCATTCAGGACAAAGAGATCATCTGTGTTCCTCATGATCTGAGATCCTTCAGGAGCCGTTTGGCAAACTCCAGACGGGCTGTCATGAGGAGCGGCTTCCATCGGGCCACGCCCCCACACAGGCCTGATTGGTGGAGAGCTGCAGAGATGGCTGTTCTTCTGGAAGGTTCTCCTCTCTCCTCAGAGAAACGCTGGAGCTCTGTCTGTTTCATGATAAACAAGAAATGGTGCGATCCTAGGAACAAAAAATAAATTACATAACACAAATAAAAATAAATATATAAATCCTTGTGCTAACCTTTGTTTAATGCAAGAGAATCGCCTGCACTAATGAATCATTCACTCTCAAGTAGAACTACTAGTTTTTGAATTGGTCGCTCAATGACTGAAGATTTAGAGTGATGCCCTAACTTAGACTTTAGTTTTCGTTCTCCTGTTTGAACTTTAACTCGCCGTACTAAGCCATGGCTGCCTTGAATGACCTCAACAACTCGACCTAACTGCCAGTGATTCCTTGGCAACATGTCATCTTTGATGATGACTATGTCATTCACCTTGAGATTACGTCGGGGTACATGCCACTTCTGTCGTGTGGAAATATTCAGGAGATACTCTCTTTTCCATCGACTCCAGAACTGTTCGATTAAGTACTGGACTCTACGCCACCTTTTTGTGGCATACATGTCTTCCTTCACAAATTTTCCAGGAGGAGGAAGAGCGGCCTTGGATTTCATTAAGATAAGATGGTTTGGTGTTAAGGGTTCCAGTGACTTAGGGTCGTTTATTCCATCTACAGTTAATGGTCGACTATTAACAACAGCCATCGCTTCATAAAACAATGTTCGAAGGGAGGAGTCATCAAGTCTGCCTGGGCATTGAGAAAGTGTAGCATTCAGTACATTTCGCACAGTCCTAATTTGGCGTTCCCAGACACCACCCGAGTGACTAGCTGACGCAGCGTTGAAGATGAACTCACACTGATTTTCAGAAAGAAATGATTCCAGTCTCTTAACCTCACATTCTTTAAGAGCTTCACGAAGCTCATTTCTCGCTCCCACAAAATTTGTACCACAATCACAGTAAAGTTGACGTACAGCTCCACGGAGGCTGATGAAACACCTTAGAGCATTAATGAACATGTCTGTCGACAGATCCTCCAGCATTTCGATATGGACAGCTCGTGAAGAAAGGCAAGTGAACAGAAGACCATACCTTTTACACTCCTTTCGACTCTTCTTTATGATAAATGGACCAAAGCAGTCCATACCAGTGTAACAGAAAGGAGCAGAAGCTTCAGTGCGTTCTTTTGGAAGCTCAGCCATTTGCTGCTCCTCTACTGGCCGTCTGAGCTTTCTACATTGCACACATTTGTAGATCAACTTAGCTATGGATTTACTGCCGCCGATAACCCAAAATCCATTTGCTCTGAGCTCCATGAGTGTTTGATAGCTTCCTTGATGACAAATTTTGGCATGGTAGTGTGTCAAAATGAGTTTAGTGACATGGCTATCTTTTGGCAAAATGACTGGATACTTGACCTCTTCACTGAGAGAAGACTGGTTCAACCTTCCTCCAACACGAAGAAGACCTCCCTTCAACACCGGATTGAGATTGAAAAGCGAATTTGATCTCTGAAGAATGTGTCCTCCCTGAATTTCTCGGAACTCTTGGGGAAAAGCCTGTTGTTGAATGAGCTTAATGACAACCTCAGATGCCCTTTCATATTCTTCCACAGTCACAACGCCCTTAAGACCTTTATGTCTTGTGGCTAGCCTTTTTATTCTAGCAATGACATTAATGAGGGTTCTCCAGGAAGAAAATTGACTGAATCGTTCAAGAAAGTCCGCATTAACACCTCCTTTGGTCGCAAAGGCTTGAACTAGTCTGACCTCAGGGTCTCCTACAAGTAGAGTATTTGAAGGGTTAGGAGTTGGACAAACATCTTGTTTCCACAGGAATGTGGGTGCTGACAGCCAGTTTGTTGAGGATATATCTGAGACAAGAAGACCTCTAGAGACGTGATCCGCAGGATTTTCAGCTGTATTAACATAATACCACCGGCTTGGACTTGTGGTTTCCCTGATTAGCTGGACACGATTTGCAACAAACACATGAAATCTTCTGGCTTCATTGTTAACATATGCTAGTACAACCTGTGAGTCAGTCCAAAAGAACTCTTGATCGATCTTCATTTCCAGTTCAGCCTTTAACATAACACTCATTCTGGCAGAAACTACGGCAGCGGACAATTCCAATCTCGGAATACTTTTGATCTTTGTTGGTGCAACTCGAGCTTTCGCCATTACAAGACTACAGTATACTTCGTCTTTATCATTCTTGAATCGAAGATAAGAACATGCACCATACCCTACATTGCTAGCATCCGAGAAATGGTGCAGTTCTGTCCAGATGATGTTACTAAAAGATGGTGGATGATAGCATCGTTGTATGCTGAAATCTTTCAAGTCCTGAAAACTACCTTTCCACTCCTCCCACCGTAGGAATAAGTCATCAGGAAGAGGATCATCCCATCCAACATTTCTACGGCACAGCTCCTGTAAAATACATTTTCCTTTCAGAAGACAAGGCGCGACAAACCCAATAGGGTCGAACAGAGAAGCAACAATGGACAGAATACCCCGACGTGTTGAAGGCTGGTCTTTCAGTTTGATATCAAAACTAAATGTGTCATCTTTCGTAGACCACTGAATTCCAAGAACATATCCTGTTACTTCAGGATTCAGGTGAAGCGGTTCGTTAGTCATTGCCCACTCTGAAGAATCCACACAATGTAGAACTTCTTTCTCATTTGAATTAAACTTATGAAGGCGTAACCCTCCATGCTTGCACAAGGTTTGAGCCTTGGCAATTAACTCTTTCGCTTCCTGGATCAGTGGGACTGAAATCAAGCCGTCATCAACATAGAAGTTCTTCTTCACGAATGACGAAGCTGTGGGATACTCAGATTTATACTGTTGAAAATGTCCATTTTCTTTATGTTTGATGTTATCACTAAGAATGCGTATAAAACGGACATCTTCCTGGGACACATATTTGTCCTCATAACTCCTTTCATTGAAGTCTGACTCCAACACCTTTAAGACATCATTAGCTGATGGAACTGACATTTCTTTCGCAGAGACTCGATGCACGAAACTTTGACTTCCTTGTCTGTCCAGATGGGGATTACAAAGGCCTATGATGCTCCAACCCAGCTCTGTTTTCTGTGCAAAAGGCTCGTTTTCATTGCCGATGATGACCTCTAAGGGAGCCAACGCTGAAGGACAATCATAGCCAATCAACAATCCTATATCACAGCTCTGAAGTGGTGACAACTCATTGGCTATGTGCTTGAGGTGAGGCCATTGCAATGCAGTTTTTCTGGTTGGAATATAAGCTTTATCCACAGGAATGAAGTCACATGTATAGGCTTGCTGAACTTTGATGCATTTTCCCCCTTGGAATCCTCGAACTTGCAGCCCACTAACCTTCTTACTTGCCGTGACTGTATCTGTGGTCGTCATAGTACTAAGTCTCAGCTTCACTGCTTGACTGCTTACTTGGAGCTCATCAAGAAAATCTTTAAAAATAAAAGTTGTGTCACTCTGTGTATCCAGTAAAGCATAAGTAAGTATCTCATTATGTGGCTCCTCAACTGTTGAAATAAAGACCGGAACAATGCTCGAGGTAGCAGACTCGCGTTGTGTTACTGCATGAGACATAACCCTTTGAACTTCTTGACTTGTGTGGACTGTTGTAGGAGTGAAATCCATTCTTGATACCTTCAGAGACCCTTTGTCTTCATGCAAACAGGTAGGATGGCGCAAGCCACATGTGCCACAAATATGTCGTCTTTTGCAGTCCTTAGAAATATGGCCCTTTCTGAGACATCCAAAACAAAGATGGTTCTCACGAATAAAAGACCTTTTGTCATCCATGGGCTTTTCTGCAAAGGTCGGACATTTAACAATGCTGTGAGCTTCGCTCTTACAAACAGAACATGTTATCTTGAATTCTAGCCTTGGTGAATCTTTAACTTGAACCTTTGTGTTGAAGGCTTTGGCTCTTTTGGGAAATCTCTCATCTGGAACCTTGAAACTCATTAGAAGTGGAGAGGTGAAAGGACAGCAAGCCATCTTGGACTCTTTCTGCAAGAACTCTGCAAATCGCTTAAAGCCTGGAAACTCACCAGTCGCGTCCAGCTCTTCGACCACAATTTTGTTCCATTTGCGTACAATCCACTCTGGTAATTTCTTGAGTAGTTTGTAATTTTCCTCACAGTCATTCAAAATAGCCAAACCTTTAACATATGGAATAGCTTCAACACAGCCTTGTAGAAAGTCAGTGAACTCTCGTAAAGAAAGAGGATCATTTACTCCCACCTTAGGCCACCGCATGAGTTTTTCTCGAAAAGCTCTCTGAACAATGAATGGATTTCCATACCTCTCCTCAAGGACCTTCCAGGCACCCTGATATGCATCTGCAGAATTTCTGTAAAAGAAACCTTCCACAGCTTTACGAGCTTCTCCAGCAACATAGGTTTTCAAGTAGAACATCTTCTCACTTGATGGAATTAACTTATGGTCAATAAGTGCTGTAAAAGACATTTTCCAATCAATGAACTTCAAGGGATCCCCAGTGAAAGTCGTTGGCTCTGGAACAGGTAATCGACTTATGCTTAGGGAGTTTGCTAACACTTGAGCTAAGTTCTCAGTCTCTTGAGTTGTCTTTACCTTATGAAGCACTTGTTGAGAATGGAATGACTTTACCTCAGAATTCAGCTGGGATTTATTATCGGCCTCTCCCCATTCAGCCTGAGTTGCATCTCCTCTCTCCTCCTCATCTTCAAGATCGCTCTCACAATTATTGTAGGCATTGACTCGAGCTGCGGCTACCTTAACTTCCTTTTTTGCTTGTAGCACCTTCAACTTTGTCCTTTCTGCCTCAAGTCTTAGGTGCATCTCTTTTCCCTTCTGTTTCACCTCTGCTTGCATTCTTGCTTCGTTCAGCTCCCAGTCTTTCTCCATCTTAAGTAATCGGGCCTGCTGATCGTGAATTTCTTGCATAGCCTTTACTTGCTCTACTTTTGCTGCGAGGTCTGCTTCTGCATCAGCTCGCTTACTGGAAGCTTTGGAGGAGGATTCTGATGTCGTTAATAGGCAATCTGAAGTCTGTGATAATGCTGAGGTTATAGTATCTGTATTGGTGTAACCAAAGATAGATTCATACTCGTCTTTATTTAATATCTGCCTTACTCTTTCTTTCACGACTTCCCTTTTATGGATTTCATCAACAGTTTCTATTCGTTTGCTCACCAAATCACTGATTTCTGCAGTCAAAGTGGCACATACATCTACTCTTTTGACAATCTCAGGCGTTGTAGTCTGATTACGCAGTAAGGGAGCATAATGCTGGGTAACTATATCGTGTCTACTTTGAATGTCCTTTAAAATTTGTTCAAGCTCTTCACCTGTGCATAAAGCTTTCAGTTTAGACCTAGTTTCCTTAGCTGTCTGCTTCCAGAAGTCATAAGCCTTGTTAAAAGCGTTCTCATGCTTCTTTGCCTCCTGTTTATGCATTTCTAGGCCTTTCTCTGTACGATTTCTTTTTCGAGAACTTGATCTTGATCTAACCGGTTGCATTCCTGCAGAAATGTTTAAATCTTTATCAGGAACTGGTTTTTGACTTGCCTGTGCTACCGCTTGTTCAACGGTGTCTTCCATTTTGTCTGTCTACAAACTTAGAGCAATAATTTACTCATATCAGACATCTATATTGACACTCAAATAATTTAGCAAACAGGAACAGTCAAATCGTATATGCAACACAATTATAAATTGACATTCAACCCTTTACACTTATTTTGTTAGGCATCCCACAAAATATAAACCCAGCATTAACTATGGCAGTCAATACTTGTAAGACGAATACTCAAAATCCATAACTTCCACTTCATCAATAATCACCCTTCATTTATAAACTTACTACAAAATCAGTTTTTTTTTTTTTGTTTGTTTTTTGCAAGCCACAAAATCTCAAAAAGTTTCACTAAAAAATCACAATTTTTTTTTTTCCATGAGTCCGTAACAACAATGTTCGTTTGCAATTACCTTCAGTCTTTCGTGAATAAAAGCATTCCAAGTTGACTGTGTAATGTTGTAGTCCTTACGTGGAAACAGTCTCTTGCTGTTGCGACGCACACGACAGTGAATCGATGAAGGCTTTGTTTGCAGCGTCGGACCCCACTCATGCGAAGAAACAGCAGCCACGCGATGCAAACGCCATGTGAAGCAGCGAGTTTTACTGTAGCGGCCCTTTGGCGTCGAAGAATGAGGCAGAGAGTTTCTGACGGGTGCTCTTGTTTTATTTTTTACTCAGATGCAATAAACTTCATGGCTGAAGTGTTCATGGTCTCAATTCTTTGTTGCAAATTATCTCTCTTTGCACCATAACAATAGCATCACAGCACATGGCACCGTAAAACTACAAGAAAACAAAATAACAAAAGAAACAAACATTTAAAGTAAAAATTCATAAACAAACTTAACCAACATTCACTACACATTTAACATTGTTCAAATTAATCAAATCTTACCAAAGAAATACATGAAACAAACTTAACATACCTCGCTCTGCTTGCCAAAGGGACACAAAAGTTTGAACCATTTTTCCCCGAGTTGATGTTAGCTCGAGAACAAACGTGCACTGCCATTGCTTAGTTTCCTGTTTACTTATACACGTTAGTGCTCCCTCTAGTGGTAGCGCAAAGCGAAGCAAATTAAAGGGGAAGGTCATTACATCTCCATTCTTTCGCGATCCTGCTCGCCTCACTTGGAACATTTAACTCTCATGTGCCGGCCTTTCTACCTGCCGAGGGAGTTTTCCTCGGTCATCGCCACTGCCGTTTATATTCCACCACAGGCAGACACGGGGCTGGCTTTATCTGCCCTCCATGATGTGACCAGCGGCTTCATAAACAAACACCCCGACGCTGCTTTCATCGTCGCGGGTGATTTTAACAAAGCAAACCTAAAGAAAGTATTGCCAAACTTTCACCAGCATGTCTCCTGTCCCACACGAGGAGCAAACACACTGGATCATTGCTACTCTCCGTTTAAGAACGCCTACAAAGCTCGTTCACAGCCAGCTTTTGGCAAATCGGACCATGCCGCCATTTTCCTCACACCGGAATATAAACAAAGGCTCGTTCAAGAGCCCCCGGTGAGGAGGGAAGTCAAACGCTGGTCATCCCATTCAGAGATCACGCTACAGGCAGCTCTTGATGACGTCGACTGGGACATGTTCCGCGCGAGTTCTGAAGACGTCAGCGAGTTCACAGAAGTGGCGCTCTGCTTTATTAACACACTGACAGAGCAAGCCACACAAACAATAACTATAACGTCCTTCCCTAATCAGAAACCGTGGGTGGACAGTTCAATTCGCACTGCAGTAAACTCGCGCACTATCGCGTACAATGCCGGTCTCCAAACGGGGGATATGAGGGAGTACAAAGCTTCATGTTACGCCCTCCGGCGCGCCGTTAAAGCCGCAAAACTCCGCTATAAAGACAGAGTGGAATCTCATTTCCAACTCAACGACTCCCGGCGGATGTGGCAGGGACTGAGGACCATCTGTGCTTTTGGAACTAAATCCTCTGCAGAGGTGAGAGCTGATCCGTTGCTGGTGAACGAGTTAAACTCTTTCTACGCTCGCTTTGATGGTAATCGCGGCAGCACGACTCCGGCGAGTGACGCGTCAGAGAGAGTCCCTCAGAGCAGCAACGGTCACGTGATCTCTGTCTCGGAGGACGAGGTTCGGAGGGCACTCAAACGTGTGGATGTCAGGAAAGCTGCTGGGCCGGATGGTATTTCAGGTCGTGTTCTGCGGTCCTGTGCTGATCAGCTCGCAGGGCTCTTTACATCCATATTTAACGAGTCCCTTGCTACATCTGTTGTCCCCACCTCCTTCAAACGATCCTCCATCATCCCTGTACCTAAGATCAGTAAACCCTCTTGCCTAAATGACTATCGTCCAGTGGCTCTCACATCTTTAGTCATGAAGGTCTTTGAGAGACTCATTAAAAACAACATTTGCTCCTCCATTCCTGACACTTTGGACCCTCTTCAGTTTGCCTATCGTCCCAATAGATCGACTGAAGATGCCATCTCTCACGTCCTTCACTCCTGCCTCACTCACATCGACAGCAAAAGTGGGAACTATGTCAGGCTGCTATTTATTGACTATAGCTCGGCCTTTAACACCATAGTTCCCATTAAGCTAACACACAAACTCCTGGATCTAGGCCTGAATTCTTCTCTCTGCCTCTGGATTGAAGATTTCCTCACTGGCAGACCCCAGGCGGTGAGAGTAGGCCAGTTCACCTCCACCTCCATCACCCTGAGTGTTGGAGCTCCACAGGGCTGTGTGCTGAGTCCCCTGCTCTACTCTCTCTACACCCATGACTGTTTGTCCACACACAGCTCCACCTCGATCATCAAGTTTGCTGATGATACTGTTGTCCTGGGTCTCATCTCCAACAACAATGAGACGGCATACTTGGACGAAGTGGAGCAACTGACATCATGGTGCCAGGACAACTGTCTCTCTCTGAATGTTAACAAGACCAAAGAACTGATTGTGGACTTCAGGAAGAGACAGCATCGGTCATACTCCCCTCTCATGATCAGCGGGACACCGGTAGAGAGAGTGAGCAGCTTCAAATACCTGGGTGTGAACATCTCCGAGGATCTGACCTGGACTACACACATCCAGACACAGGTGAAAAAAGCCAGGCAAAGACTGTACCACCTGCGCCAGCTGAGGAAATTCAGGGTTTCACCAGCCATCCTGAAAACTTTCTATCGAGGGGCGATAGAAAGTGTCCTGACTCAGTGCATCACAGCGTGGTACGGGAACAGCACCAGTCACGACTGCAAAGCCCTGCAAAGAGTGGTGCGCTTATCCGAGCGCATCTCAGGCTCAGCTCTCCCGTCTCTGCAGGACATCTACACCAAACGCTGCAGAGGTAGAGCTACTAAAATCATCAGAGACATTAATCACCCTGCAAACTCTCACTTCACCCTGCTGCCATCTGGTAAGCGCTTCCGTAGCCTGATGGCAAAGACTGAAAGACTCAGGAGGAGTTTCTTCCCCCAGGCCATCAGACTCCTGAACTCAGTCACGTGACTTCACTTCACCCCGCACACGCATAAACATCCAGTTTATACATTAACATCCACATACTGCCATTGCACTGCACTTTACTTTCCTATTGTTACTGCGTAACAACCTGTAATAAACCTTGCACATTATACTTCTTTATATATACATATATATATATTTATGTTAACCACTTATTTCTAAGTCTACAGTTTATCTCACTTATCATATCCACTTATTTTTTTATATTTTTATATTTTAATTTTTATATTTTTATTTTTATCTTATTTCCTATTTTTATCTTTTACTTGATTTATTTATAATTCTACTTATGTTAATACTTTTTATTCTAATTTTATTCTATTTCTATTTTAAATTCTTGTAACTGTTATTTGCACTGTCCATGGAGCGGACCTGTTTACATTTCACTGCCAGTTGTATATTGTGTATATAACTGTATGTGACAAATAAAACTCTTGAATCTTGAATCTTGAATCTGTCAGAGTGACCATCGGGTTCTTGACCTCCCTGACGAAGGCCCTTCTCCCCCGATCGCTCAGCTCTAGGAAGAGTCCTGGTGCTCCCAAACTTCCTCATGTGCGGATGATGGAGGCCTGAGCTCATCTGGACCTTCAGCTGCAGAGATGATCCTTCCCCAGATCTGAGCCTGTCTTTGAGTCTCCAGACGATTCCCTCATGGCTTGGTTTGTGCTCTGCACTGTTACCTGTGGGCCCTTATATAGACAGGTGTGTGCCTTTCCTCATCATGTCCATCAGCTGAACTGACCACAGGTGGAGTCCAGTCGAGCTGCAGAAACATCTCAGGGATGATCAGGAGCACCGGAGCTCAGTGAGTGTCATGGCAACGGCTGGGATACCGATGGACATGGGATTGTGTCGTTTTTTATTTTTTATAAATTTGCAAAGATTTCAATCAAACTTCTTTCACGTTGCCATTATGGGATATTGTTTGTAGAATTTTGAGGAAAATAATTTAATCCATTTTGGAATAAGGCTGTAACGTAACATGTGCTGTGAATACTTTCAGATGCTCTGTATTTGATCAAAAATACAGTAAAACAGTGAAATATGTTACTATTGTAAAATATGGTAAAAGGCAGAAAGGTGGTGAGGATGCCCTGGACTTCGGATATTTGAATCCAAAAAACGTACACATTGTGCCTTTAATATGAAATAAATATAAATAAACGAGTTTCATCTGTAAATGCAAACCAATAGACAAGACACGTGTTCATTTGTTCTTCATTTTATTACTAATTTTTCACTTTTAAAGCAATGTACTTCATCTGAAGGCCACATACTAATATTTATAATAAGTTGAATTATTTTGATTCTTAATTTAATTTTGTTTGTTTCTGCTATGGGACTGAATTTAGTCTTAACTGTGTCACAAACTATCTGATGTTCAAATGTGTGAGTGAATGTGTAATGTCACCAGGACTGGTCGTGAAATGTTGGTGTGGTGACAACACACGTCAGACACACAGAAGTCACATCTGATTCATCAGCCCACACACACACACACACACACACACACACACACACACACACACCAGCGCTAGTGTCACTCTTCATCACACTCGCTCTCCTTCAGCGACAGCACCTGCTCTCACAGCCCGTTCTCTTAAACACAGAGAAGAGAAGAATCTCCTCCACGGTTTAGAAACACTGAATGTCATCACGGATGTCCTTTCACTCCATCATTAATGATGACCACTAGGGATGACCGACATCGGTATCGGCCGTCATATGTTTGTTTGTAATGTTATTGTTATCGGCCCTGATAAGAAAATTTGGCAGATATATTAAAGCTGACACACTTCAGATGTTCACCATGATGGGTTTGAAATGTTTATATATGATTAGAATCAGGAAAATACGGTTCAGTGCAAGTCTGTCATATCGGCTACATAAGATTATAATGAGATCATCATAAATGTGTGCTCACAATTTCTGTGGCTCGATCGCTGCTTTCACAACACGAGTGCGTTTGCTAAACCACTAGTGCAACTGTCTGTCTCAATCCACATAATGAAGACATCTGCACACAAACACTACATCAAGCCGGTCACTGTGAGCACACACACACACACACACACACACACTCACACACAGACTCACAGACTCAGAACGAGTGTGAGTGATGAAGAACAGATGTATGCGGCGGTTTCTACTGTAACACAAACACATTCTGCTGTTCAGACGAGACCCTGATGACAGCAAATCATGTTAAACTTTCCACATGCAGTAACACATCAAGACGAGGAGATGCTCATTTCTCAAGATGACCAACACACTTTATTTTCATCATCATCATCTTCATCATCATTATCATCACGCGTGTCTCTGTGCTTCCCTAAACTGCTCTGGTTTCCATGAGGATTCCTTCTGTACTTCAGTATGATGAATCATTAGCAGCTCACAGTATCATGAGGATCGCTGAGGGCCGCCGGGATAAAACTGTAACCTTGTCAATGACACGCTTTGGCTCTGACGTCTCCAGCAAGAGAGTCTATGTGTGTGTGTGTACGTGAGTGTATGTGAGTGTACGTGAGTGTACGTGTATGAATATAAATAAATACAAAACACAATTTACTTATTTACAAATTATAATTGACTTATTTACAAATTCACAGTAAAACCTAAGCCACCTAACCCAACTACAACAAGCCTAATATAACTCTTAATTACAGTAATAACAGCAGAGTCTGTATTCTTGGTATGCTACTAACCAGCTTCGAGCTTCAGCTCTTTTTTGAAATATGATCATATTCTCTGGCTAAATATTTTAGAACGCATCGTCTTAATGTTTCCATGGCGACGCGTCATGTTTCTCACATGACACACAGCAGCCGCAATAGCGCTGACAGCTCAGCTGTATCGGGTTTATTTCGTTTTTTCTTTTTATTCAAAATATTCACAAACTTCTTAACTGTGTCACAAACTATCTGATGTTCAAATGTGTGAGTGAATGTGTGTTAGTTGATCTATAAAGCGCAATGGGCGGCGCCATGTTAGTTTGCGCCTCAGAATCGGATCTGTCGGATTTACAACACTTGAGAGCATTCTCGTCTCATGAAATACATGAAAGTAAGTGATCATTGAACTGGAGGAAGAATAGAGTAAACTATAGAGTTACTATATAATGTGCATGTATCTGATGTGAATAAAACACGTAACGTTAGTCAAATTATAACCGTCTGAAAGGATTGTCATAGCCGCTTTCATAGACATCAGTGTGTGTTTTTTGCTAGTAGCCTGCTGATGAGCATTTAAATGTCTGAAACCTGAAATAAACATGTCGTTGAAAACACTGAATAGTTGTCATGAGTTGTGATGTGACCAGCGCTGAGCGTCTGTCTCTGGCTCAGCCAAAGCGCGAAAGCACGTTTGAATTTTGGCACCGAAATGAGGAACCGAAATCTGCGTTCTGATTCGGTCCGGTACATACCGGTTATATAAGTATTGGAACCGGATTTCGGTACCCAACCCTAAGTATATGTGAGTATACATGAGTCTACATGAGTATATGTGAGTGTATGTGAGTAAATGTGAGTATATGTGAGTGTATGTGAGTAAATGTGAGTATATGTGAGTGTATGTGAGTAAATGTGAGTATATGTGAGTGTATGTGTTGCCCTTATATATTAAATCCTCTCCAAGTATAGATATCTTTAAAACAGACTTGAAGACTCACCTTTTCTGAAAACTATGAGAAATTTTATGTTCTTCTTGGTGTTTTGTTGTGCTGTTATTTGATGTTGGTACGACTTGCATTTTATTTTTATATGTGTTTATATGTTTATATGTGTTTTTTACTGTTTTTACCAATTATGGACAGCACTTTGGTCCATTTTAATGGCTTTGAAAGTGCTATAAAAATAAATTGAGTTGAGTTGAGTATGTGAGTATATGTGAGTGTATGTGAGTATATGTGAGTATATGTGAGTGTATGTGAGTGTATGTGAGTATATGTGAGTATATGTGAGTGTATGTGAGTGTATGTGAGTGTATGTGAGTATATGTGAGTATATGTGAGTGTATGTGAGTATATGTGAGTATATGTGAGTGTATGTGAGTGTATGTGAGTGTATGTGAGTATATGTGAGTATATGTGAGTGTATGTGAGTGTATGTGAGTGTATGTGAGTATATGTGAGTATATGTGAGTGTATGTGAGTATATGTGAGTATATGTGAGTGTATGTGAGTGTATGTGAGTATATGTGAGTGTATGTGAGTGTATGTGAGTATATGTGAGTATATGTGAGTGTATGTGAGTATATGTGAGTATATGTGAGTGTATGTGAGTGTATGTGAGTGTATGTGAGTATATGTGAGTATATGTGAGTGTATGTGAGTATATGTGAGTATATGTGAGTATATGTGAGTGTATGTGAGTATATGTGAGTATATGTGAGTGTATGTGAGTATATGTGAGTGTATGTGAGTGTATGTGAGTATATGTGAGTATATGTGAGTATATGTGAGTGTATGTGAGTATATGTGAGTGTATGTGAGTATATGTGAGTATATGTGAGTGTACGTGAGTGTACGTGAGTATACGTGAGTGTATGTGAGTGTATGTGAGTGTATGTGAGTATATGTGAGTATATGTGAGTACATGTGAGTATATGTGAGTGTACGCGAGTATATGTGAGTATATGTGAGTATATGTGAGTATGTGAGTATATGTGAGTGTACGCGAGTATACGTGAGTATACGCGAGTATACGTGAGTATACGTGAGTATACGTGAGTGTATGTGAGTGTATGTGAGTATATGTGAGTGTATGTGAGTATATGTGAGTATATGTGAGTATATGTGAGTATATGTGAGTACATGTGAGTATACGTGAGTGTACGCGAGTATACGTGAGTATACGTGAGTATACGTGAGTGTATGTGAGTATATGTGAGTATATGTGAGTATACGTGAGTATACGTGAGTATATGTGAGTGTATGTGAGTATATGTGAGTATACGTGAGTATATGTGAGTGTATGTGAGTGTATGTGAGTATAGGTGAGTCTACATGAGTGTATGTGAGTGTATGTGAGTATATGTGAGTATACGTGAGTATACGTGAGTATATGTGAGTGTATGTGAGTATAGGTGAGTCTACATGAGTGTATGTGAGTGTATGTGAGTATATGTGAGTATATGTGAGTATATGTGAGTATACGTGAGTATACGTGAGTATACGTGAGTGTATGTGAGTATATGTGAGTATACGTGAGTATACGTGAGTATATGTGAGTGTATGTGAGTATATGTGAGTATACGTGAGTATATGTGAGTGTATGTGAGTGTATGTGAGTATAGGTGAGTCTACGTGAGTATACGTGAGTATATGTGAGTGTATGTGAGTATACGTGAGTATATGTGAGTGTATGTGAGTATAGGTGAGTCTACATGAGTCTACATGAGTGTATGTGAGTTAGGGCTGCAACGACGCGTCG